>NC_050487.2:19148636-19455454 GCF_012460135.2 Molothrus ater | reverse complement strand
ATGCTCCCCTGCTGGTGCAAGTCCCACAGGCAGAGCAAAAGCTGGAATTTGGGTTTCTTGCCCTTCATTTTTTCCCATCCCTGGTGCTCTGTGTGGTTTGAACTCAGCTGTTTGCTTCAGCAGGGGACAAATTTTGCTGGGGAGAATTTTATGGTACAAGCCTGCTGAAAAACAGTTTCCAAAGAAAGTCCAATCAGGATGGGTGTGTTCCTGTGAAAACTTCAACTTTCCCTGTATCCACAATTTTTGCAGAACAGTGCTAGTGGAAAGGCTCCCTTTTGTTGTTTCTTTCTATGGACACACAGTCTTGTGGCTCTGCAGGGCAGAAACTCAAAGAGCAAAGCAGAGTACAGGATTTCTTCTATCCAATGGGCCAAATTCTTCACTGGTATAAATAGATTGAACTCTGCTCAGGGGGACCATGGCCATTTATACCAACAGAGGACCTGGCCTGCAGTCAAGTTTCTTTTTTTAAACCCCGGGAGACATGACCCAAACCCTGTGGAGGCAGACTCAGACCCTGCCACCATCACTTTCTAGGCACTTTCTATTTTGGTTCCAGCCCCACTCACTGCTCCAGCCTGTGCCCAGGAGAGACGTGGGGAGGACACAGGGACATGGATCAGCCCCAGGTTTGGAAAGCCCAAAGACATCCCCATTTTCTGCTGGTCTCAGGAGACAAGCTGTCAGATGGTGCAGCCTGGATCAGCCCAGCTAAGCCTGGAGAGGATCAGGAGTAGATTTGGATGAGGTCTGTACCTCGGGCTGTGGGCACATGTCCCACCTTGGCTTTGCACATTGCAGATGTTCATGGAAACTCCCTAGAAAGGACTTCCTTGGCCACTTCTCCTCCTGCAGTGCCTGCTCCTCACTGCTGCATGTTGCAGCTCTCCATCCCTCCCTTGGCCACCCCACAGCTGCTCCCCTCTGCATCCACATGCAGAAATTGCTGCCCGTTGCTGCTTCTCCTCTGCCAGGGATGCAGATCTTCTCTGGTCCCTTGGCAGAGGGGCCTGGGGACTGAAAGTGAGGAGCTGTGCTGTGTCCCCTCCGCACAGACTGTGGCTTGGGAATCCCAGTGCTGCCACAGGGCTGAACACCTTTGTGGGGTGACCATCAGGGCTGCAGGTTTGGGCTGGCACCAGAGCTGAGCAGGTTTTCTGCCACTCATGAAAATGGACTTCAGAAGTTAATCGATTTACACATCTGCTTTTTACAGGGCATTTTAAAACAGCAACCCCTGACCTAAAAAAAAAAAAAAAAAAAAAAAACCCAACCTAACCAACACACAGAAGAATTCAATAAATCATTAAAGTGCTGCATCCACAAGCACAGCCATGGCTAACCTTTCAGCTTCTGCCTTTCTGGGTACATGAAAGGCAGAGGTTGCCATGGCCAACCAGCTGAAGGCTGCAGATGGTGGTCAGTGATTGCTCCTGCGAACCAGCACTGCACACACCCCCTTCTTCACTCCCACTTGTGGAAAGTCACTTTTGCTGCTGCCCCTGCAGAGGTGGCAGTGCTGGCTGGGGCTGCTGGCACAGAGCACCCCTCCCTGCCCTCCCCACACTGTTTTTAGGTTGGTTTTCTGGTGAAACAGAACTCAGCATTCTGGCTGTGTTGATGTGTTCCTGGCTGCCTGTCCATGGGCCCTTGAATGATTTATGCTTCCCCTGGCCAGGGTTGGTGACACTGATGCTGGCAGGATGAAGGCAGCTCCTCTTCATCACTTCAGTTCCCAGCCCAAGGCAGTGCCTGTGCTGGGTGATGCTTCCCATATAGGACACACAGCCTGGCAAGGGAAGATATTTCCACTCTCATCCTCCTTCTTTTTTCTTCTGTGACATTTTTACTTCCTAAAAAATCGCATGTGCCCTCTGGACAAGTGATTAAATTAGAAGATCAACAAAAGATGAAGAAGGAGCAGGATCAATTCACAGAGAAGTGGCTGAAAGCAGTTTATTACATCTTTTATATATTTTTTTTTTGCTGCGAGATCATTTGCCAAATCATTAAAGGGAAGAATCGAGTGAATGGGATGAGCAGCAACTAAAAACTGCCTTTTTCTTAACAAATTTGTATGATTGCAATATTATTTTGAAGAAAATAATTTTAAAAAGAAAGAAAGAAAAATTGGATGAGATTGCTTTTCAGGTCAGATTCTGGACTCAGCTACCCCAATAGCTCACTGATTTACTGTAGCAATTCAAGCCATCATGTTCACATTTTCCATCAAATAAGTGGACAGAACTCTGATGGCAGCTTGTCTGATGACAGACTGTGTGTGTGCACCCAGTGCTTACTTGCCAAAATACAAACCATCAACATTTTCCCTGCCTGCACCCCCAGATCAGGACTCTGAGAGAATGTTGTGCAGGCAGTATTGCAGTGCTTCTTACACCACCTTAAATCAGCATCCACTTCCACCTCCTTTTACACCAGCAGAAGCTCAGAAGCCAGGTAAGAATAAAGTCCCATTTCCAAAGAAAAGCCTTCCAAAATGAGAGAGGTTGCCAGTTTTTATCAAATAATAATTTCCAGGTGCAGTCAGCTGTCAAAGCACAAGATGTGCTGAACTCGGCTGGGAATAGCATTGCTGCAATCACAAAAAAAATACTGCAAATCCCAGAGAAAGAAATCCTTGGAGCACCAGGAGGGGCATCAGCTTTGCTGCCTTACCCTGGTTTTCTCTTGCTCTGTTTTAACCTTATTTGAGCTGCTGGTGACTGGCAAGAGCAGCATCTTCTGCTTGAATCTGTCTGGGCTCAAGATACACAAGCCAGAGAAAGATCCAAATCTTGTCACTTTCCAGCAGACAGGAGATGATAATGCTCTTGAAATACGTCCAGCATTTCAAAACCCTTGCCATAAAAAGGCAGAGGATTATTCAGTCCTGGAAAACAGCAGTGCTAGACCCTTCAGAGTTGGGTCACCACATTTTCATTGAGATCCTCTGCTTTTGCTCCATCATCTGCTCTTCACATGACCCATTCAGCAACCACATTTTGTATGCCAGGTGCTATTATTTTTTTGTTTGAATTAGTGCCTCATAGTTTTCTTTGAATTAGTGCTTCCTGGCTTTTATTTTTTTTTTTCCTTCTATTTCCCAAAATATAGCTGAATTATCTTCTCTTACCCAGAGCTTGGGTATAGGAATTAAGTACCTCACACTGCAACACTTGGGGGCCTGGGTATTCCCTTTTTGCATGGTAAAGCTGAGCTGCCTCGCTGTTGTCATTTTATGGCTGGGATGGGAGAAAACAAAACTCATTTTCATGCAAATCCCCACTGTCTATCAGACATCATAGTTGTCAAGCAGGTCATTAGAGGCCTACTGTGTAAAATGAAGATTACTAATTAGAGCTAAAGAAATAATTTGCAACAAATAATTTATCCAATGAATTTAGATTTTCTTTCTCCTTGTGGAGTCTCTGCAAGCAGGTTGTTACTTCGCCAGAGTTGGGTGATATTTGAAATGCTTTTAACTCATTATGCTCATGATTGATTCATGTTTTTCAGTGTTACTTTTTTGAGCTAGATGGTTAATCAATGTAGATCACAGGATTTGAGATTTACCTCCTGGCTCAGGTGTCAAAACATGGCTGAAATGAATAGAAATCAGTATATGCTTTAAAAGTACATTCCATGAACCCTGATTTGTGTTTCTGAATATCACAGCTCAAGAGCAACTTGGGAATTTTCCATTAAAATACATTTTTCTAGCAGAAATAAGCTACTGCAAAATCTATAATTTTATCCTGAGGAAATCTCACATAAATCAAAAAGACCCTCCAGCCTGTGGTGTATTATGCCAGTCTTGTGAGTATGTATCAACAAAAATAGGAAAACCAAGGAATTTATCCTGCAGGGAAAAGGGGAGAAAATGCATCCAGCTGCCAACAGCCTCAAAGGCCCTGTAGGACCCTACACACATCCATTATAGAAGTAACTGGAAATTAAATCTTATGTGTTGTGATTCATAGTCAAAGGAAACAGGATTTAGCAAGACCTGATCAGTTCACTACAATGGAAAATGTCAAAACATGGATTTTGGATAATTTTGATTGACCATTTCTCTTCAATCCATGACACATTCTGGTACTTTGGCTCAAAATGTTCATCTGATTCAGCTTGAAAAGAGAAGCTGAAAATTTCTATTGATTTTCATCCCGTTACAAAAGTCAATTTTTGCAGACATTAATTCCAGTTGATGCACTCTATGAACACTCAAAGAAAGGTGGAGCATGAACAAAGGAGAGGAATTCACCCAGTGAAATAATTCCAGCATCCAAGCCCACATTCACAGGAAACCATCTGAAATATTCACCACCATTATTAATAATGTGGGGCAAAGTCACACCCATGGGTGATACTGCAAAATCCTGCCTTGCAAAGGAGCAGCTTCATTTTCAGCTCTCTAATGAAGCACACAGGGAGTACTCTTGGGGGGATGGGAGGGTTGAGAGAGTCTCAATGAATTAAAAAAGAGACAATTGGTACCACACTCCTCAATCCCATCTGCTTCATATCTGGAGCACTCGTTGCTCCCTGCCCTCACTCACTCACCTTTGTGTTTGCAGTGTTGGTGCCAGGGAGGGATGGGAGATGGAGGGATGCTCAGCAGGAAATGGGACAAAATAGAAAGCAGTTAGCACTCAAAGCTTGCTTGTCTATCCTAAATATCTCCCAGGGCAAAGTGGGCAAGGCTGATAAAGCTGCCAAGAGGGCTGGGGGAGAAACAGTGAAGGGTCTTTTGTTTTGTGGCTTCTCCATGGACCTTTCACCCTTTCAAATCTAAGGGAAGTCAGGGAAAATTTGTGGCAAAAAGGACTTTTCTCCTAATAATCAGACATTTTGAAGCATGGCTGATGGACATCAGTTGCTGGCACCTTTTTTTTGCCTGGAGTCAAGTGGAAGGGGAGATAGTCTGGGATAAAAGGAGCTCTGAGGGTCAGCAGAGTTTGTGCTGGCTGAATAGCACAATGTGGTGGCCCTGGGGAGGGAGAACCAGGCACATTTAGGAACATTCCCAGCTCTGCCACCACTGCTGTGTGCAAGTCTGGGTAAGTCTCATTTCCATCTGTAAATTGGGAATAACCTCTCTTCTTTGAGAGGTGCTTCAAATTCCCCGGATAACACGTTTCATATAACACCTAACTTTGTGTTTTGCTACCCAGATGAAAAGCATGCATTGAAAGGAGCCAGATCAACCCCCAAACCAAGAAGAATCTTATCCTAGACACACCAGCCCACCTCTTCCCCTCACTGTCTCTCTATTATGTGCAAAACAAGCACAGCCTAAGCAGCGTTTGACTCCACATCAGCCCAGATGCACCCACAACATCTGGGTGGGTTTGGAGTGAGGTGAAATGGCTTCAGGAGCTTTGCACTGGAGGCCATCCCCTCTGACAAGCTCCCTGTGGGGATGGAGCCTCTCACAGAGCCACATTGCTGCTGGGGAGACTACAGCAGCATGCCTGCACTTCTGTGCTTAAATACATTTTCCCCCAGACTGAGCATAGGTTTAAAAATAAAAAAAGAAAAAGAAAAAAGAAAATAACATTGAAGAGAAAAACGACCTTATTCAAAGCTCAATGGGAAGACTCCCCCTGAATTTCAATGAGCCTCAGCAGGCCCACGAGGCTGGATTAACGTAAGAGCTGGGAGGAAGATTTCCAGGTGCTCCCCACACCCAGAGTCAGGTTTTCCAAGGAGAATCAGCACCAATGTGTTTTGCCCTCCAGCTCAGTAATGTGTTTACAGCCAGGCAGCCTGGCAAGGGCAGGGAGAGTTTCTGTGCTGTGTAGGAAACCCTGGCCACCCAAGATATACCTGCGTATTTCTAAAGGAGTTTTTATCTACCTTTCCATCCAGGGCAGAGGAGATGCTGCCCAGCTGTCTGGGGCAGGTTCCAGCACAGGTTTCACCTCCCCAGCCAGGCTGTGAAGTCTTGTTGTTGGGAGAGCCCAGATTGCACCACCACTACCAGCTGGAGATGGGCTGGATGATGAAGTGATCAGCAGCTCCAGGTGCTGCCCTCCTTTGCAGGATGTGCCCACAAAGCTGCAGCCCCTCCTCAGGGTGGGCACTCAGCCCCTGTGCTGGGGAAAATTCCCCCCTGCCCCTGTGTCTTCTCTGCAGAGTCTGGACCAGGAGGAGGACCCAGCTGTACATCTCTGAGCTACAAAGGTTTCCTGTCTAAGCACAATATTCCCAGTCTCATGAGCCAGACCAAGTGAACACTGAAGGAAGGGCAGCAGCTACTCCTAATACTGTGGTTACTCTTGTGGCACTGGATGGGGTTTCATCATCTCATCTGGTTTCACCCAGCAGAAAAACAGGAGCAGATCCCACCAAGATCCCATCAAATTGTTGCAGAGTCTATCAGCAGGCAGCAAGCACAGCTGGAAAGGCAGTGACATTTGCAGGAGGTTTTATACAGCAGGGAGGGCTTTAACCATTTCTCTCAGCAAGTTATTAAAAAATGTGTATTTGAGAGGGCTGAGAGAACAGAAAAACAAACCAGGCCTAATTGCACCAACTCCCAAAGAACAAGTCAGTTAAGGTCTCTGAAGGAAGAGGCTTCATCTTCAGCTCCCAGAAACACTCTGTGTGCCAGCTTCAGCTGTTGTTAATTTAATGGGGACCAGGATTTGAATTGCAATCCACTTCTCGGTGCTGCTTTGGACTGAGCAGAGCTGGTGGCTCGCTGTGGCTGTGGGAATCTTGTTAAGGAGAGCAGGATCCACCTCTGACTCCAGATCCATCACCCAGCTGGGAATCAGCCTGGCCATCTGAGCCAGGCTGCCACCTCACTGAAGGCTCTCCCTGTGCTTTTATCCCCCAGCTGAAATTTTTAATGAACCCCCAGAATGAGCCCATCCAAGTTGTTTATTTATGGGTTTATTCCAGTGACCTGATGAGACTCGAGGTCTCTGCAAATGTTCCTGTGTAATGCAAGGCACAGCCAGCCCAGACCCTGGCACTGGGTCTAAAATACCTAAAGACATTCTCGACAGCATTATTTCTGTATTATTATTTTTGATGCTGAACTGTGTGTTTTAGAATACACAGCTGTCTTTGTTCAGAAGAAACCAAAAATAGCAGATTTTCCTCTGCTTAGCTGGGTGTTAAATTATTTACATTTCAAAACCCATAAGTAGAAACAATGACTGCATTTCCAGAGCCTGCTCCTGATGTCAAATATCCTTTTCTCTTCTGCAACCTAATTTAGACTTCCTTTTTAGAGTTGCAGTTTTGCTCCATTTTCAATTATGTTAGAGGAACCAAGATTTCAGGCCATTATCTCATCATCCCCGTGAATAGCAACATGAAATGTTCTCGTGCTGCTGGGACACCAGGCCTGGCTGGGAGGACATGGCCACTGAACTAAATCCAGAAGAAACCACAGAGAGTACTGAAAGCCCAAGGAGAAACCCCAAGGTGGGACAGGATGCAAGCGGGGGTCTTTTCTCCCACATAACAAGCAATAGGACAATGGAAATGTCCTCAAGGTGTGCCAGGGGAGCTTTAGATGGGATATTAGAAAAAATGTCTTCATGGAAAGAGTGTTCAAGCATTGGAATAGGCTGATAAAGAAAGTGGTAGAGTCACTAACCCTGGAGAGATTAAAAAAACACACAGATGGCATTTAAGGAGATGATGATGGACTTGTCAGGGCTGGATTAGTGGTTGCACTCAATGATCCTGGAGGTTTTTCCACCCAAGTGATTCTGTGACCCCAAGATGCTTTTTTGGGTCAGGGCTGCAATGTTAAACCCAAAGCCTGGAGAGCAGCCCAGGTGAACAAAAGTGCTTTGATGGGGGTGCAGGTTGGGACCTGAGCAAAAGATGTCTCAAATACCACATAATTTTACCAGGTTTCTTCTCTGAAGGGCTGGCTGAGCCTCAGCTTTTCTTTCCTAACCCTCAAACTCCCCTTGGCACCTCCCAGCTTCCTGATCACCCTTGCCAGGTGCTTTGCCCTGTGACTGCCAAAGCCCTTGTGCAAATGCCAGCCACCTTTGCCCTGGTCCCAGTTAAATCCCTGTGTGCATTACCACCAGCACCATGACTAAAAACCACTGGGGCCTGAGTGCCAGAGGGAAACAGGGACAAACCTGGCAGAGGAACGTAGACATTAGGTCTATTTTCTGTGTCAGTTGACCAAAACTCATTCTATTTGTTACTCTTGTAGCAGAACAGCATCCCATTGGTGCCTACTCTTGGACACCCATGAAAGGAATATCCTGCATCTAACTGGAATCTCAGCATTGCCAGCCCCTGTGATTTTAATACCAATCTTCTGATATTTGGAATTTTTCATAAAGCTGTGGCTCTTGGATGCAAGTAATTAAGTGAAGCTCAGCTTTCGCTGAGAAATGAGAAGAAATTTCGAGTCTGTGTTTTTGAAAAGCTGGAAAATGTGCCTACAGGCACAGACTCCAAAAGGCAAATTAAAAGAACCAATATGTTTTATTTCTTTTTAAAACAATTGTGATTTAGGGAGGGGAATGGGGGGCTCAATTCATGATTTATAGATTCTGCACTTGGCAGCTCTCCAGTCTCCATGGTGGCTCCATACAGATGGGTCTGGGGCTTTCTGAGAGCTGCACAGTATTTTTCACCTGGTTCCTCATATTGCTTTTAAATAAATAAAATAATTTTTAAAAATCTCTGTAAAATGTATTTTACAGCAGGCACAATTTAAAGACTGCAGGTACCATTCTATAGCCTGGTTCAGATCTGACCAGGTCTGATCTCATGTATTTAGATTCAAATGGGAGATACTGCCACACTGCCAGCATGCTGAATGACATCTTTAACTGGGGGGGGGGGGGGGGTGACACTGAAGGTTTGGTGGCACTGTGCATATTCAGGAGGGCTCAGTGCTGGGATTTGCCTTTTTGAAAATCCTGCTGTGGCATTTGCATCACCTCTGCATGTTATTTCTTAACCTCATGGTGCTGTGGCTCCCCTTCCAGACCAGGAGAAGCACCTCCCTCCCTGCTTTGCTGTCCCTCTGTGGGGACAGGGGGAGTCCCCAGGGGCTGGGCTGATCCCAGGGCAGCTCAAATCCACAGGCAGCCCCAGCTGAGCCTTCTCCCCAAATTGCACTTATCTGTGGAGAGGGGCACCCGTGTGGTTTTGGGACGAGTCTCTCCAGAGTTCTGTCCCTCACTGGCAAGGATGGGGCTGTTGGGTGGGATAAAGCATTTCTGGTGGGCATCAGACCCTCCACCTTTCCCTGAGGCATCCTCTTATCCAGAGAAAGGGCATGGAGCAGCCATCCTAGCTCCAACAGCTGGCACAGGGCTCTGCATGGGTGGCTTGGTTGGTCCTGGTTTCTGGAGCCCCTCCCTGCTGGGGCTGCAGCCTCTTTCAGGGCCAAGAGCTGCCCATCAGCTCCCCTTTCCTGCTCCCCAGCCTGTTCTGACACAGAGGTGCCCTCGTGCCTGCTTGCAGGCTGAGGTTCCTCCTCTGGGTGCTCCTTGGGGTGTTCATGCCATGGCACTGATTCCAGGAAGCAGCAGGGCCGTGCTGCTGTTGGCTGACCCTTGTCAGGGATGTTGGACAAGGCTCCTGCAGGGTTTGGGGCTGAATCCCAGAGCTCTGAGCACACCCCAAGGTGCAGGAATCAGCAGGACCATCCCAAACACTTCTTCCCAACAGTGGGGCACACCCTATTCCTGCAGCCCTTCCCTCTCACTTCACACCCGATTCCATTTTTTTGGTGAAAGCCATTGCAGGCAGCTGCAAGCAGAACAAAACCCACCGAGGCTGCTCTGCCAGAGAGAGCCTGACTTGGCTCATGCTGGGGTGCAAACCAGAGCCACCACGGCACGTCTGAGGTGTCACTGTGCCAGGGGTGTCACCATGGTCAGGGTGTCACTGTGCCCGGGGTGTCACCGTCTCTGGGGTGTCACTGTGTCCAGGGTGTCACTGTGCCAGGGGTGTCACAGTGTCCGGGGTGTCACCATCTCTGGGGTGTCACTGTGCCAGGGGTGTCACCATGTCCGGGGTGTCACCGTGTCTGGGGTGTCACCATCTCTGGGGTATCACTGTGTCTAGGGTGTCAGCATGTCTGGGGTGTCACCATCTTTGGGGTGTCACCATGTCTGGTGTGACCATCTCTGGGGTGTCACCGTGCCAGTAGTGTCACTGTGTCCGGGGTGTCACTGTGTCCAGGGCATCACCATGTCCGGGGTGTCAGCGTCTCTGGGGTGCCACTGTCCGTGGGGTGTCACCGTCTCTGGGGCATCACCGTGTCCAGGGTGTCACCATCTCTGGGGTGTCACCGTCTCTGGGGTGTCACCATGTCCGGGGTGTCCCCTGTGAGCCCGAGGATGCTGCTCCGGGGTGGCCGCAGCCGCTGCTGCTGGGGAAGGTGAGGGGAGCAGCTCCACCTTAAACTGCAGAGAGCACCTTAAGCTCTGTCCTGGCCTCCTGCCACCGAGAATGCTCCAGGCGGAGCTTTAGTCAGAAGGAAGCCTGTGCTCTGCGCTGTGGGGGAAGGGCTGGCCAGAAGGACATTTCTCCATTGATTCTTTCATTTCAAAAGTTTATTTCTTGCATGGTGCTGGGCTTTTTGTTGTTGTTATTGTCGTTTTGGCTATTTTTTTTCCCCTTGACGCAGTAAATTTCAAATTGATTTTGCAATCCTGTCTCCCCCATCCTTGCACTCTCCCTTTCAAAGGCAATTGAGACCAGAGGTTTCATTTGCCACCCTGGCATCCCCTCCTCCCCTGTGATGCTCCCTGGAAAGGGTTTCATCAACAGGGACACTCTGAGGGGGGGCAGCTCCATCCAAGGACATCCTTCCCTTCTCCCCTCCCCTCCAGAGGCATATTTGGGATCAGGGATGTGTCTGTTCCTCGGATGGAGCCCGATGCCCTCTGCAAAGCACCCCAGCCCCCAGCTCTGGGCTGTGTCCCCAGCCCATGGGTCTCCCCCAGCCCAGACAAACAGAGGGTCTATTTTTCACCAGGCGTTTCCTGCTAATCAGACCATTAGTCCTTGTGCTGATTAACCAGCTAGTTCTCAATTTAATTAAAACATATGCTTTTTGGAAGAGCCAGAAGTCTCAATCATATTTTATTCCTATCATTCCAGATCTGATTGGCACTAACCATAAGCATCAGGGGGAAACCAAAGCAATTAACCCTTTCCCTTGCTGAGGGGGGCATCTAGCTGCTAATTGACTATTCTCCCAGGGAAGATGCAGATTTTTATAATGCTGCTTTGCACCAGAGCCTGAAGATCTCAAGGCATTTATCCTTTCTCATGATTTCATTCAAATACAGAGGCTTTGCAGGTCACACCATCTTTCTGGGCTGCTGGAAAGTGGGAGACTTCAGGAGCCAAGTAGGAATTTAGGGCAGGGAAGGACATGATCTGTCACAATTAACCCGAGCTGTGGGTGTGTGAGAACAGAAATGCCCAAATGTTTGTTCTGCAGTGAAAATTGTGAGTTTTGGGCTCACCTGGGGCAGAGCTTGGCCATGGCCAGCCCCGTGCCCGTGGAGCATCGGCCCCACATGCTGCAGGGGAATTTGGGGCAAGGCTCTTTTCTTTTAAAAAAGTAAAGCTTTGGCATCTCATTGCCAACCTCAAAAATATTTGGCTATAGCTTACTTTTGAGGTTTGGGCTAAGTCCAGCTACTCCATCAAGAGAAAAGTCGAAGCTGAATAAACGAGTTCAAGCTCTGCAGCCGGGGCGTTCCCCTACCACCACCCGGGATGCCCGGGGTGCTGGGAGAGCCCTTCTAAGAAAAACTGCTGCACAAAAGGCTTTGCAAAGTATTTCCCAGAAACAGTTAACGGGTGATCTTTCGCCTTGCAAAAAAACCCCCGAGCTAATAATTTGCTGCTCCGTGTGTCCCCATTCTGGCAGGCTGCGCCTACTGGGATTTATTTCTCCCCTCCCCACCTGACCGTGTTTCCCACGGCCCCTGGGGGCACAGCCTCGTGCTTTATTTCCAAACGGGATCTTTGTGAAACATCTTCCTCCCTGCTTTGTGATTCCTGCTGGGAGGAATCCTGCTCCCCTCCTCCCGTGCCAGGTTGAACCCCTCAGTGCACCCCAGAATGCAGAGACACCCCTAAAGAGTGTGGGGGAACCCTCGGTCACCCCACAGCCCTGGCCTGGGCTAATTTGCTCTTTGCTCTGCACACTGCAGCCAGGTTCCCCTTCCCTGGGCACCTGCCAGGCCCAGCGCCGTGCTGGGTGTACAGGGGTCCTGTGGGATTTAGGGACTTGCACAGCCACTGCTTCTAGGTCAGATATTGCTTCCATCAGGAATGGTTCCCCATATCCATCTTCCCAAACACATATGGCCAGATAGAAATAAACACAGGTTCACATGCTGGAGAAGAGCTGCCTGAAATGTCTCAGATGGGATCATGTTCAGTCCCAGCAGGAATATCCATGTGGAAGTGCTGGGCAGCCCCTGCTCCTGGCACTGGCATGGGCTGGAGGTGTTGGCCTCTCACCTCAGCTCTCTGCTTTCATTTTGGCCACCCCCTGAGAGCTCTAATGGAACAAGGATCATGAAACCATTAATGTCGGGGTAGGACCTGTGAGATCATCGACTGCTGCCATTAACACAGCCTGCCTGCCCCCAGGGTGGTGTTATGTCTTTATTCTAAAAACTACATATACAATGTTTACAGTTACTTCCAATACCTATCACCTATGTTAGACAGTGAGCTTCTACTCTAGACCAGTCTGTAAGTGCCACCATCACAGCAGAAGATGGAGGCCAAGAAGAAGAAGGAGAAAGGCTGGACACACTCAGTTCCCTCCATCTTGCCCCCTGAACCCCCATACCAAAAACCCCAAAATCTACTTTTCCACCCCTTGATAACTTCACTATTATTCTACCTAAACTGTTGTGGCTTGCTGATCTTCATATCAGGCTGGTAATTTGCTCCATGGGTCATAATCAAACCCACAGGTGTTTTGGGCTCTGTGCCAGGGTCTCTGAGCCCCTGGCAGGGGTCCTGGCCGTCCTGGACAGCCAGAGGGATGTCCTGGGTTCCCACACCTGGATGCCTGGACACCCTCACAGCACAGGGCTGCACACACAGGAGCTGCTCTGAGGGCCATCCATGAGGGAGATGTTGTCTCTGTGCTCACAGCACATTTTTCTGCTTGAATTACTGCAGCATCAGCCAAATGAGGAGGGACTGCGAATGATCACAAAAGCCAGGGAACTCCTAGGGCTCAGCATGCAGGGAATATCAAGCTACTGTCTGGAAAAATACAAAAAAAATTGCTGTTGATTCATTCCTGCAGCCCCTGACATATAAATTAGGTAACCAACATGACCCGTGACTGTTTCTCTGAGAGACTGGCTGAGACATGACAAATATGCCCTTCAACATAGCAGGGCTGATTGCTGAGAGTGCTGTGGGAATAGCTCAGAGCCTCCCAGTTCCACTGGAATAAACAAGATGCCACTTAAGGAAAACCACGGTGCTGCTGGAAAGCCCTGGGGTCCCATCCCTCTGCCTGGCTGGAGAGGGGCTGTGCTGGGAGCCCTTGGCATGGCAGGATATTGGTGACATTCAGGGAGACTTTAGGGAAAATCCTTGCTCTCAGTGATAGGAAAAGGACTTTAGACTGGTTTTTTGTTTGAAGTATGGGGTTTAGGTTTGTGTGGGCACCTTTCCTGGTCATCATTGTGGAGAGAGGGTGTCCCTCTGGTGAATTCCCACTCTCCACAACCATGAGCTCCCGTGCCCAGGAGTCAAACCTCCCCAGCCTTGAAGTCATGCTGCCAGTATAGCCACTTTTGAAAGCAGCTTTCCAGGCATCCAAAAAAAAAAAAAAATAACAAAAGTAATTTCATTGCCATCATGCTGGATTTATTACATGTTGACAGAGCTCGGAGCAGGGCAGCTCCCACCCCCTGCACAAAGCTGCTGAATCACTCGTGGAAAATGCTGGGTTCAGGGCTTGCTGGGGAGGGGCTGGGCAGAAAATGCCTGTTTGAGCCATTCCCTGTTTGTCCTAAGGCCATAAAACCTGCACATGTCCCAGAGATTGTCCCAGTCTGAGGAGATGCTTGAGGGGTCCAGTGCTTAGGTAACATTTCTATTCTTCTCTCAGCTGCCTGAGCCATTTCAATCCTTGAGCTCCAGCATGCAATTTCACCCTGAGTGGTTTTGTTTCAAAGTGACCAAACTGCAAATCAGCCCCTCCAAATCCCCAGTCATGTGCTTTTCGTTAGGCAATTAAACTGAGCAATAAATATCACTTTGTTGTGAATGAGCCTCCATTTCCTTTCCTATTTTAATAACAATAATGGTCAAACTTCTGTTTAAGAAGCAGTTTCTGGTTCTATTAGGAAATGTGCCAACCTATTCAAAGAGACACAAGATTTGTATGGAGAGGTAACAGCTTTTATTAAGCCAAATGATATAATTAGCAAAAAAACAGCCAAGCTTTCAGGAACACGAGCCCTTTCCCGGGTCTGGGGAGAGGCACTGGTTCCTGGCAGCTGCAGAACAGCTGGATGTCAGGATTGCTGCAGCCCAGGTCTCTTTGATCAGCCTGCTCTGCCTGGGGCAAGGTGTCTGGCACTGGCTCCCACACTTTCCTGGGCTGGTTTAAGGGGGGCAACTCCAGTTTGGGAAATGTTTCTCCTCAGGTTACACTGAGCATAGTTTCAGGATTAGGTATATGTATTTTTTTTATTATTATTATTTTTTTCTTTTTATCCTGCTAGTTTGCATTTATCTTACAGCTTTTGGGAGGACCTCTGACCTATAGCAGCCATTTCTTTGTCAGTGTTGCAGCCAGGCAAGCAGAAACTTCTGTTAAATACATGCTAGCCCCAAATGCCCTGTCTCAAGCTGTATGAAAAGAGCTCACATTTGGGTTTTTTTTTAAAATGTAATTTTTTGAACCTCCACTTTGAGCACACAGCATTCCTGCAATTTCTGCTGGCACAGCCTTAGCTTCATCTTTCAGACTGGAAGCCTCTTGGGGCAGGGACCATGGTTTTAATTATGTACAGCTCCCAGCTGAGCAAAACCATCAGTCCCCATTAAGTGAATAAATAATTACTTCAGTGAAACAGAACTCACTCCTGGCTCCAACCCATTACTGAAGTGTTCAGAGGTCGAGGTGTATTTGTAAGCATAACTTAAATAAGATATGCGGGTTGGACAACCCATCAGCAAAATGTCAAATTAGCCTCCAAATATATTTTGGTGGCAGATTCTTCAATTTATCAGCAACACATCCATTGTTGTCTGCCACTGCACTGTGTCCCTGGACTCCACATGGGGATGTCCCAAGAAGTTCTTCCAAACTGGGGAGAAGAGCCAGATTGAGCTCCTGGTGTCTCACAGGACAGGTTTGGGTCAGTGCTCCTCAGCAAAAATGAAATGTAGGATGAACCCTTCTTCAGCAAGGGATCAGGTGCCACAAAAAGGTGTGCAGGTTTAACACCCAGGTTGGCCAGGTGCTGGGGAGAGGATTCCATGTCTATGTCCCATCACAGCCCTGTGAATGTGCAGAGATTTTAAAAGATGAATCACCAGCAAAAATTAATTGGGTTGTGTCTGTCACCTCCCCTTTTTATGCCAGTCACTAATTTACAGAAAAACAAGATCTAGATGGAAAGAGGATAATTAAGGTGGGAAAATGCTCCACAATTCCCAGGAGAAAAATACAGGTGGCAGATTGGAACACAGGATTGCCTCTTGCTTTACTTTGTGCCCTGCACCTCCTGAGGGTGTTTATCCATGGGTTATTTGGGATCAGACCCTGGAGCAACAGACAAACTGCCCTGCTCCCACCGGGACTTGTGCCCTATGGACCAAAGGTTTTCTCTCCTCTCTCCCAGACAGCTCCAGAGAAGAATTGATGCTCTGCCATGGTGTTGGATGCTCATCCCAGCAGGGTCCCAGATCATCATCTCCCATGGTCATGGTGTCTCCTGCCATGGCTCAGCCTCCCGTTTGCTGGCAGCCTCTTCCCATTGGGTACAGGAGCTGCCAGCCCTATCCTCCAGCCACTGGAGGATCAATAAATAAAATATTCCCTATTTTATATTGCTCTGAAGCTCTTGAGCAGCTGTGGCAGGTCACCTTCACTGCAGCCTCCATGCCCAGCCGCGCTGGACCTCTCCAGGTGTTCCTGGGCTGCTTTGCCATCATGGCCACACTCTCACACTTTGATCACCTGGACTTCCCCAGGAGTGGCTGTTGCCTTTGTGAGCTGCTGTGAGTGCTCAGGCACCGCTGATCAAACAGAGCAGTCCCCAGCTGTCCTCAGGCACTGTTGGCCACCTTGTTCCCCGTGTGCCCCATCACTGGGGCAGCTCCTCAGCCCTGTGTCTCCCTCCCTGACTGCTGACACCAAGCTTTATACGCCATGAGGTATCACCTCATGGGTGTTTTATCCAGGAGGGGATGTGGAATATCCACTTCATACCCACCAAATGCCACGTGCTGTGTTTTAGGCACCGGATTGTTCAAAGGAAAAGGATAAAAATCACTAATGTTTAAACACACAGCAGGCAGACACCAGAGAGGCATTGGACCCACACAGTCAGGAATCTTTTTGGGTAAAAGGGCTGAGATTATTGCAGGAAGTCAGAGAACAATGCTTGACTATTTAAGGACAACTGGTGTTTCCTTTCTGAACATCAGCACTATTCATTTGTTTTGGGGTCCAGCCAGATCCCATTTGATGTCTGCTCTCCAGTTAAGGTGGAAAAGTATTTGCAAGGGCTTGCTCAATGTTACCAAAACAGAACTGGCCTATATCTCTATTCATGTTCAATGGCACCTTGGAAACCACCAGTGATTGTCACAAGATGTTATGGATACCAGAAATAGAAATTAATTCAAAAATCTGTAGAATTCTTGAAAAATGGTCCAGTGAGGCTGATTAAAATTAATCACAGGTCACCTAGCAGTTGGGAAGATGCTGCCTGACCACTTCTGCATTGTCCTAATGCTCTTTCCAAGCCACCCAGCACAGGACATTGAAAAAGAGAGGATATAAATGAGCTTTTGTAATGATACCTTGCCTGTGCAAGAGGTGCATTTCCCAGCCCCACTCTTTCCTGAGCAGGGCTGCAAAGAGCTTCCCTGCCAGCCCTACCACTCATTTCTGATTTTCTCTATCACAATGTCGGATTTCAAAGCAACATCCAGAGTTAATCCCATGCTGGCTTCAAAGGTTTTATTACCAATATATTCTAAAAGGAATTTTAGGTCCTAATCAGCTGACAACTTGAGGAAGAGAATGTGGTCCTGCTCTGCTTCCAAACAAGATGTCTTTTAGTCTGTGAGTCTGTGAGCTGTAGCCTCTCTGCTGTGGAAGATTTCAACTGACCTCCAGTTCTTCCTTTCCATTTTGTGGCTTTCTGTATTAACCAACACCACAAATGAAAGGTCCTTAAAGAGCTTTCTAGCGTCTGCTTTTGAGGATGGCACCTTTTCAGGTGGGAAGTGTGGCAGAGGATGACACGAAAGAGGAATGTTACCTCTTAAAACCTGCCAAAAGCAGCTGCTTTCCAAGTCCCTTATCTGAGCATGGAGGAATTTTCCATCCAGTTTCCACATCCTCCTGAGCAGGGGGGCTCTTCCCTGCTCCTCAGTGAGGCAGTGGACACTGTGCTACAGATGCTGTGTTATCTCAACCAGGGTGAGATCCCTGGCTTCCATACCCAGCACTGACACGTCTCCAAAGAAAAGGACAATAAATTAATGGAAATAAAAAGCCCCCAGCTGTCAGATCACTGTGGTTTCTTCACAGGTTGGCATCACCTCTACCTTGGGGGATAATGAGCACAACCAGCCAAGCACTTGAATTTCCACACTCTGCTGTGGCCAGGGCATTTTCTCCTAGATGGGAACAGAAATCTCATTCCTGTGTTCACAGTTAAGGCTGCTCCTCCTGAATTTTTGAATAATTCTGCGAGTCCCCTCTGACTACAGAATAAGGAATAATTTCACACCAGCAGCACAGCATTTCTTATGCTTTATCTCTAACCTCACCTGACATGTATAAACTTTCCATCACCCCATCATAAAAGCAGAGCAGAAAGCCTGGTGAAGAGTCATGGGGCAGCAGTGAGGGTTAACTCCACAGACTTCAGTGATTCACAGGAAAGGACAGGGCAAGCTGTGCTTGCATAAACAGTTAAAGGTAATTTCCAAATATTAACCATGGCAGCAGAAATAACAATTTATTTGCCAATCACAGGCAACAGTGAAAACATCAAAGCTTTTTTCTGCAAATCAAATTCCAGTATAACAAACTATTTAACCCTTTCCATTGAGCAGAAATCAAGGAGCCACAGCAATTAGGCTAGAAAAGGGGAAAGAAGCAGGCGAAGCCAAAATAGCAGTAGCACATTTGGCCAGCCCTGCAGAAACGACACAAAACTGGCTGGGTTCCAGTGTCTGGTTGCTTTGCAGCTCCAGGGCAGGTCTGGCTGCACAATCTTTACATAGAAATCAGACTCACCCACTCCTCCCTTCTGCTCTCCTTACAGCAGACAGCGGCAGCGGGGGGAGTCCGTGGGCCAGATAAAGTTGCCTTGGTGCTTATTCCATTAGAGGCAAGGAGTTTTTCTCCAGGTTTTTAATTAGAAAAAAATCCCAGCCTGGACCCAAACACACGTCTCCTGCCCGTGTGTTAAATGGCTTAATTTCCCCTTCCCTTCTAGTGCCCTGCAACTGCTTCTATTCCTTATGTCATCGCTGATGACAGAGTTTGCTCCAGGCCCTCAGTAATGAAGTGCAAAAAAAGGTATTAAAAATACAGGCCACTTCTCTGGCTGGCTGAGGGTTGGTTTTTAGCACAAGTGAGGGGAGAAGGGGGTGTTTCCTTCTTCTGCCTAAATAATGAAAGGACTCCACAGGGCAGCCTGGAGCACCAGGCACTGCTTCCCCCAGACAGCTCCTGCAACCCCCAGTCTGGGAAAATTGTTGGGTTTGGCTTCATTTCCAGCTGGCCTGATCTCAGAACAGGTATCCCACAGCTTGCAGGGCTCTGATGTTGATTTACAAGTGCCCCAGTTACAAAAGCAGGAGTCCTGAAGCAATACTAGCATTTATTTACAGCAAAGCAACTTTCTCTCTTAGTCACCCATTAGCAACTGCAAGCTGTTAATGAGTGCCTTGCTACTGTTCCATACCGCTTTGTGGTCAGAGCTCATAAATTCACTTTGAGTTCACAATCTCATTAGGTTTCTTTCCTTATTCCTCTTAATTTCTGGTCTTTTGGGCAGCATTTTGTTCTGAAGACTGGTCCTGATTTGATGCATTAACCTCACTGAGGACACAGTTACATTTAAAAATTACATTTTTTTCTCACTGCTCATTAAAGTGCTTTGAGTATTGCAGTCGATCTAGAGGCTCACAGCCCTTGAGATTCTTTGTGTTTATGTAAAGATCATTTTGTGTCTCTGAGGAGAACCTTCCCTCTGATGCACCTCTTCATGCAAGGAACATGAAAATGCCAGACTGTCCTGTAGCACCTACCACACCCACCCTGTGCTTTCTTGCCTTTACACCCTGAAAACAAAGACAACCAGTGGTGACTTCACCAAAATCTAGAAGAGCCCTAATTCTGCTGAAAGCCTAAAAAACAAAAGAGGAGAAGTGGAAAAGCCACTGTTAGGGACCCTCAGTCCCTTTATAGGAGGAATCTGAGCTGCCTTAATTCTCTCCAGCTGAGCTGGAGGCTGAAACCCATCTTCACCTAGAAACCCTCTGCACCTCTCTGCTCAGGAGGAGACTGTGGGCTTAAGGTGCTGTGGAGCTCGTGGGGATCCTGCCTGCCTGGTGTTTCTGCAGCTCTGCTGAATTACTGGGTGAAAGTTAGAATTGTTTGGGGTTTTTTTTTCCCTTTGTTCCTATTGTTTTAGTGAGCTGTGGTCACATTCCTGGGACAGTGTCTGCTTTTCAGATTGGCAGACTGTAGGTTAAGCTTTCCATTGATTTATGGCTTGTTTTTCTAGGGTGGTTAGCTAGCTAACAGAAGAGAGCAAAAGGATCCACACAACATATATTATCTTGTTTTCAAGATCTTTCCAAGGGTTTTGGCTCAAGGGCTAATGGAAGGCCCCTCTTCCATGTGGGAAAAACATGAAGTGGGAAGAAAAGTGTACTTGTGCTCTTTGGGAGTTTAGAATTGGGATTTGGAGGTGTTTTATATTATTTTGTGCAAACTTCAGATGTCGTTATACACTGAGCAGCTTACAGGCTCATGTGTAGTCTCACAACAGCCCCAAGAAATGAGGAATTGCTGATTCCAAGTTACACTCTGAGAACTGAGGCACAGGAGGAGATGTGTGAGGGCTGGCTGATGGGAAATGCAGAGCACTGGGCTGCCTGAGGTGGAGCATCCTGCAGCAGAGCCTTGAGTGACTGCTGTCCTCCCTCCAGGTGCCACTGCAGCTCCCTGGCTGACCTTGGCAAACCCAAGGTTCCTCCCAGAAACCAGAGCTCCCTGGCCCTGACCAAAGCACAGCTTCAAACCAGAGCTTGGGACCTTTGGGAAAGGCTGAATCTGCTAAGGAGCAGCAGGCCCTCTCTTTTCTGTGTTTTCCTATGGGACAGCCTATAGAAATAGGCTATATTAGAAATATACATATATAGCCTATAGAAATAGACTATAGAAATTCTGTGGTTTGGGTAGGTACCTTCTGGTAGAACCTGAGCAGCTTTGGGGTAACCTACCTCCCCAAGTGGTTGTCCTCTGCCAAGAGCTGTGTTCAGGAGCATTAAACCAAAGCTGAACAGGGTAGATGCCTCCTGAGAAGCAGAGTGCCAGGAGTAATCCCACCCCAGCTCTGCTGCGCTCTGCTACCAGATGGGAGAATAAACAGCAGAGCAAGAGCACACCTGTGGCACAGCAATTGTTGGCCTCCACACCACGTCTGGTGGCAGCCCAGCCATCCTGGGCCCTTGAGGCTGCCCTAAAATGCTCCAGGGGCTCAGGGATTCCCTTAATCCCTCTGCAGCCAGCCTCACACTGGAGCCGAGCCCCTCCACAAGTGACACCACTGCTGATGCTGCCCCCACTGCTGCAGATGGACTGATGTGGAGCACCCTGACCTGGTGGGGATGCAGGGTGTGCAAAGCCTGTGGGATGCCTGAAGCAAACTCTCAATAACCTCTTTTTTTTTTTTCTTTAAGAAATGATGCAATCTGTCACAGACATCTTTTATGAAAAACACTTTTCTTAGGATTTTTCCTCCTGAGAAGCTGAGAGGCCTCAGGAACAAAATGTAAACATTGATTATCTGCTGCTGTGGAATGCAACAGGTGGATCTGTGATTGGCCCATTTTGGATGTTTCTAATTAATGGCCAATCACAGACCAGCTGTCTCAGACAGAGAGCCTGAGCCACAAACCTTTGTTGTCATTCTTTCCTATTCTATTCTTAGCTAGCCTTCTGATGAAATCCTTTCTTCTATTCTTTTAGTATCATTTTAATGTAATATATATCATAAAATAATAAATCACGCCTTCTGAAACATGGAGTCAGATCCTCGTCTCTTCCCTCAACCTGAGACCCCTGTGAACACGGTCACAGCAATCATGCCATAACACTTTGTAGACCTGTGGGATATAATTATAATATTACTGCCAATAATTATCACTACCAAAGACCCTACTTCATGTCTCAGTATTAGATAAGGTCCAACAGATCTTGGGGAAAGTGAATGTATTTAATGGGAAATAAGAAAATGGAAGGAAGAAGAAAAAATATAGGATCCTATCGCATGGCTCTTCTTAGCTTTTGATTTCCTTCCCCCAAATGTTTCCAAAACAGCAGGAATATGGCTTGGCTGTAGGTCTGCATTATGCAATAGTGATTTCTTTGTTTCCTCTCACTTTAAGGTTTAGCAACAGGGGGAGAAAAAACCCTCACGTATATAAACGGGTGAGGGGAGGCGCTAAGGTGATGCTGGATCCCTCCGAGCTATTAGTGGTGAATTGCATAACCACTGCCGAGGGGTTGCTAGGTTTTACCACGTCCCTGCTCCGTGTTAAATATTAACAGAGCTTGTCCTTTCGGCGCTGTCGCTGTGCCGAGCCCGATCCCATCTGTGCGGGTTTCCATGGAGCTGAGAGCGCCCCTCGTCTCCATCGCAATGAAACCTCCCGGTGCTTCCCTGCATCCATCCCCAAGTGAGGCGTGAGCACACGGGCACAGCAGCTTTCCTGTGTTCCTTTGGTGCAGGGGTGTTTTCCCTTGAAACCAGCCAGGCTTGGAGGTGATGCCTGGTTTGTCTGTCCTGGTAGATCTGCAGAGCCACAAGGTGCCTTTAACGCTGCTGGTGCCAGCCCTGGCACAGCCACCTGCGCTGGGCTGGGCCCAGTGCTTGAAGGGCAAGCTGGGATAGGACAAGGGGGGATGGTTTTACCCTAAGAAAAAGGGTTAGGCAGAATTTTTTGTGGTGAAACACTGGCATAGGTTGCCTAGAGAGGTCATGGATGACCCATCCCTGGGAACATTCGAGGTCAGGTTGGACAGAGCTCTGAGCAAACTGCTCTAATGGAAAATGTCCCTCTTTGTTGCAGGGGGTTGGACTAGATGGCCTTTAAACAACCTTTCCAGCCTAAACCATTTTATGATTCTCCCCTGCTGTTCCTCCTCCTCATCTATCTTCCTTCTGTTTCCTGGTTTAAATTAGACTGCAAAATCTTCTGGATTAAGATGCAAAATATAAATGCAGCATCTCCTAAACCGTGGGTTTGCCTTCCTTTCCCCCAGTAACATAACTCTCATCAAAACCTTTCTGATTTACATTTAAAGCGTTTTAATGGAGTTAATGGTGCAGATTTTCATCACATTGGCTTCCTGGGACCAGTTTAGGGCCATGCTGGGACCAGTTTTCATCATGCTGGATGCTGAGAGGCTTTGCTTGCTGTTGGTCCGTGGAGCAGGGCAGTGCTGGATGCTAGAGATCTGCATACTCGATGTGCATGTGAGCTCAAACAGGTTTTTTGTTATGTCTCTAATTAGGCTAAGTAGGGTGTTGGATTCAAGTGCTAATTAGAAATGACCACTCTAAAATGCATTGGGATATTTAGGGCTTTGTGCTGTTTGCACATTTGGGTGCCAGCTCCTGCTCACCTTTGTGTGAGTAATGTGATGAGTCCATCCACTTTTTAACCTGTCACATTACAGATACACCAGTGCCTAAAAAAAATGAGTTTCTAGCAATGGGAACAAGCACACATAAGGCATGGAATTGTCCATGGCAAAAGGGGGAAGGGAGTGTTAGGCAGTGAGAGGAAGGAACTGGCAGTCAGGATTGGTCCAGCCCTCTAAAAAGTGATGTGAGTACTGAAAGGGGAGGTCCCTGGGATTCCAGTGTCCCCTAGAAAAAAACAATTAATGGAGAAAAAACCCCGACCTCTGGCTTCCTGAAGCTGCTCTGCAGGGTGTAGCTGAGTGCAAGGCTGGGTCCTTGTGGCTGTGGGTTTGGTCAGTGCTATGTGGTGTGGCACCAGCCAAGGTGCAGGTCTGAGCTGAGGAAAACTGCTTTTAAATGTCACATTAATTACCTGGTGCTAAACTCCAAGCTCTCCTCAGCTGAGCAAGGACTGCTGGGTTTCAAACAGTGCCAGGCTGGTCCAGCATTAACTGAGCCCTTCACGTGTCTGGCTGTTCTCATGCACCGCAGGGACAAAGTCACCCTGGCCCCTTTTTAAAATTTTTTTTGCCCCCAGCCCCTTGGGAATAATTAAACACATCCATGCAGGCAGGAAGGCCAGGCTGGCTGCTGGCCTGGCAGGAAGGGGGGCTCTGAGCCCTAAAGATGTGTCCCTGCTGTGGCTCTCTCCTGCACACCCCCAGTGCTGCACAGGAACTCATCCACGTGGAAAAAAAACCCTTGAAAAACAGCCTCACTAAATATTAATTAAAAATTCATAAACGTTTGGGCAACACTGGGTTGTGTGAAGCCCAGACTGGAACACAAACAGGCTGCACCTTGCCTGAAATCTCAAAGCAAAGGGGTTTTTGTAAAGCTGGTGTAAACCCAAGCTGGTCTAGGTCCAATATTTTCTTGGCTCCAGTTCAGATTCATTCCTGAATTCAAACTGATGAACTTCCAGCCCTCAGGTACATTTATGGGGGATGAACACGGACACATCTATGGTTTAACAGAGCCATAATTTCTCCCTGAATGCTTTATTGTTTGAAAATCATAAATAAGGTGAAGTGAAAAGGACAAGCCCCTTTAATCTATGTGTGGTGTGCTAAATGACAGTGCTAAATCTCTGCTGGCTCCATGGCAGGTAGAGCTGATTTGCACTCCCAAAATGGCAGTGATTTTGTCCCACAGCCTACACTGAAGGTGTGGAGATTATATTTTTAAGGGAAAAAAAATATCAACCCTATTCTGGACCAGGCTTGGATGGGAATAGTCAGCAAAGCATTGCCAAGAGCCTGGGTGTATTCTGTTATCCTGGTGAAGGAAATGCCCACCCTGCACTGGCCCTGAACTTTGTCAGGCTCCTTTCTTCCCTCCTCCTCCTCCTCCTCCACATTTCTTATCACTCCTGATCTATTTATTGCTCTGGTTTGAATGCTTTACAGCCTGCTAGACGAGGCTGTCTCAAGGCCAGCGTGTTCAGGTGTGCCAGAGAAAGCTCTGCCCCAGCAAACAACCCGTCCCCTCCAACACTTCAATGACTGAGACTTGTTTTCATGGAATCTCAGAATGGTTTGGGTTGTGGAGCATTAGTTCCAACCCCCTGCCATGGGCAGGGACATTTCCACTATCCCAGGGTGCTCCAAGCCCTGTCCAGCCCAGCCTTGGACACTCGCAGGGATCCAGGGGCAGCCCCAGATGTGCCAGGGGCTCCCACCCTCACAGCAGATATTTTGCTGAGCATTTCACAGCAGTGTGGAATCTTTAACACCCAGATGTTTACACAAGATGCTCACAGTGCTGCCAGTGCTTTAGAGCACCCACCTTTCGTGTCCCCAACCAAAGGGTGTCCCCTGGGCTGGGGGACACCCCGCTGGTGTGGGGCTGCTCTTTCAACCCGCATTTCAACAGCCAGGATGGAATGAGGAAAATCAATAAATGCTTGCAGGTTGAAGCATAAATATCCCTTCTGTTTAGGGCATTAATATTTATCATTTGGTGGAGAGCAGACCTTGCATACAGCATTTTAGTGTGTTTTATTTGCAAAGCACCCTGGGGTGGTTTTACACAAAAGTTGCTGTATTGAATTTTCTCGTGATGTAGTATTAATTTGTACAAACTGCAAATTGATGCTGACTTGGTCTCTGATGGGCACAAGCTCTCAAATTTTAATTCATATAAAACCTGGCCCCCCCTCTCAGCAGTGAGAGCTTCAGTGCTGGGGAAAACAGGGGGACCCTCTGGGAACTGTCAGTCAAAAACCAAAATTCTGGAAAGGTTTTTCCCCTCTGTCCATCTCTTAATGGCTCTAGCTGAGATGTTTCAGCTGAAGAAAACTCCACCCCTGCAGCTTCTGCTTTGAAAAAAAGGAAAAATCTAACTCAATCTCCTTAAAAAAGAGGGATTAATGCTTTTCAGAAAGAATTTCTCTCCTCCTTTCAGTCCCAGTGGAGTTTTCTGTTAGACAATCAATAAGTAATGACCAGGAAAAGACTTTAAAGTCCCTTGTTGCTGTCATATTACCAGATTGTGCATCCCAACCTCAAATCGAGTGAGCTGAGAAACTGGAAAAAAAAAGAGAAGAAAGAGGAAAAATCTGAGGAGGATTCTCATGGGCTCACCTTCCAGCATATTCCCTGCCAGGGGATGCATTTTGGGGTGGAGCACCACAGTGGCTCTGTTAGAAGCCCCAGTCCCCAGGGTGGCCCAGGGGCCATCAGCACTGTGGTCCCTCTTTCCATGGGACCTGGTGGCCATGAGGTGTCCAGCCCTGGGGGAGACACAACAGCAGCACTGCAGAATCCAGAGAAAAATATTGTTTAAAGGACTGTGGGAAGTTTAGCGGGAATAATAAATTTGGGGTTCTTCCTTAATCCTTGCAAGTCTTTTTTTTTTTCATGAATGTGAGAGCTGGAGAAGTCTTTTTAGAATGAAATTGGGGTTTTATTGGAAAAAGTTCTGGTGTCCTGGGAGAGAGATAAAATTGATGTGCTATTGGAAATGTGGTATTCAGCACATGGCTGTTCTGCCAGGGCTGAGGGTGTCTGGGCTCAAAGGAAAGGGTTGGGAGAAAAGGAACCCAAAACACAGACTTTTTGAAGTGCATGCTCTTCCTTGCAGAGCTGAAAACACAGGAGTCCAAGTCACTCCAGGAGTCACAGTATTTTTAATTTTTTCCCCAAAGTTTTACAAAACTCATACTAAGCTGTATTTTCCTCCACAAATCTCCTCCCAAATTTTCTTTGGCTTTCTCTTCCCAGACACTTTGTAAAACCATCTCAAATTCTCGCCTGGAGTTGGCATCTCAGAAATTTATTTCCAGTTCATTGCTGGCCAATAAGGGTGACAAAGTGTGTTTCACAAGGAGGAAAACCCACTTTGTGGTTATTGAGGGCCAGAGCTGGAGACCAGATCCAATCACACAGAAATAGTGTTTGCAGCTGTTTGCACATGACATTATTTCCTGGGCACCTGGCTTGTACTTACAATTAAGAACTTGTAAATCTGAGGAAATCTTAAATTAAGGTACCAAAATGTGCCTGCAAACATTTGTGCCTGCCATTTTTCAGCTGCAATAATGGGAGTCCTGTTAAAGTGAGGATGAAAAATTGGTCCTGTGTCAATAACCCGTATGAATGATGTTAGAGAAAACTGGCAAGTCATCAAAAGACCCTGTTCTCCATTTAATTCTCTTCCTAGCTCATTATGGATTATCACGTTTTGTCTAGTTAGTGGCATGATTATGGAAATAGAAAAACTATTTCTCTCTGCTTCTTATCTAAAAGATGAATGGGGCACATTTAATTGGCTTAAGTTACCATTTAGCAGTGAGCTCTCCTGATGCTGGGTTTTATTTTGTCCTCAGCCTGAAGTCCTGAGACACACTGAATGGCTGCTGTGTTGCCCTGGTTGTTTTCTGCCCCCAGTGCCCACATGCTCAGCCCAAAGCAATGCTCCTATTAAGGCCTGAGGGACTTTTGTTCCCAGAAAAATCAGTTGTAAATAACTCAGCAGGTGGAGAGGATCATCAGGGCATAAATCACCAGCACTGAAACAACAGCTGAGCAGCCTGAGCACATCCAGGGAGCCTCATCCACCCTCACCTGGGACTCAGTGCTCATCCCAAACCTGCCTGAGCTGTGGCTGCACCCATGGTTTGTGTGATCCCAGAAATGGGATTTGTGCTCCAGGCAACACGGGCTCCCACCTCCTGGAAAAGAATGGGGGATTTTGAAAACATTTTTCTTTTTAATAATACAAGAGAATAAAATAGCAAGAAAAGGGGAGGTGCCATCACCAGGAAGGGATTTTCTCCCCCTCATGTTAGGCTCTGAAATGTTGGAGGAGCTCTTAGAGAAGCTCTTTCCATTGGGATGCTGGGCCCTGGTTACAGCTGTGGGAGCTCATGGGGGCCACTCAGTTTGAACACATTTGGGCACTCAATGGCCAGGGTTTGGTGCTTAAAAGCATCTGCCAGAAAGTCCATCAGTCATGAAGATCATTGATGCTGTCACTGCACTTCCTGAGGCCTCAGGGGACACCGGCCAATGATGTTAATTGGAGACTATAAAACATTAGGGAAAGCCAAAGCAATTTTGAAAAGGACCTTTTTACCTTCCTGTGATCTCTTATATCTTTACTCAAAGAGAAAATGTTGTCTGAGAAATAAAGGGGAAATTTGTTCATCTTGACTTTCACAGTGGAGAAAAAGAGCAGTGGGAAGGAGAGAGGATGCTCTCTGTCTGGCTTACAGTATTGGAGCTTAGTTCTTCTCTAAGTATTTTATCCAAAGCCTATTTTTAATAATGCCAAAATAATAATTGCTGAAATTCCTCTTTTTTTTTTTTTTTTTTTTTTACATGCAAAGCATCATTGGCAAAAATTTTTTCGCAGCTTCCCTTGGCAGTCAGTTGGAGCAGCAGAATTTGATGGACCCTGACGATACTGGGGGACAAAGGCAGCTTTAGAGGACAGAAAACTATCTGGGCAACAACTCCCTCAGCCCAAATTGCCTCTGTTGTGTTCCTCTGTTGCCTGACAATATGCTCTCAAGAAAACACAAAATGTTGTTCTCTTTGTGGAAAATTCTTGCAAGGTTTTTTTTTTCTTTTTTCTTTGCATGTGTTTACTGAAATAAGGAAAAAAAGAAGCCAAAAAGGAAGCAGAAAAAAAAAGCCCAGGAAAATTACAGAACTTTTCTCTCCAAATTACCTCTGTTGTAAAAAATGTCACAGAAGACTTCACATTCCAAAAATACCAGCCAGCTCCACGAGCTGTGAGTGAATGTAGACCCAAGTGAGATGAGGATCAGGCCTAATTTGCTCATAATTATGTTAAACCCATATAAAATAATTTTCCATTTTTCTGGCACCAACCCCCAAATTGTACTTTTAATATCTAGGAATACGCCGGTGAACAATCCATTATATTGTCCTCCCACAGTTATTATTTTCCAGAGTGACAGGGAGATGACAGGAGTCTGTGGCTCCAGGTTGTGAATGAGCAGCAGGAACAGATGGGTTTGTGAGAAGCAGCAATCCTGCTCTCCTGATAAAAATGCCACAAACAGGAACCCCCAGCTAATGTGCCCTGAAAATATAGAGCAGTGGCACTGTCCCCAGGCAGAGGATTGCACAGGGCTCTCCAGGAGGCATCAATATCCGTGCAATAAGGAAATGGAGCTGCAGATGCGAACACACTTATTGCACTTTTAAAAAAATACAGGGATGGTGTCAATTATCCCACCATCATGTACTAAATAAGGTTGATTAATCAAGGCTTAAGATAACAGGAGGAGTTTTCAAGGCCATTGATGTGTCTCATGGGATTTACCCTTCTTTTGGGTAATGGGAAGCTTCTGGTTGTGAAGATGTAGATAATAAGGATTTATAGCATCATAATGTGCAGTGTTTTTTGCAAGGGACACTATGAAAACGTGGCATCTTGACAGCAAATATTTCAATTATTTAGTTGCCTACTGGCATGCCAGGATGGGGCTGTCTCTGGTGCTTCATCCTCCTCTCAGCCTTTTGCTTTCTCTCTTTGCCTTTGTCTCCCAGCAGCTCTGGTGTTTCTGCTCCCAGGAGTGCACAGCCCCTCCTTGCCAAGCAGCTTCCTTAAAAAAAAAACAAAAAGGAGAAAAGTCATATAAGGGTCTCTTTGCCATTCCCAATTTTCCCAGCAATTTTACAGGACCACAAGTGGGCTTCACATGTCCCTCCATGTGAAGGGTCCAGCAATAGTTCTGCTGGTTGGAGCTGCAGTGGAAATGAGAATAACCCAGAAAATGATGTTCTTAGGGTGAATTTTCACAAATTTCACAATTTTCCCATAGCCCTGGTGGGGTCTTTGAAGGAGATCTGAGCAGAAAGGGCAGGTACAAAGCCAATGAGATGCTGGAGGAAAACCCTAATGAATCAACAGCTGAGTTCTTCACCTCCTTTCTAACCAACCAAAGTCAAGAGAAGTTTCTCCATCTTTTTCCATCATCCTCTGTCTCGTGGGCAATTTCACAAGCAATTTGACATCTCATCATTTGAGCTCTGCATTGTCCTCATTCATTGTGACTTTTCCTTTATTATTTCTCTCTGCTGCGTCAGTTTTCTGGACCCTCAAGCATAAATGTAAGACCCTGCTGCAGTCAGCTCTTGACCCAGGATGAGCTGTGCCACCCCTCAGTGCCGGGCCAGGCCATGGAAACTCTCTTGGCAATGCCATCACCCCATCTGGGTGACACCACAAACACAAAACCTGACAGCTGGGCTCAATGAGGTGTGTGTGCTGCAATGTGCAGGCGTGACTCAGGCTCTGCAGCCAGGCACTCCCTGGAGCCTGGCTCTGTCCCAGAGACATTTTCCTCCCTGGTTTCAGTTGACACATCCAGGCTGATACATTATGTTTATATTTTTGACAGGTTGTGGTGTAAAGAAGGTTATGATTTCCTCACTGGGGGAGGACCCAGGGCTTGAGAGAGCCTGGCTGACCTTTTAACTGGGTTCTGATATTTCTTCTGCCTCTTCCCACACAGTCCCCTTCTCCTGCCACTGTGGGACAAGTGCTGGAACACTTATCCTGGATCTTGCATCCCCCCTAGCCCTTCTTCACACATTGCTGTTAAAGGCAGGATAGGGGATTGAATGCCCAGCCCATTCCCATGGAACCTGCACACCCTGCTGCTCCAGATTTATATATTTATATATTTATAAATTAATACCACCTCCTCTGCAGTGCTGGTGCACATGGGTGCATTTTTCCTTAGGGGAAGGACATGCTGGGAAAGTGGCAAGGTTGGACCACGCTCCCCCTGGCACTGGACCCTGCATGGAGTGGTGAGGGGAGGGAGGGGATAGCAATGGCTGGGCTAGCAGCAGTTATCCTGTTAAATGAGAGTTTTACCATTTCCCTCAGTGAGAGCTGAATTATGTCCTTCAGCAGGCGCAGCGTTCGATTGCTGCTTTTGAAAAATGCAGCTGGAATAAATACTGGATGTGTCCCAGGTGAGGTTTTCCCCTCACTATATTCCCTAATTTCCTTCATGCAGGAGGAATACTTGTATTTGCTGCTTTCCCTCCTTATGCATTTGCTATGAGGGTTTTTGAGCCCAAAGGCCCTCACTTTGAATAGAAATGAAGCTTTTGGTGTTTCCTCTATTTAAGGGAGGCAAGCAAAGCAACTGGAGGATGCATTGCTTCAGCCCTGACCTATTTCTATGCTCAGCACATTTTTCCCCCTCCACGGACATGAGGAGCTGTCCCAAACCCTGGGGCTGCTTTCTGCTCCCAGTTCTCTGGAATGCCCCTTGCAGCAGGGCTGGAGGGGAGCAGACCTTCCTGAGGGGCAGCAGCACGGGGCTCTCTCCTTTTGCTCCCTGGGAACTGTAGGAAAAATGTCATTTATCAGGGAAGGTGCTCCACACGTACTTAACATGGAAGGAAATCTCAGGAGCAGACACATAAGGCAATCACATGTGTGTTTTTCAGTCCTAATTAGACTGAACTCCATAATTGTGAGATGCATTTCTGATTCTTTTCTTTTTTTTTTTTTCATTAAAGAAATACCCCCCTCTTTTATCAAGGCTGAGCTAAGCCCCAGGTGGAAAGGTGAGGGAAGGAGGAATAATTAATGATGATGAAGATTCTGCCTGTCATGGGAGCACTGCTGCATTTCCCATTAAAGTTTACCCCTGCAGCACAGGAACCCCCTCTGTGATGCTCCTGGGACCAGAGAGGGCTGGCCAGGGCTGGGTTGTCCCCAGCATGGGGGCAATTAAGGGACTTTTAAGTTGTCACTTCAGCACAAAGGGTGTGTTTAGCTCCATGGACTCCAGTGATCTTCACAGGTGTTGAATGTACAGCACAGCTCTGAGGGGATGGACATCCCATTAAGAGTGTTGCTACCCTTAGCAGTTATTTCTGTGATGGAAGGGGCTTGGAAGGGCTGAGATGTGCATTGTTAAGAGGGGTGTGATGGTTGCCATCTTTCCAGCAGTATCAGTCATTCAGAAGAACCCAGACACCCAGACTGGGAGGACTGGGAACAGTAAAATATCTGGGGCTTGGGTGATAGGGCTTAGCCTGGGGCAGACCTGAAATCCACAATGGCAATTCATGGAGGAGAATGAAATATCTGGAAGTGGGGATTTTTACAGTCTGAAGGCAGCTCAAACCTTCTGCCCAGCATGGTCACCGTGGTGCTCACCCAGGGCAGGCAGGGGCAGGGAGGTGACATTGCTGGTGTCACACGTGGGCAGCATCGGTGACAGCAGCAGGGAGGGGCAGCTCAGCATCCTCTGCCCAGCTGGGTGCAGATGGTTTTCAGCACACACCAGCATGACAAAGGCATCTCTCAAGAGCTGAGCCATTCCATGCAGTGGGGGTGTCATTTAGGATGGGGAGATGTGTGTGTGTGGGGGGGGGGGGGGGTGACACAGCTTTATTATGCCTCATAAAAATAAATTCGGGAGAGATAAAAAAAAACCCACTTCCATTTGAAAAGAGGGAGGAATAAGGCAAGATAAAAGATATGAATTTTTCCTCCAAGACAGACTGCTAAATAGGCTCTTCTTGTTCACTGAGGCTCAGTAATGCAAGTTGACAGGATATTAAGGTTATTCCAGGTTCTTCTGTCTCCCAGGGTCATAAGCCTTCTGCTATGCATGTTAATCCATCTTAGCATTCCTCCGAGTAGCTGCATAAGTAGGGCAATCGGTTTAGAATGTATTCTTTCCATTTACAGCCTGGCTGGGAGGAGAAACCTACTAATTAACAGAATACCCCTAGAAAATCAGGAGTCATTTTAATAATACAGAGACTCCGCAGAACGTTCTGCAATTAAAGATAAACCTTCCTCTGAAACATTTCAGGGGTGAGAGGAGGAGGCCATCCAAGGGAGAAGAGACCCTGGAGGGGTTTATCCTGCAGCTCTTCCCTCTGCCCTTCTCTTCCCCTGGCTGCTGCCACGTAAGGCTGGTGACTGAAGAGAAAACAAGAGCCTGAGTCTCACTGCAGCTCCCTGCAAGCTCAGGATTTTCTCCCAAATGGCAGCTGGAAAGTTCCTGTCCATGCTGTGCCCGAGGATTCTCCCACACCGTGGGCATCACGCCATGGACAATCAACCCCCTCACCTTTGTGACCAAGCCATGCCTCCCCAGCCCTTGGGGTGCCACCTGAATATGTTCCCCTTTTCCCAGGTGATTTAAAACCACACCAGATTTCGAGCAGCTGCTGCAATGACATCAGTGAATAATGTTAAAAATAATAGCGCTCGTTTTGAGGCTGAAAAGTCAAATAACCGCCCTGAAGTTTGCCACTTTCACACCTTGTTCAGTATGAATCATTCCCAAGTTCCCAAGTGCTTCCCAAATTATCTAATATTGCCTGAAAACAATTTCTCTATCTTCATCCTTGTGCTTGTTTTGGGGAGTACCTGAGCACAGAGCAGAGGCTGAGCAGAGCTGGGGGTTCCTCTGCCCCCCATTCTCAGCTGCTGTGGCAAGAGGACCTCTGAGACTGAATGTGGCAGCATTCAATTAAAATGAATTAGTACAAATAATTATAAAGCTATCTATTTTGCTTTTAGCTTGCCTTTAACAAAATGCTTTCAGATTTTTATTTCCTTTTATAATTTCTGCAAGAAATGGGAAGTATTTGCCCTGATCTCTGCCCGAGCCAGAGGCTTTAAGCAGGCAGCTGTTCAGATGCTTCCATCCTTAACTCTTCCAGCAGTGATGGGAATGCTCCTCTGCTCCCCAGCTGGGGGATGGGGTTTGCCTGACCCTGGATAATCTGTCCTTTCTGCAGCTACAGGCTGCAGGAGGGAAAAACAGATGTAGCATTTCTTGATCTCTGACACAGAGTGAGTTAAGCAATTTCACCTTTAAGGTTGGGGTTTTTTTTTCTGAAATACAGAAGGAGACAGCTCAAAGCTAATATCCCTTTCTAGGGAAAAGACCTGCTGAGGATCAAAAAAGGCTCCTGAACTCCAGCCAGCAGAGGCTGGTGGGAATAACCCCACTGCTGACATGGATTTGGGATCAGGTCTCCCTGTGTGAGCACTCTACCACAACTACCCAGTGTGGTCACTTTCCCAAAGCTTTTGTTGCCAGAGATATTATGGGCAGATCTCACCACAAAAGCAATGGCATTCCTAAGGACAAGGAACAACTGGAAAAAGGGTGATATTTGGGATCAGAGATCTCTGTAACACCCCCAAAATCAGTGGTGACATGGGGCTGCACCAGGCGCAGCATGGCCATACAGTGCTTGAGCCCAGCAGGGTTTCATTCCTGGAGAGGTGATGGAGAATCATAAAATGTTCTACTGTCAGAAACTGGAATACAGCATGAGCTGTGTAATCCAACAGAGAAGGCAGGGGAAATTCAATGAGTGTATTTATAGATCAGAAGTGAGGTTATTTTCAGTTATTGAGATGAAAACATCTCTTTTCTTGTCCACTATCAGCTTTGAGTTAGGTAACAGGCTGTAACTTCACTTTGGAAAGTGTCATGGCTCTGACAGCACTGGGGCTGCCACCGTGGAGCTGCCATCCAGGGACCTTGCTCAAGCCTCACTTTTCACAGAGAAAACTGTCTTAGGAAAAAATGAAGTAAAAAAAAAAAGTTATGGTGTAACATATAAGTGGACTAATTTTTACTTACAGGTGAAATATTAGAAATTCAGAGATTGAATATATGCCATGTGCTAAACAACTTGGATGTCCAAATGCCACAACTCTGCCTTCATGGGGAGGATCAGAGATATCTGCTTCTCAGCAGCTTTTCCCTCAGGTTTTGTGGAGCAGTCACAGTCTCTGCTCCCAGGGATGCTCCTGTCCCACTCTGAGTGCACAGTGGGGCATTTGCCCATGCCCTGACTCTGCTGGCTGGACAGGCTGAGTGTGCAGCAGAGCTGTGCTCACTGTCACTCCTTACCACTCAGCCAAAAACACTTGAAAATACTGATGGACTTGCTTAGGAAATCCTGGATAATAGTCCATCTCTTTCTCCATTCTGAGGAAACCAAATGAAATAAAATTATTTACAGAAGACAGCTTTATCCCCTTTTATTAACAAGACATAATGAATCTGTGAATTCATGGAATAATTCCAGTGATTTTGAACTGATGAGCAAAAGATGAGCTGGTCTCAAAAAACAAAATGCCATTTAGCCAATGGAGTAAGCAAAATAATAGATGATTGCACATTTAGAACAATCAATAAAGTGGTTACACAAGATATGATCCAAGATTAATTAGGGATGACAAATTCCCCAGAAGGATAAAACATAGGACAAATATGAAATCTGAACCCAGTTAACAGCTTGCAAGAGGAGCTGATTGCACTTGGTGCTCCAGCATCCCATGTTCCAATCAAAGATCACAGCAGAAATCCGAGCATTCCAAGATGGACATGTGTATTGTCAGATACATGATGTAAAAAATCAGGGGTCTGTCAGGAGGCTGGGAGGTGAAGGGAGGGCCAGGGAGGCAGGAGCCTGCCCAGGTGATGGGGCTTTGCTGTGCCAAAGCAGAGCTGTGTCTCAGGGTTGCTGCAGCTGATCGCCTCCAGCAGCGGCCCTGGCAGAGCTTGGGAAAACCTCCAAGGTTAATTCAAGGGCTGGAAATCCTCCTCCAGCATCTGAACAAGGGCAGGAGGTCCCACACCCAGTGCTTTTCACTGCTCTGCCAGGGAGGCATCTGCCTGTGGCCAAACAGGGCGACTCCAGCCCCTAAATTCACTCTGCTCACCAGGACAGGAAAGGTCCCCACAGCCTGTGGCTTGTACCAGTCTCTCATGATAGAGGCACAAGGCAAAAACTCATGCACTCCATCTTCTCCTCCCTTATTGCACGTCAGCTGAGTCATTCTAACAGTGTGCTTTTCTAACCTCATCGAGGAGGGCTGAAATATTTGAGTGCAAACCTCATCCTTGGGGGTTTAAAGTGATTGCACAGTCTCAGCTGACCAGCAGCATTCCTGTGGAAGTCCCACTGCCCTGGGGTATTGCTGCATGAACTCAGCCTGTCCTGCCTCATTACCCTCAGAGCTCTCCAGCAACTGTTTTGTTGTTTTTTCTTCCTAGGTAGAGAAATCACAAAACTTTTTATATCATGTGAATGGGGATGTTGCTTTACAGAAGGCTTTGAGAGTTTGGTTCATCTGCTGTACCTCTGAGGTGTGTGAAGATGCTGGTGCAGACTGGGGCTCTCTGTCCTCTGGGAGCCAAAACTGGCCTGAAATGCAAGGGATGATCTGACATGTAGCTCCAAATATATGTAATTATATCCCAGCAGAGAATGAGCTGCCATCATGTTACATGTAGTAAATCACTTCAGATTAGTGCACTTTAATGCCAGGTTGGGGTGTTCTTAAATTAATGGAAGTACTTTTAAACCAGTATCACCATCTTGGCCAAATCAGGAGCAGGACTTGGTGACCCCTGTGTGTCCCTCCCATCTCAGGATATTCTGTGATTCTGTTCAAGGAATAAAGAGCATCAGCTGGACCAGGCCAGGAATCCCCCAGCCCTGTGTGTGGTTGGTAGCAGCCTGCACAGCTCACACAGCAGATTATTCCCATTGTCTTTTTCCCCCCAAAGCTTTACATTGCCATTCTCCTGGCAGCTGTGAGTGGTGTGACCCCCCCAGTCCCCCCATAGCCTGTGAGCTGCCATCCCTGCCTGTCTGACCCTGATGCTGTAACCACCACATGGGTGGCCGCTGATTCTTGCTCTGAGAGCTGGTTTAAATCATCCCAGGCTTGCATGTGAGTCTATTTATTTTAACACTGTGAAGCTTGTTCATTCTCCAGACAGTGTGTTAGGGCTGGGGGCCAAAATCCATGCTGATGTATGGCTTTCTCCATCCGATTTATAATTTAGTGCAAGGGGGCTGGGGAAGTGTAAGCCAGGGAAAAAGATTGTGAAGAAGCTTCACCATGCTCCCATCTGCACTGCATTTAATTTACAGGGTAGATTAAAATCATGGAACATCTTTGACCTCGTTTAGTTTGGGTTGCCTGCAAGATTTAGCCGTTGTTTCATCTTTTTGCTCCTGGGGACTGTGCAGCCAAGGGGAGATTCATACCAGGGGCAGAGCCCACAGTTCCTCTCCTTTTGTTGAAAGACACAGTGATGCAAGATGGGAATTAAACCATTTTCTCAGTGCAGCCAGATCAAAGTTGAACTGAAGGAGATGCCAGCTCTTCTCATTGATTTCAGCTTTGCTCCCCTGGGACTGGCAGTGCAGGAAGGCCACATGTGCAAGAAACTGATGCATCAGCTGAGAACTTCTCAAGCCAGTGTTTTTCTTGCAGCCAGGTGTCCCTCAGGACACCCTCTCTGCTCAGCTCCTGTCTGGTGGTTTATCCCCATCCTCCCAGGGAAATTGCATCCAGCATGCAGCCTGGCCCAGGTGCATTGCTGCAGATGCAGCCATCCTCTGGCTGCAAACAGCCCCTCAAGGTGGGAGCTTCTAAATCATTTCTAAACCTGAATCATTTATGCCATCACAGCAATTAGCTGCCATAACCCAGAATAGGTGCTTGAAGTGGGACAGCTCTCCACTGGTTTTCTGCTTATTTATTCACCAAGGACATGCCCCAATTCCTCAGCACCACCTGGTCACACTGTGACCCTCCAGTCTCGTGTCTGTGGCAGCTGGACTCAGATTTCCCTGGCAAGGGGCACAGTTAAGGGTATTGACTGGCCTTTCCCTGCCCTGGCCACCATCTCTGACATTTAGGAGATCTGGGGGGGCTGGGAATTCTCTAACTCAAGCAACCCTTTGAGGTGACAGCTGCTACAGCATTCAGGGTGACACACAGTCTCCTAGGGGAGCTCACAGAGCTCAGGGGGAAGCTGGATGGGTCATTTTGCTAGCCTAGGGATTGTTTCAGGATAAATCAAAAAATGCTAAAAAGCAATGCTAAACTGGGCAGGGCAGTCCCCACTCCTGGTGGAGCAGTGCTGCACCAACTGTATTTTGAGCTCACCTTGAAGGACATTAATTCTCCTCTTCCCACGCCTCTCAATTGTTTTTGAGCCTTGGAACAAAAGCCTTCATTCAAAATAAGCTTTTAAATCTGGTTGTGGTGATTAGTGAAACATGCTTTAAATCCTTTACTACGCTGTGGAGCTGTAGGTGAAGGATTCTACAACCAGCCTTGCCACTGGTTAAAAAGCTTCCAAGTGCAGGAGTAAATTCACACACACACAAAATCTGTTTTCAGATACAGTAGGGAACCCATTAAGCTTTGTGTGGTTATGCAAGCTGATACAAATGCCTTATTAATTAGAAAATCAATCATGCTGTCCAGCTGATTGATGCTAATCCTGCACCAAAAGGGGGAACAATAGTATCATCAAGACTATATCATTTCTTCCCATTACAGGGAAGAGGACAAGACTGCATTTCAAAGTGATTCTGCTGTAATGAGCTGCAAGAATATACACCATGTAGTAAGGGCTCTTTTAAGATGTGGCACATTATTTTGATCAATAATACTCAAATTCATTCTGGATCCTGAATCCAAAGAAGTTTCATATGAAGATTAAAGGAAATTATAATATGATCAGAGACGATCACAGGCGAAGGGAGCTGTAATTATCCAAGGGGCAGCATTAATAAATAGGAATGAGCCCAAACCCTGTGAAATCAGAAAATAGCAAGAATACACTAAGGCAGCTGAAAGTGTTTCACAGCATCCAGCTGATGCATTAAAACTATAAAATATATTACTTAAAAAAATAAAATTTGTATCAGTTCAAAATGCTAATGTCAGGCATCCATAGAATGATAATTGAAGGACCCAGTGGATTCTTCACCTGTCCTACATTACTCTCAGTCAGCCCTGCCAGCTTGAGGACTGGCAGCAAATGGTCATAGCAGCCATATTCCTGCCATCCCAGACCTGTGTGGCTGTCCAAAATCTCCTGAAAATACTGGCTAGAATCACACTAAATGACTGGGAGATGGCTGGAATGCACGAGTCAGGGTTTGAAGAAGAAAATAGCTCATTATCATGTAAACACATGTTGTCTTGGTTCCAGGCTAATTGTTGTATAGCATATCCTATGTAACACCAGACAAAGCCCCAAGGCTCACAAGCCAAGGAAAATGCAAATTACACCATTGACAGAGCTGAAGGCTCCATGCAACTTTAATTGAGGGGAGGGTGCAATGGTTTTGTGAGACAAATGAGCAGGGAAGTTACATTAGAAAGACAGAGCTCTCTAACACACAACTTGACTAATAGGCTTTAACATGGCTGAGCAAATGTTCACCTTGGCCACCGAAATCCAAGGATATTCACACTTCCAAACCCCACCACAATCATTCTGTGCCAATGGTATTTAATATTTCTGGAATCGTTCATGGAAATGCTCCACACTCCGGTGGCAGTTTCCTTTCTTTCACGTCTTTATCACTGTTTGTTGTACAGGAGCGCATTGAAAATTCAGCAAGGATTTGGGCCTTTCTGGGCTAGAAAATGTCCCAAGGGCATTCCTGCCCTGTAGAACGACCACTGCACATTCACTGTGCTGATACACACCAATACCAGGGGCTGGTAGCTCCCAAAGGCTGGGATGTCACAGCTCAAGGGCCCATGGTAACCTCGAGTGCTGCTCTCCAAACCAAGGGGCTCCAACCCATGGTCAGTAAATAGGATCCACCTCTGGGCTGCCCAGAGCAATCTGCAAAGCCTCTGCCTGCTCTGCCATGGGTGCCTGCCTTCTGTGGTGGATGACATCTCTGTTCAGAGATTCAGGCATTCCTACAAAACATTTAAAGGAGGTTGGGAGTGAAGGTGTGAGGAACAGGCATGAGAGAAGGAAAAGAAGCGTGAGGTGAACCACTGGAAGATAACAGAAGAAGCAAAAAATAGAACTGTGCAGCCAGGCTTCTAACTGATGCAAATCTGAATGATTCACAAACAGAAATCCAACTATTTTTGGGGAAAAGGCACTGGGAATGCCAGATACATAATGTGGGAAACTGGCTCATCAAGTAGTTGTTACTCTTCCATGACAAGGCCTGGTGAATTCTTTGGAGGAGCTTTGCAGAGGCTCTGGCACACACAGAAGTTCTGCAATGGTTTCTGCTGCCTGCTACGGCCTCACCTCGTTTAATTTCAGTATGAGCAGGCTCTGCCCATGTCCTGGGCTCAAACACCAGGTGGATCCCCATGCTGTTCCATGTCCTGTGCACACTGCAGCTGAGACATTTCCAGTTTCACAATGCAGGAGCTCAGAAATAGATGGGAATTTACACGTTCCACTACAAGCAGATGGTGTCTTTGGCTGGCTTTCGCTGTGTTCCTCGAAGGTAGCACTGCCTTGCACGAGTGGATCTTCCTGCACCAATCTCTTCTTACAGGGGTTTTAGGATTTGTTTTGGTTTCCCATTCACATGGCACACTGGCAGGGGCCTAATGAAAATGGGGGAAATTGCCAGCCTACTTCCCATGCCAGGAGATGTGATAATTGCTAGAGATGGCCACAAAACAAAGTTCTGGTTCTCACTTCTCTATGGCACCCAGCAGGACTGGCATGAGCAATGAAGATACCAGCCCATATCCAGAATTTGTGGCTAACCTGAAAGTCTCAGGAGGACAAACTGGAACTCCAAAGTCACCTCCTTGTGCAGATCTGGGGGAAAAATTGAAGGAAAATGCCTGCTAGCCCTGCTGGTTCTGAGGACATGACTGTAACGTGGGAATATTTGGCCAGGTTGCAAAGGGACCTTCTCAGTCCACGGCAGTCATTGGCTGTGAGGATGTGTTGCCTCTGGATGAGGACAGCTCAGGGGAATGGTCCTCTCAGCAGAGCACATTTTGGTCCAATTCCAGCACAAAAGGTCATTCCCAAGGAAATGTATCTGGTAATGTGCTCGTGGGGAGATCTTGCTGCAGCTTCTTCCCGGAGAGAGCTCGGCCACTTGTGGCCAGTCTGGTCTCAGCCTTTGTGCACAATCCCTGCTTCCTCCTGCTTTCTGCAACCAAAACCAATTTCACCGGAGTGCAACAAACCCAAAGCTCACAAAGCAGGTCCCTGCCCAGGGTGAGGGGGGAGGATCTCCCCACACCAAGATGATGGTCCCAGAGCCCAGCTCAGCTTTGTGTCCAGTGCTGCTGATGCTTTCCAAGGAACTCTTCATGGTCAAAACCCACATCTCTGCCTCTCTTCTGATTCCCTTTGCACACCATTTATCCTGGGATAAGCCAAAGCACAGATAGCAAGGAGCATTTGAGCCCAGTGACAGCTTTGGGGAATCAGTGCTGGCTGAGCTCCTGAGGCTGGTTGCACAAGGGGAATGTGGGCTCTTTGGATGACACAGAGAAAGGCTTCCCAGCACTGAGAAACTCAGGGGAGGAATGCTGTGGATTGCCTCAGCTTTTGAGCTGGCACCGAATTTACTGGGGAGGAGATGAAGGAGAGATGGCAAGAAAAAAGAATGACCCAGGAACAAATGCACTGGGGGAAGCAGCTTGGGTTATTTCTCAGCCATTCTCTCAGAAAGTGAAGATCTGCTGCTCCTCAAGCAGCCTATTTAACACTGGCATTGCACAGTAAAGGGAGCATTGCCAGCATATTTCATTAAAATACCTCTCCATCAGTTAATAATCATTCTCTGTGCTTTAATGGTACATCCCCCTCAAGATTTCCAAGTAAAGCCATAAAAGTCAGCTCAACCTTGGGAGAGAAGTATTCTTAGAGATATTTTAGATGCAGAGAGATGGAGAGACAGGGAGATGCTCCCCCAAAGTCGTGCATTGCTGCCCCAGCCCCTCATGGCAGCAATTCTTTATGCATGAATTCAGATAGATAACCCAGTGGCTGTTTGCACAAAGATGGCCTGAATTAATGACCAAGCCAGAAATCAAATCCAGGACTGGTGGATCTTTTCCACTGCTTTTCCCCTTCTAATAAAAATTTCCACAGATGCTGTGGATGACAAGTTATATGCCAAATTCCAGGAACAAGCAAATTGGAAACAAATGTGCTGTGTGACCCAGTAAAGTGTGTTTACAAGAGGACTACTGCTACCACTGCTGTAACACTGCTCTGCTGCACAAGGAGACCTGAAATTGGGTGAGCAGCACCCTGGTTCCCAGTTCCCCCTATTGCTGCTCTGTGTAGCTCAGAGGTGGCTTTTTCACGTGGCTCTATTGGCCTTTGAATAGAAACATCAAATACTGATTTTTCCAGGTCAGAAGAACAGTAATTTTCTTTAATTTTTGTCTGTGGTTCAGCCAAAGAACTTGCCCAGGAAGTGGGAAATTTCCTGACAATGAAACATGGTGGGAAGTCCAGCAGTTTGGGTTCATATCTGAGCTCCCAAAGCCATAGCAAGGCCCACAGGGGCCTGTGTGCCCCAAGCCCCGAGTGTTTCACAATTACCTTTCCATCCCAGCCACTCTGGAGACACTGATGTCCACCTTCCACCCTCAGAGACAGGTAAGTAGGAAACCACACATATTTCTATTAAAGCTGGATGTAATCCCATATCAGAGAAAGCTTCTAATGTTTTAATATTTAGCTTTAAAATATTTATATTTATTTAGCTGACTATAAAAAACAAACAAAACACAACCAACAAAGCCTCAAATGCATAGAGACATTTTCTCTATAAGGGAATTCCATCTCAGGAGCTGCCTTGGTTTGCAAAAGGGAGACCAGAGGAGATCCAGAGGCCACTGGAAGATGCTTGAGAATATCATTAAGGTGGTGTAAGATGCCCAGTCTTTGTCTAATGCTGTGCACAAAGTATCTGAAGTCATGCTTTTGGCAGACTGTGAGCCAGGTTTTGAGGGCACCAGCTGAAGGTGTTGTGGGTAATTGTGCTAAGGAGCAGTTCTGTGTATCTTTGATGTCACAGGGCTGCAGCCTTTAGAGATAAGGAACAGAACAGCACAGAGCATCTTATCTGGTCAGGGTCAAGCCTGCTGGAGAGAACAGAGTCAATGTCAGAACAACATTCCTCCTTGCTCAGTGCCTGGTGACGTGCACAAATATCATTTATTACAGTACAGAAGTCCAACCCATCTTTTTTTGTGCCACCCGACCTGGCTGGCAGCCCATGGCAGGGAGCTCCCAAACCCTGCACTCCTTTTCCTCAGCCAGACAGAGAAAGGACAGAAGAGGAAATGATAATCAGCTTTTCCTTCTTTTGATACGAATGGCCAGAGGAAGCAGCACCTTTTAAATTAGCTGTCATTTGGGAAGCAGTCCCAGGACTCCCAGCAGAACTGCTCTGCCCCAGCTCTGCTCCACAACTGCAGCCAAGGCCACCCGGACACCCGACACAATGTGATGCACAGATGTTGATAAATTCTCCCATGTGAAAAAAATATTAAGTCATTACAAACAAAACAGCCTCATAAACAGGGCTTAGGAAACGATGATAAATCAAGTTCGTTAGGCAGCAGAGCTGGTACGAGCCGCTGCCTCAGCTAATGCAGATTGAGAGTTCAGCACATGCTGCAGGGATCAGCATTTTAAACACACACCGTTTACCAGCCCTAATGAATACTAAAAGGCCAATAAGCAGGAGCCAGAGCCACTCAGACATGGCTTCATACAGATGTCGGCAGCAGTTGTCTTTCATTTTATTTGCTAACGAGTTATCGATAGCAGTAATTTGCTGCTGATAATGATGCAGGTTATAAAAGAGAAAAATTAACAAGTTCTGTTAAATGAGGAAACGGGCTGTGTGCCCTGCTTTGTCCTGGTGTGGGAGCTGATGCCAGGTGGAGTTTCAGGCAGCAAAGGCATCCCTGGTGAAGGCAGAGCCGTGGTGGTGCTCACTGATCACCACTGGGATGCTCAGAAGTGACCCTGGGCAGAACCCTTCTCCCAGCATGGAGGGAAGTGATGAACCAGCTGTGTTAGCACAGCTCATTGCTGGAAGGGTGGAAAGAAAGGAAAAGGGCAAGTCAATGTGGTCTGGGCATAATAAAGCCAAAGGCTGAGACCACTCTGCTACAGCATTAGGTGGGGCTCCTTGTCCTAGGCTGCACCCTCCTTTAGGCTGGGGACTCTGGTAACCTTGAGCTCTGCTCCTGACCCCACCACTGCCTTCCCCAGATCTTGACTGGCTCCCCAACTGCACAGTTGTAAATTCTGATCATCATTCTCAGCCATCTGTGGGAATACAGACACATTAACATAGGCACTGACCTGCCCAGCTCACTGTAAGAGCTGATTTCACACTGTTTGTGAGGAGCCTCCAGGAGGCAACCCCAGACATGTGCAAAATATTATTTTTACCCATTACAGCAAACAGATGACATTTTTGATAAATGCAGAAGGCAACATAACTCAAAGGAGCAGGTCCTTACTGAGGGGGGAAAGTGTTAGGAAGGCAGGGGTGACCTTTCCTGAGAGGGGACAGCAGGGGACAAGGCATGGCCTGGTGGTTCATACCTTCAGTAGCTCCTTCCTGACACCTGGTCTCACATGCACAGTGATTTGTAGAAAATCTGCATTTGTTCATCAAGCTCTGAGGTAGATGCTGTAAAATATCCTGTATTTGGTAGGTCAGAAGTTCTGCTCTTTGCTAAGCACTGTGACCTGCTGGGTGGGAGCAGCGTTGATCAGTTCCTGAAGTGCTGGGTCAAACCAAGCTGGGCAAAGCTCCAGCTGCACACAAAGACAGCTGGGTGCTGCCTGAAGGAAAACACTCTGGAATCTCAGCTCTGGGTACTGGCAAAGGAAAATGTTATTATTGTTGGTGTTGTTAATGAGGGTCCAGCCCTGGCAGTGCCTCAGATAACAGGCAGTGAGTGCATGGTGAGACACTGGCTGTGCATTGTCACAGACATATTTTATGAAAAATCCTTTCCTTAGCAGTTTTTCTCCTGAGAAGCTGAGAGGCCACAGGAACAAAATGTAAACATTGGTTATCTGCTGCTGTGGAATGCAACAGGTGCATCTGGGATTGGTCCATGTTGGATGTTCCTAATTAATGGCCAATCACAGTCCAGCTGTCCAGACTGTCTCGGTCAGTCACAAGCCTTTGTTATCATCCTTTTTCTATTCTTAGCTAGCCTTCTGATGAAATCCTTTCTTCTATTCTTTTAGTATAGTTTTAATATAATATATATCATAAAATAATAAATCAAGCCTTCTGAAACATGGAGTCAGATCCTCATCTCTTCCCTCATCCTGGGACCCCTGTGAACAGCACCACAATGCATCCCTGAGCCAGTGTTTCTGTAGGTCACTGCTGTGTGCAGCAGCCACTGCTGCAGTTTATTTATCCTAGTGCTGGTGTGCTCACCCCCTCCATGGATGCAGAGCACTTGGGCACTTCTTGGAAAAGCAGGAAAAGCATTGCTGAGTTGCCCTATTTTCCATTTATTTTTCTATAAAAGGCAGTCACACTGATCCACTTTTTCTCCACTGAAAGAGAATAGATATCCCTGGCTCCCAGCTGGAAAAGCCTGAGGAAAAATAGGATCAGAGATTTTTACAGTTTGCAACCAATGCTCTCCAAGTCCAGTGCCTGCCACTGGCAGCTCCTTGGCACCAGAACTCTGTGGGACCCAAAGGGACAATCACTGTGACACAGAAAAAACGAAAATACAGTCACAGATGTCATCTTGGGGTGAGCAGGTTGCAAAAGGTTTTCCAGCCTGCCCACAGTGCCTGCCAAGCACAGTCCATGACTCTCTGCCTGGCTGGCCCATGAGGTGCTCCTTGCCCATTTCCCTGTTTTGTTCCATGTTTCCTTCCAGCAGGATGAGCTACATCCTGGGATGGCCAATGGAGAGAGAATCCCATGGCTGTGCTGGAGCCATGGGTCAGACTCAGCATGCCACTTTCTACCAATAAACCATGTCCAGATTGTGGCTGGAACACTGAACAGGAAAAAAAAAGCAACCTCACCATGAATGTGGGGTTTTCACCTTCAGCTGTGTTCTTTAATAGTTTTTAATTTTAATTCAGCCTAATTAATGCATTAATGGTTATAGCTTTAGGTTTATAGGTTTAGGTGCCATTAGTTAAGCCCTGACACTAAGGACTTCATGGATGACCCCAGCCAGGCTGCTCCTTGCTGTCTACACCTCTGCCACCACATTAAGGGAAATTAAAGGATAGAGGGGGTTTGGATCAGAACCAGCAGGCAAGAGACAGCTATCAAGTCCTAATTTAAGCTTGAAATCTTTAATTTTCCCTCCCCCACTAGCTGTTTCTATCGTGGTGCTTATGGAAATTAATTTAAAATATTGTGCAATTAAAAAAAAATTAATGGTTTCCTTCCTCTGGAATTGAGAGCTTTCTTCTGAGCAGGAGGGAGGGATTTGTGAACGTGTCGTTCCTTTTTAGGGGGCTTTTCTATCCTCTCATGTTTTAATTAATTTTTCTATAGTTGCTTCATTAATTGATATTTATGTATTGCTTGTTGTGCATAAATCCTGGAAACAGCACATAAGAGGATGTTCTCATTACAGCTCTACAAGTGCTTGGCCAATACTGGAATGTTAATAGTTGGAGTAGCATGGAAAAGTACAGTTTGTCTCCCTTTCTCTGAGGTCTCTGTCCCTTATTGTGCCTTCAGGGAATAAAGAGCTGCTTCAAGAAAGGCATTTTCTTGTGTGCTGCAAGGATTCTGTGCCTGTGGAGGTAAGTGCCAAAGTGATGGGGATGCAGCTGAGGCACAGCCTCTGAGGTTTGTGGGTCCTGTAAAACTAACATGAACAGAAAGTGCCTTCATGTGCCCTCATGTGCACACCTTTCCCAGTCCTGCTGGCTGGTGGTTCAGCTTCCCACTGGGAAGGACAGGCAAGGATCCAGGCAAGGCCTTTCTGGAGGGATTGATCTGCTCCTCTTTAGCACTTGTTTGCCTCTGAAGAGTTGATTTGCTCCAGAAATCTCTGAGTAAGTGGGGACCACTTTTGACACTGCATGCCAAACCCTCAGCCCCTCTGAAATCTGCTGAGAGTGGGCTTCAGCCCAGCAGCCTTTCCATCAAAGTGGCTGATTTAACCTTACCAAAAGTAATTGTCCCTGTCTGAAGAGAAAAATAATTTAAAAAGCCCCTTGGAGCAGACTCTGGAGCAGCTGTTCTGTGTCTCTGGGATCATGGCCATGGTTTAGCAGAGGCTCCCCCATCACCCACAGGTGTGAGCATCCTGCCATGCTCACAAGGGTCTCCCTGCTCTGAAGCATGTGTCCCTGGTGTCCCTGTGTCCAGCTGTGGCCCTGGCCCCAGTGGCACCAGAGCACAGCAGCTGCCTGTGGGACCCCAGCTTGTGGTGACACTGCTCAGTGCAGGGGGGGTCCCTGCGCCTGAAAATCAGAGTGTGGTGTCTCTCTCTTAGTGCTCACAAGCTGCTTCTAGGTTGGCATTTCTCTGTTGTCTCATGGCAAAAAAAAATCTCACCCACAGAGCAATCAGGCTGTATCCTCTAAAGGCATGGGGCTGCTTGAGAGGCGAGTTATGATCTGCCCATGGAGCCATTTTTATTTGAGATTTTATTAATCATTTACTACATTTTATGAGGTTAGTCACCTGCATCATCTCTGTGCTGACACAATAATTTACCACTACAAGGATGAAAAATAAAATAAAAGATCATTTACTGGCAGCTCACAATGCTCTTACGAGGTTACAAAGGCAGCTGGTGGAGTGAGATTTCTGCTGGGGAATGAAAATAAAACAAAAAAGGATGATGAGGCACAGCCAAAAGGGTATCACTGAAGATCAGTTTTATACTGAAGCATGTGATAATCAATTATTCAGAAACATGGTGTTGAGCTATCTTTCCCCATGGCTTTATAAAGCTCTCACTGGCTTAGCTCTGGTAACAGTTATCCAGAGATATGTAAGGCTATCTCTAGAAGCCACAAGGGGACATTGATATTAGGCACATAATGAAGATAAGGAGGATATTAGACAGCACAAACTAGCTTGTCTCCTGCTGTAAATGTACATTGCTCCACCAAGGTCAGTGGTATCTGTGCCAGCTCCCTCCAGCTGGGGGTTGGACCCACAAGCTGCCACACAGGACTTGGAAAGGCATGGGTGCATCCATGATGCTCCCTTTCAAGCAGGGCTAAGCTTTGGGGACACTGCAACCTTCCTGCCAGCTCTGCCCCCTGTAGCTGGGCACTCAAGGCAAACCAGGACAATGACCCTTGTGTGCAGGGGCAGGACACGGACACAGCTGGCCCTGGGGAGCCAGCAGAGTGCTGCACCCAGGGGAGAGGAGATGGACATGAGGCTCCTTAAAAGCATTTTTCAAAGTAATGGATAAATTATTTACCAACTGTAAATGGCCAGGATAAATCTGTTGGTGAGCAGCAGCACAGCACAGTTAGTTTTGACAACTGACAATTTACAGCCCTTGGTAGATCACTGTTGAGGATATTACTCACTTAAGTCTCCCAATACAGTACTTAGAGCATAACAAACAGTGTCCCCAACCTCTCCCCATTCAGGAGGCCATCTCCTCCTGCTCCCCAGGATTTGGCTGTCTGGCTTCTCCAGCAATGCCTGGCTCTGAGCCCTGCCAAAGCAGAAAAACAGCCCTTCCCCCACTTGAAGCACAGATATAAAAATATGCAAAAGTCACATATTTTGCAAGTGCAGAGCCTTCCTAGCAATAATTAGCTCTAAACATTCCCCTGTCCTGTATAATAAATGAACAGCATAGTAAATGTTATGAGAATAATTCATTATTCATCACGAATAACAAACGAAGGGAAAAATTTACCGTCCGCTAATATCTGCAAGGGCCCCAGCTCTTCTCCAATCATGTAGGGATGCTGGGTGCTGAGCAAGAGGCCCCTGTTCAGCCACACAGGCCCCACAGGGGTGTGCCCTGGCCAGTGGTTCTGTGACACAAGCTGTGCAAAGAGAATCACAGAATGTCCTGGGCTGGGAGGGTCCCACAGGGATCAATGAGTCCAGCTCCCAGCCCTGCACAGAACCCCCCAGCATGGGCCAGGTGAGCTTTCACGTGTCCTTTCCAGCCCAAACCCTTTCCCAAAGCCACCTGTCACAGGCCTGGGCATGTCACAGCCCTGGCAAAGCCCCCAGTACAGTGCTGTGCTTTGGCTGGGACAAGGAGCCCTGAGGTGACAGGCAGCAATCAAAGGCAGGGCCACGAGGGTAAAAGGGATGAATATTTTTGGCCTCCTCAGCCCTGTGGCACACACAGCACCTGTTCTGCCTGCCTGGCTGGGCAGGGGGATTCAGTGCTCACAGCACACTCAGCCCTGCAGCCCAACCCACCCTTGTTTCCTGCCACTGTCCATCTCCCTCTTTACCTCCCTACCAGGAGCTCTCCTTTTTCCATTTCACAATATCAGATTTCTTTTTCCATGCCCACAGCCAATCTGTTCTGGTGTTGCCTGTGCCCTCCAAAGAGCACAGTGCTGGATCACTCCTCCATAGGATTTATCCCCCTGCCAAAGGCTCCCTCTTTTGCCTTTCTCTGGAGAACTAAAAGCCCCTCTAATACCCCTTTCCTTGGGGGCTTAACACTGCTGCCTGTTTGGGGGGAGCATTTGTGGACTCATTGCAGTGTTATCTCTGCTGATTATTATTTGTTTATTGCTCTTCCCTCACTTGTGTTCCTCCAGTGCTCCAGATGACAGACAGCACATAAATCACTGTAATGGAGCATGGCAGAATGAGATGAAGGTGTACAAATTGTTTGTGTGTGCATGCAGGCAGATAAGGGAAGCTGGAGCATCATTTTGGTGCCTTCCACAGCCAGGAGTCACAGTGCACAGAGAGCACAGCGAGTCTCCAGCCCAGGCATCCCCTGCATCCCTGACCACTAAGGGTGACCAAGAAAATAACCCTGGAGAAACAGATTCCCTAAAAAAAATCTCTCCATGTACCATGCTTGCCAGCTGTCCTGACACCAGCAACCCCTATAGATTGTTTTAACCTATGATTTATTTTAAAAAACGATAAATGCACATGCCCCATCCCTGGAAGTGTCCAAGGCCAGGCTGGATGCAGCTCTGAGCCACCTGGTCCAGTGGAAGTTGTCCCTGTCCACCGCAGGGGGGTTGGAACAAGGTAATTTTAAAGGTTCCTTCCAACCCAGGCCATCCTGTGATTCTATAATTCTATAATTCTGTGATTCTGCATGCACCTGGTAGATCTGAATATAAAAGCCCCTGCATTATGATTTTAGGAAGTTATTGTTTTTTATTCTAACCTTACACCTATAATATTGCTCCTGGATGTGAATAAGCACCAAAACATAAAAGGTTAGTTAAAAGCATCTGTCTATTACACAGTAACTGCCCTCGTGTGGATTTAGCTTGGTGAATACGTTTAATGTTTTCCAATGATTCCAGCTCCAAGTTTTGCTAAACTTGCACTTTTGGAGACTATTTTTGAGTAAAGACTTCCATAGGATAATCAAGATAATGCCGGCAAATTGACTTTTGACCTACACTATCTCAAAATATTCACAAGCCTGCTGACTAACTGGGTATATTTTTGGTTCTGTGGACTTTCCAACCCTGAATGGAGTGATTAGCAACAAAGAGGGGGTTTGATTTAAATCAGTGGGAGCTAATGAAACTCTGGTGTGTGCCAGCTGTGGCCTCAGATGGGTGTGCTGTGCTGAGGAGGGTTTGGCTGCCACTGTCCATAAAACTCCACCACCCCAGCAGGACCTGGGCTTCTCTCACCCACCCAGACACCAGGAGAACCATGCAACATCCCCAGTCTAATAATATTTAACCAGGGAGCTGATGATCAGACCCCAAGAGGAAAGCTGAAGATGCTTTCTGAAGACAAATGAGATGAGAAGAGTCACCCCAAGCATTGCAGCAACCTACCAGCCTTCCTGGGGGGCTCCTTCCTCAGGGCTGTGTAGAGGGATGTTTCTGTCTCGTGGCTCCTTACACAAAATTTCAGGCTCTGGAGGACTCACAGATTTCCAGGTGTGCCCATGATTTCACGGCTAGACCCCACAAAACCTCCCTGCAAGAAGCCAGCAGAGAGGTCCTTGAGATACCTGCAGAGACCTGCAGACCAACAGGGTCCCTACCATGATCCATCAAATGCATTTCCCAGAACCTCTGATTTAGACAGGCTGCCTTAATGAGAATTACAGCACTAATCTGAGCACACATGAGGGGGTGTGAGCTTTGGCCTGACCCCCAAACAAGCACTCTTCAAAGAGAGCAAGACAACTCACCTGCCCGTGGCTCACAGCACTGACCTGCAGAGGGGACCCTGGGGAGGGTTGAAGGAAAGTTGAGGAACATTTTGACCCTTTTAATTGGCATTGTGCCTTCCCAGGCTTTATCGGTCAGCTTTGAAGTCTCACCAGCTCCCTTGTGAGGAATTCACATTTGGCACGCTTGCACGAGACATAATGTGGCAACAGAGGTAGCTCTGTATGTATGGTAATTTTTGGAGTTGAGTGACATTCCCTGAATGGATAAGTTCACTGCAAAATGCAGGAACCAACGGTATTTGCGAAAAAAATTAGAAAGTGTACAAATGTTTCATTCTGACATGTCAGAAAGAAATGGTTAGGAGATATGGAGACATTTTGTTTCAACATCATCAAAACAAAATATTTTGACTTTTTGTTTGGAAACAAGCTTTGTTGTTTAAAAACTGACCTAAATTTTAGGGAAGGATTTTTTAAACCAGAATTATATAATAAAAAAAGACCATCTCTCTTCCTGTTGAGGAAAATACTTGAGTTTACTCATTTTCTCCTTTTTTTGGATTTGACGACCAATCTAAAAAATCCATATTCATCTACTTTTCTCACTGTTTTCACTCCTGTCTCATCTCCAGCTGCTAAAAGGAAGTAATGCCTTCATCCAACAGTATATTTCTGCCTTTCCTCCACATCCCTGGTTTTGCTGTGCAAAAAGGGGGCTGCTGAAATGGAGCTTTTTGTGTGCCCCAAAGCATGGTGGCACCCTGAGTATGTGTGACCATTGGTGACTCGGTGGCCCTGGCACAGACAGGGACATTCCTGCCCACCCCATGGTTGTCTTCAGGCCCCACTGCACCCGGGTTTGCCCTTATCAGGATTTTATTTAGCCTAGCAGGTTAATGAATAACCCCATGGTTCACCAGCAAATTGAACCCTTGCCTGTGTCTTATCTCCGGATCAGGCACACAGAGGGGGCAGAAGAACAAAGGGGGATTTGTTGTGTTCTCTGTTCCTCACCACCTGAAACGGCTGAGAGGCTTCAGCCACAAGGCTGTGCAGCTTTTAAAGGCTGATTTATCTCCTTTCTGCTTCCCTTCCCACCCGTGAGTTTCGATTCCAAAAACAGCCTTAATCAAACAATCGCTGTGGGACCGGCTCTGTTTATGGCTGGCTCAGTTTCTGCCCTGGCTCTGGCACTCTCAGACCATGGTTTTGCTGGTGTTTAAGCTCACCTCCCTCCCCATGGTGCTCACTGCAGAGCAGGGACCCTCTCAGCCATCAGGCACATCCCTGTGCTCAGGAGGTTGTGGTGGGTGAGCCCCTGCAGAGCCAAATGACTCAGGGACATCTCCTGTGGTGGAGCTCTTCAGATGCTGCAGCTCCCCAAGACACCTGAGGCCACTCAAGGCCTTGGGGTATCTTATTCTAAAGTCTCTTCATTAGCAGCAGATGAATTTGGGGTTTATTATGCCCACAGTTTTGTGGGAAAGGGCTGTGAGCTGCCTGCAGCACTCACACGTCCCTGTTGTGGCAGTGTGAGCATCACTGGAAGCGTACCCTGATCCATGGAGAGGAGCCAGGACTGCAGCTGTGCCTTCATTACCTCTTCAATCTCACTCTCTCTGGGCCTTGGCCTCCTCATCTAACTGGTTTAAAAGTTCTTGTGCCCAGAGCCTATCTGGACACCAGACACAGCAACATTGTCACGATGGGGTAGCTGGACCCTGCTGCCCCAGAAGCATATCCACTACTTTTTGCCTCCCTCCCTGCAGCTCTTTAGGATTTTGCTGCAAGAATCAGGATAGTGAGCAATCCCTAACAAACTGTCATTTTCTACAGGTCGTTCTCATGCCCTTCATGACACCAGAGCCTTTACCTGTTTCTAGATTCAGCAGGAGGAAAGGGATGCATGAGCTACACCAGTGAGCAGCAAATCAAGATGCATTTCAGTGCCCTGCCCAGCACTGGGATTAGAAAATTCTGATTCATTCACTGTGCATTGTTAGTGCCATTTTCTTCTGTTTTCATATAATCATAGGTGGTTTGGGTTGGAAGGGACTTTAAAAGATCATCTTGTTCCTTCCCTCTGCCATGAGCAGGGGCATCTTCCACTCTCCCAGGCTGCTGCAAGCCCCATCCAACCTGCCCTTGGACACTTCAGGGAGGGAGCATCCACATCTGTTTGGGCAGCCTGTGCTGCCATCCCACCATCTCACCATCCCATAGTAAAGAATTTCTTCCTAACATCTAATCTGAATCTCTCTCTTTTAGTTTAAGACCATTAAGGCTCAAATCACTATCTCTCCATGTAAAAAGTTGCTCTCCCTCTTCTTTATTAGCTTTAAGTCCTGGGAAAGCCACAATGAGGTGTCTTCAGAGCCTTCCTTTCTCCATATTTTAGTCTATTCCCCTTGCCTCCTACCTGTCTCTGTTTCCTATAACCCAGGTGCAGATTGACTCTCCGTGGCTGGAATGGAGCAGTGACAAATCTGCAATCTGATGGCCTTGCTGCAATGACTCAGAGTATGTACAGCTGCTTTTAAAAAGTCTTTCTCCAAGACATCACAATTCAAAAATAATTTCCAGTTCTATTATTATTCTCAGCCCAAGGCAACTGTACTGTGGTCTTCAGTGCAGACAGCTCTGCCAGTCACTCCTGTTAAATACACTGAGTTCTCCTTCCACTTCAGGGTTAACAAAAATTAAATTTGCATGGCCAAATATAAGCAGGGATTTCATTCCCGTGAGACCATGTCTGCATTATTGAATCCCAGTCTTTTTCATGTGAAACAAAAATATACCAGCCATATTTTTTTTATGAAATAATATCCCACTGAATTATGTTTCAGGGGAAAAGGGTGAGTTTGGGCTTTCCACTGTGATCACAGCACTGAGGAATGAGTATTACCAAGGTTCCAGCAAGGGAGGGGGAAATAGATGCAGAAGATATGTGCACAGCAGTGCTGCTGCTGCTCTTAGCCGAGTCAGGATGGGTTTGGAGCCTGGCAGGCACTGGATGAACACCCAAAATGTTCCTTGCACCTTTGCAAACTGTGTTGGAGTGACCCCTCAATGCCATATTTGTAAATATGTAATAACAAATTCCTCCAGAGATATTCTCTGTGTTATTTGTTTCCCATGAACATCTGCTCCTGTATGGGGATGTTAATGAAGATGGGAGGTTTGTGATTTGATATGTGGGAGTTTTCACTTTCCACTTCCCCTATCAGTCTCAGGATCATCCTCAGGATCATTATCTCAGGATAGCCCACAGATTTAAAAGAGGCAAAAAACCATCAAATAACTCTTTCCCAACACTTGCCCTGGTGCTGATCCACAATGTTGAGATGCCAGGCTGTGGCTGTGTGTGCTGCTGTGGGGTAAGGACACCCCTGGTGGGGCTGAGCCAGGGAGAGGAGGAGGAGGCTCAGCCCCTGGCATGGGCAAATTGCCTTTGTAGAGGAGGAAAACCTGGAAAAACTGCTTTTAACACAACAAAGCTCTTAAAAAGAGGCAGAAAACCCCCTGTCATCACAGTCTGGATATGGCAGGGCCAATGTGTTTATTGTGGCTACGTAATAATTATGATCCATAGTGGTAATGAAAATTAATGATTAATAACACAGTGTTAACAGTTATGGTTATTATTTCTGATCTTCATGCATTTTTTATAGAGAATTTCACTGCTAGGCCTTCCATTAGGCAAATCTGCTTTCACAATTGATGTTATAATAAGAAATAGGAATCACCAGGAACCTCGTTCTATGTTACTTCCCTTAAACATGAAGTTAGCAATTATTAAATATGGATTTACATGTAAATAAACAATAATTTAAAATTATTTTTATGGCCTGCAGTGGCATTTAGTAGGTAATAACTAAAATGCAGTTAGGTCAAAAATAGTTAAGTTTCAAACGTGACTCTTTTACTGGCTTTTTGTTAAGACAAAACAAAAGCATGAGATTCCTGGGAGAGTTATGGTTACAGAGGGAGTGAGCTATCTGAAATACAAATTTTCTGCCTTATCAGACTTCTTTTAAATGGCTTTTCTTCAAAATTACACAGAGTTTTGGAATTTCCCCTCCAAATTCTGTGTCTGCACTTTTGGCACTTGCTGTACCTATGCGGTTTCATCCCAGAAGGGTGCTGCAGACAAGTGTTGAATCTGCACAAATGTTTCCAAATCAAAACAGTCAAAGTGCTACTCTATTTCCCTGGTTCTCTGATGTTTAGAAATAAACATTGGCAGTGCTCATTTAGGGCGTTCTGGAGCCTTTCTGCGCATGTCAGCAGCACGCTCTGCTCTCTCCCAGGCTGGTGGAGCTTGCAGTTCTCTCTGGTGACTCAAAAGTGCAGGCTTGGAAACTGTGTTTTAAAAAAGGGGAAATAAGACAAAGTGCTGCATGGGAGACACCTGCAGCAGGTGTTTGCTGCAGCCAAGGCACCCTGGTGGCTCCTGGGGACAGCCAGGAGCAGAGCCTGGTGCTGGATGTGGCGCAGCATCACCTGAATCCCAGCCAGCAGACAAGGGCTCCTCCACACATGCCCTCAGTCTCTCCCTGTTTTTGTCTTTCTTCCCCCCACCCAGCTTTCATAAATCTCCAGCCTCTTTGTTGCACATTTTATTGTCTCCTCTCTCTCTGGAAGATGCTTTTTCCACACCTCACCTAATCCTAAAAACTCCTTTACATTCCTGCTCTTTGATGGCATGCTTTGCTCTCACCCAGAGAACAAATTCTAATATCTAAATTTCCAAAATTATTTTGTTTAATCATTCTCTACTTCTTATCTTGCCTGTCTTGACTCCCTTCTTGCAAGTCTTGATTTGCTCCTTTTGAGATTTACCGCGACGTACAAATTGTTTCTATTTGTGTCTGTGAAGTCAGTTGTGAGGTGTCTGGGGAAAATTTGCTTTAAAAACATAATATGAAAATAAACAACATCAGGGAAAGCTAAGCTGGCTTATTGTCAATCCATTTTCCACCTTAGGAGGATTTATCTTATTTTGCATCATTTCCATTATTGCCTTATTTCCATTGTTGCTGTTTTCTGGGAGTTGCTCCAATGGTGGGACTGAAGGGTCATAATTTGATGGAATTCGGTGACGGTGATGCCAGCTAAAAATGTGCACAAACTGTTCTTTCTGCTTAATGCTACTGAGAGATCAGGATGGTGGAGAAAATGGATGACCTACTTTTATCCTCTGCATTAGAGATACAAGGTGGTGAGGCTGCTCTAAAACACATGCAAAATCCAAAGGGGATCACTGCCGTGGCTTCCATTTACACTGGTGTGAGTAAAATCAGAATTGCAGAGTAAAGATAAAGAGAAAAGTACAAATATTTTTGTGTCTGCAGCATGGCTCCACCCTGCTATTCTTGGGAAACTTCATGTCCAATGCTGCTGTGAAATGGCATTCAGTCATCCCCAACTGCTTTTAATTATGTTAGCAATGTTATTGTTGCTGTTATCATCTAAGGATATGACTGAAGCCCTATTTATACAGAAAAGTAATATCATTTGTTGAGCTGATACACTGATAGGCTTTCTGGCATATAAGCCTGAAAAAGAGTCTGTGTGCCTGAAAACATACCTGCTTTTTTCCCCCAAACCATCAGTTTGTTCTAATAAAATGTATTACCTCTCCTTGTAGAATTTGTCTCATTTAATTATATTAGCATTGAAAACAGCTAAACTAAATTGCATAAGATAATTTGTTTTGTCCCAAACCTGCGCTGTCAGCTCCAGCTGGGACCCTCTGTTTCCAAACAGAGCTGGAAGACCAGCTTGCAATTATTACCAGATATATATTAACTGGTTTTCATGAAAAATATCAGATAAAGCATAATGAAAATCAGAAAGAGCATTGAGCATCAGACTTTGAATCAATCTTTGAGAGACAGGGCTGAGGATGGAAAGGGTTGTGTCCAGCCCTACTTGTGCTTGGGATGCTCTTGGTGCCAGCATTGGGTCTGAATGGGGCCCAGGTCTGTCCCAGTGAGGCAGCTCCTGCACCTCCACCTTGCTGCTTTGTTATTTTCATATTGACCCATTTCTTGGTCTGGCAGAAACCCAAAGCAGAAGCCCCAAAATGCTTGAACTCGTTGTATTTCAGCTCAAGACAGCAAGAATCATCCAAAAATCTTTGGCCAAAATTATTTCTAACCAAGTTTCCAGCCAAATTAGTAGGCTCAAGGGAGTCCATGAATCACAGATAAGCAGCCAGACATTTTCTGTCTAACTTTGCTCCTAATTACAAATGGGCAAACATAATGGATGGTGTCATTAATTGCTCAAAAATAACACTGGGAGTTTGATGTAATGGGATCAATGCTTAGATACAATGATGAGGAATAAAAAAAGTATTCATTGCATGGGCAAAAGAAAAGCCTCTTGGCTAGCAAGATGGAAACGATTTTGAATTCTTCATTGTACCTTGACTACAGTGTTGAACGTCATGTTTGACTTCAGGCATTAGAGAATGGCTTTGTTTTGATCACGTGCACACTGGCCTGCTCTTAACATTCATTTCTCAGGAGTAAGGATTTTATTTCCTGCAGAATTTGCAGACTGAAAGAATTAATCTTTTGTACGCCTTCTTCCTAGGAGAGGTTTTTAGAAGGAATATATTTGTTCAATAGCTTTCTATCTTTTTGTGTAAGTGCTTGCTCCCTCTTTCCCCTTCTCCACAGCTTGTTTACTCAGGGAATAAAAACTTGACCTTGACTTTAAGGTCTTTGGTGTTTCAGACTGTGCAGTCAGCAGAGAGTAAGGGGAAAAAAATCGATGTGAGCTGTATTAGACAAGTGTAAGAGTAATACATAAGTGCTGGGAACTCATCCTGGAAATGGAAACAGCTGAGATAGTTCTTAAAGGAGAGCACATCCCACTGATGCATCTCTTGTGGTTAAACCCCCACAGCCCATCTTCTCCTTTCTGCACCCTTTCTCTCTCCAGCTGTCTAACACATCCTTGGCGACATAAGAAGACAGGGATGCACCAAAGGTTCCCATCTCAGCTTGATGGGAGCTGGACTCAGGGGACAAAGAGGCTCAAATCTTCACCTCCTGCCAGATCTGTGTCTCTGGATGTTACAGGGCTCCTGTCTAACATCTCCAATAAAGTGCATGTCAAAAGAATCAACCAGGCAGATGGGAAAGGACAGCATAGCAGAAAAGAGAGGTGGTGCTGTTAATGAGGGTGTCAGTGGTGAGATTGTGTTTGTCACCAGTGGGCACACAAAATACCCTGTCTATGCTGTGCTTTGGGAGAAACTCCGTTGTTTCCTTGCCATTTCTTGATTTGTGGGGTGAAATCCAGGCTGAGTGTACTGGCAGGACATTGAGGTCCAGGAGGCAAAGTCAGACTTTATCTCCCAGCCATGCCTTTCCAGGAAGCTGGATGGGTCATTGCCATTTAAATGCAATTCATGTTTGCTTCAATGTATTTAAATACCAGTGAAATGTCCTCAGCAATAACAGCAGACTGTTAATACATATGAGTATGAAATTCTTAATTAATTAGATGACATTAGATTACCAGTTGTGTTCTCAAAACAGCTCAAAAGCACTCTTTTAAAGGGAATTAATATTTAATTAAAAAAAAAAAAAGCAACAGCATCCTGAAGTCTAAATTAAATGTATGTGCCTTCATGACTTTTACAAGTATTTTACTTATAATTTAGTCTGCCAAGGAATTGCATCATAGGTGTTTTCTGCAACAGAGGGGGCTGCCCAGGGAAGTGCACTCTGCATCAGGCTTTCCTTCAGAGCCTGATTCCTCTTCCTAAACAAGGACCTTGGCACCTCTCTGTGGGCAGGGAAGCTCCTTTGTCCCCTGTCCTGCTGTGAGCAGTGGCTCCATGTGAGATTTGTGCCCCCAGCAGGAGTCAAATGCCACATTTCACAGGATTATCAGGTTAACATTCCCACAGCTGGGACATTTGGGGTCACATCCCAGCTATTGCAGATGATGGTCATAACCAGGGAACGTCCCCATGCAAAGAACCTGTGAGGTTAATGCTCTGCATGTGGAAACAGCTGACTTGTCACAGCAGTAATGGCCATTCCTCAAATGAATTAGGCTCATGTATGTACATCCTTATTTGCAAATAATCCATATGTGTCATGAAATAATTTCCATTTTCCTCCTTATGTAGCAGAAAATGAGGCATTAGACAGCCGAAGTGAATTTCAAGCTGAAGCCATCTAAGACAGCCACAGTCTTGTCAAAAAACCTCATTGTTCAGGATAAATTGAGAAACCAGCTGCTAAAATTCAGTCACTTTTTTCAGGGCAGAAAAGTGTATTGACCCTATGTTCAACACAAATAATCACCATTAGATCCCCTTGTTTTTAAAATTGGTTTCGACAAACTTTTATTTATTCTGCTTCCTCAGGACTGCACTAATCAGACAAAAAATAACCTGATAGTCTCTTTTCAGTTTAAGCACATAAAGCAAGTATGAATAGTTTTGGCCATGGTTTTATTTTCATGACTGTTTCAGAGCTCCAGATGTTGCTGCTCTAACCCACCCTCGATACCAGCAGGGTTTTGTTGGTACCACTCTGTTACAAACACCACGGATAGCAGCAATAGTGGCGAGGAGATCTTAAGTTATCTCACCTCCTCCTTCAATTTTGCCCTTGCAACAGCACGTCAGGACATTTTTTTTTGAACTGGAGGGAGAAGGGGTATTGATTTTCTCCAGTTTGGTGTTTTTTTCTCATCCTGTGTGATGCCCAGGGTTGGTATAAATTGTGCTGGGAGCACGGCATGGTGCAGGCATGGCTGGGGCTGGGGCTGCAGCAATGCCTGCTCACTCAGACACTGCACAGCAGGGACCTTGCTGGAAATCTCAGTGTATTTCTAGTTGAGCTATGTGAGGGATGAAAGTAGGGCATCAACGCTCAGCAGAACTGCACAGACAGGTTTTGCATACGGAGCAAAGCTGGAGAACGCCGTGGGGGTTGGGCTTCTCCTTCTTTTCCTTTCATTCTGCTGACTTTGTGCAAAAGTTGAACGTCAGGTTTTACCCAGTGAACTTACACGGGTTTGTATAATAAATGTGCGGGGGAGAAACAGCCTGTTCAGAGCCAGAGCCAGTACCAGCCTGGTCACATTGCCAATGACCCCATGGGGGACAGGAGAGAGCTGGGGTGGGAAGAGGTGTCAGCAGCTCCCTCAAGACATCCTCCTGGTGTTCCTGGCTGGGAAATCGAGCAGGAAATTGGCATCGCTCAGGGTGTTTCTCTCCAGCCTTATTCTGTGGTCTGGAAAGCAATTTGAATAGAAAATGAAGAGAGTTTGAGGAAGGAAAATGGGACAGAAATTAAAGGAGTGTAGTCTGGGCTTGATAAACTCTTCAAAATGAGCATTTCTCCCCACCAAAAGGAAGGATTTTATTTTCCCTGTAAGGAGACAAAATGAACAGCAGGGACTATTGTTGTGGCAAGAACACCTGGAGATGTGCGAGCTGCAGCGAGAGCTCGCTGGCAGGGATAGCAATGGCATCATTTGCAGCAACATCTGCACTGGCCCAGCAACCACCTCTCCTCATTAATTAGCAGAAGCAGTAGCTTTGCCAGACAGTCCCATTGGCTTTTGCCTTGTTACTCTACCCCTCAGCTAATGAGCCATCCTCTTCCCTTCCTGCTGAGTGAGGCCAGTCTGACTGAGAACAGGCACAGGAATCCAGTGTGCAGAGAGGGGGTGGCTGGGCTTGCCATCATTTTGTGTATCCACCCTGCAGGTCACATTTACTACAACCACATGATTCAGCAGCACTGGGCTCTGGGCTTATGGACATAATAGCAGAGGTTCACTGATGACTCTCCAGTCTCTCCCTGTGTATCTAATTTTATGCTGCAAGGCATGAAGCCATGTATGTACAGGCCTGGCTTTCCTCTCTGAAACTGTTTTGGTTAGACACAGTTTATTCACAATTCTGCTTTGATCCTCCAAGCTGACAAATATGTTCTTTGACCTTGCCTCGTTTTGTCTGCCTGGAGATGATCCATGACACTGTTTGGTGAGACAATATCACAACCCAGCTCTGCTTAACCCCCATTTGCACAAAATGGCCCAGTTATGCAAGAAAGCAACACGTGGATCAGTGTTGCTGGTGGGGATCTTTGCCTGGCCAGTCCATGCCATCTCCACAGGGCGCTGTCCCAGCGGTGAATTACTGAAGCAATGGAGAAATTAATACAAGGCAGAGGAAGGCAGCAACCCTCAGCAAGTCCCTGGGAAGCTCAGCTTCCTTGTCCAGGGCTGCACTTATGATTAAATGCCAACTCCTGCACGTGGCTGTGACCTGGGGAGCTCCAGATCTTGCTGGAAGGGAGTTTGTCTCCAGTGGTGGCTGCCCATGCCCGGGGTGGCACAGGCAGGATCCTGTGTGAGCCTCAGGCAGTCTCACTCAAATCATTTCATGCACAGTTTAATTCTTTGCAGAGTGGGGAGGGGGACTTATTCCAAGAAAACCCGATCCAAAATGATCAAGGTGGCTTAATAGCACGAGGCAAATGGCAGTGCTGTGGCCCTGCTAGACAATAGCAAAACACATTGGGATGCGCAGCTCAGACCTTGCTGCATTACACATGTAATTAGGTTGTTTCCATGGTAATGATCTAATTATGGTCTTCTTGGCTTTGTGTAATCACATTTGCTGCATTTTGGCAGAGCTGTTTTCCTTATTTTTGAACTGCAACACTTGGCAAGATGTTCTTTCTGAAGCCGAATAATAATTTTTGCCTGATGGAAACCGACAAGTCTGTGAGCTTTTATTTAAGGCAGGGTTGAAGGTACAAGACGAGACAAAACTATATATATAGAATATCTATAATATATATGTATATATAAAGAAGGGGTTTTATCCCTGTAATTTCTATTCCTCCTTCCTTCCTACCTTTTTATTTTTTTTAATTTTTTTTTTGGTAAGCGTTTAAACTAATGAATTGTAGCAGTGGCTGCCACACAGGAGTGGAAACTCCAGAGACCTCTTTTGTGTTCCTAGGGTTAGGGATGGACTGACCTGAAAGCATGAGACTACACCTCTCTTTGCTTTATTTTCCATGCCTGAGGGTGGTACTGACTTCAGACAAGATGCATGTGCAAAATGTGCATTATTTCTGATAAACTTCTTCATCTCCTGGTAAGAATGATACCTTAGAGGGAGCTGGTGAAATCCTGGCCCCATAGAAATCCAAGGGCAAACTCCTATTGATTTCCACAGTGATGCAATTTCCCATGGGGCTGTTCAAACACCTTAGGAACAAAATCAGATATAAAAAACCAAACTTAGCAGTCTGTATTCTCCACTATGCTGCTCCAGAGCCAGGCAAGGAGGGTGATGTGAGACTTTGGGGACACAGGTGGTGTCTCTTTCCTCCACCATGGCACTGCCAGGGAATCCTGCTGATGGATTGGTGGCTCCCAGGTGGGATCCCCTTTCCCAAGCCCATCCCCTCCCTAGAGATGAGCTCATTCCTCTGTGTCAGAGAGCAGCTTTGGGCAGGTGCAGAGTTCAAGGCTCTGCCAGAGCCAGTGCTCACAGGGATTTACTGTGGCCCATGCTCTGCTGTGTAGGAGAGGTGCTTATTATAGCCTGTAATCCCTCCTGAGGCAACTCCCTCCTTGGAGTCAGCTGCAAGATCTGGCTGTTACTTATCACTTATAAAGATTTTTTTTAAAGCTTTCTTGCAAAACAAAAGATATATTTCTGGCTTGAGCAATAAGGGATCTAGGGCAAGCCAGGAGATGAAAGGTCAAGCAAGAGGAGCTTGTGAAACCACACTGGAGCAGAACTGCAGGTTGTAGCCAGCCAGGAGCTTGTACTGCAATTGACAGGGCTATTCATGGAAAGGGTTTTGATTAGAGTTGCCATGACAATGGGAAACACCTAAAAAAGATCTATGAAATGTTAAATCGGCGTCAAGCCAAGAAGTTAAGCCAAATCCTGCACTCTGGTTATTCCTGTGAGTCAGTGCCTTTCATCACAGCCTTGCTAAAAGAAGGATTTGCTCGTCTGACTTTGAAGATTTGGGAAAACAGGTATGAAATGTAAATTATGATGGAAAAGATTCGTGCTGTAAAGAATTGGCTGTGGAAGGATGCTGGAAATCTTGTAAATACTGTCTGCAGCTCTTGCTTACTGTGCTGCACATGCACACATGGAGTCCTGTGATTGTGATGGACAGGTGGGGATGGCTGTGTTCTGAATGAATGCAACACAGCACCCATGGTGGCCTACAGGGTCCAGGGATTGAAATTTCCATCTCTAAACCTTTACTGAGAGTTTTCAAATCCAAAATGAGTGGCACTGAATTTCAAGGACCCAGCAAAAATAATTCACTTTTGAAAGCAAAGTGTTTTCTCAATATATCAGAGGTGAGAAGAAAACCTGGTGTTGCCAATTTTTGAATGAATAATGATGTGAGGGAGGGTGGGGTTTTTTTTCCTTCATTAGAAGTATCTCTGGATACAGGATCCCTGGAGCTTCCAGCAAGGACCAGAGACTGTATCCCCCTGTCAGTTTGTTTTTTCTAATTTTTTGCAGAACTGACCATACTGTTAGCCCAGAGAAAGAAAGTTATGCTGTTGAGCCATATGCTTTCCTGTTATGTTCTGCAGAGAATAAAGTGTGATTAGCTATTGCCACTTCAGTTTTAGCAGATTGACACCTCTTAAATGCCAAGATATGCCCAAATAAGCCCACAACAAATGCTTGTGAATGGACAGGCAACTGCATAGCAGTCGTGGTGAAAGTCAAATAACAGCAGTGGGGTGGGGTCTGAGGCCTGTTCTGTCAGTTTTCATGGTGGTGTGAATGCCTTTTGTGGGGATCTTTCACATCTAATTTGACTTGTACACCTTCCTTGCAGAGCACCCTGATGGAACAGCTGCCCAAAGGGGACAGGTTGGATCCTCTGTATTTTATCCATTCAGGACAGCAGTGCAGGGTACAAAACACGGCCAGGAGAGGCATCATCTCCTGCTTCTTCTCCTGTCCCCACCCCATCTAACAGCACAGCAGCAGAAAGGACAGGCTTGTCTCCAAAGGGAATAATGGTATGTTAATGAGAGCCTTGCTCCCTGAAACTGCTGGTTCCTGTGCCTTGGCTCTGGCTGTGGTATTGGAGAACATGAAATTCCACATTTTACTGTGCAGGCTGCACAGATTCCCCTGCTGTGCAAATCCTCATGTGTGAACCACAGTCACCACCATCTCTTGCCTTCCAGGTATTGCCTGCTTGTAGGGCTGGAATCAGAGCTGAGGAGCCTGTCCTGCTTTCCAAAGCCTGTGAATTTCATTAATGCCACCAAGGTTTTACGTCTGCCAGTACCAGATCCCCCCCAGTTTATTCTGCCCTTGTTCCCTGCTTTTGTAACCCAGATATTTGCATAAAGCAGAGCAGCAATGCCAAGTGCTGGTGCCTCCTTTCCTGCTGCACAGGCTCCATATGCTGCCTATCTGTGTCAATTCAGGGAGCTCTGCCATTGCAGGAGGACAATTTTCAGGCTGTGTGTGTGTAAATTAGAGCTGACAGTCTGCAGCTTTAATTTATGGACCGAAGCTGATCTTTGCTCACACCCTACCCATCAGATAACCTTAGCACCATGATCAATAAAGCCAGATAATTACAGCTAGCAGAAAAGCTAAGTGCAGGTTTCCAATGTTTTTTTTCATCAAAACAAAGTCCTAGGGATATGTTCCTGCCAAGGCTTAGACAATTCTCCTTAATTACACCAGGAGCTCACACAAGCCTAATACTATAAAATACTTTTTACGTGAACACCCTCAACCAGAAATTCCTTCTCATCTAAATCTAGCACCTCTATCTTGGTATGAGTCTCTAATTCTGCATGTGTAGGGGGAAAACTGTCCCTCTGTTTCCCTGTTGATCTAGTGCCAAACCCACTGACGTCAAGAGCCAGGAGGAAAATGACTGAGAAAAAGGAAAACCTGATCCATGAAACTTCAGAGATTTCTGAAGAAAAGCCTTTGGGCTGTTCTACCTAAAGCTGGTTGATATAATTCCCCACTTGCACCTGGACACCCCAGAACTCATTTTTCAAACACATGTTGTCCTTTCACTCTTTATATATTTGCTTTTCCACCTGTCATGTGAAGCTTGTCCTGTGCAGGCACTGACTCAGAGGAGATCCTGGCAAGCAGAAAGCAATTTCACCCTGCCCTGGGAAACACGAGTCAGCCTGGGGATATCCTGATTTTCTGTGTCAGGTGGAGCACCAAGGAAGACACTGCTGCTGACCACAAACATTGACTGCCAAGCCTAAGGATGTGCCACTGTTCAGTGCATGGTGCCACGTGAAACATGGGTGTTTTTCCTGTTTTCACTTGACAATATCAAGGTCCACAAGGCATGGATCAGGGTACCCCAGTCAGGACCCAAGGAACAGCTCAGTGATGGATAAAAACTCACCCCTGTGCACCAGAGCAATGCTGTAGGTGAACCCTCTTCATGGGAAATGTTGAAGTCCAGCTCTGACTCCAAGGGCATCTGGAATTAAAGAGCAGTAGTTAGCCTGCAGCAGCAAGAAAGCAAAATGACTGCAATCGTTAATTGCACAGCTATAAATTCTCTGGGATGAGAAACTTCCACACAGTTGTGAAGATGCCACCATCAGCATGGGCTCTGGTGCACATGCACACACACAGCATATGTACACACAGAGAGATCAATAGATTGCAAAAGTAGTGAAACTCTCGTTACATTTGGTGTTCTGTGGCTTTTCTTTGTGACTAAAAGAGCTTTCAACTTCACCAAAGAAAACAAAGAAAGGAAGAAAAGCTTTTTTTTCATGGTTATGTAATGATAGGAGAAGGGCGAATGGCTTCAAAGTTAAAAAGGGTAGGTTTAGATTGGGTATTTAGAAAAAATGCATTACTGAGAGGGTGGTGAGGCACTGGAACATGCTGTCCAGAGAAACTCTGGATGCTCCATCCCTGGAAGGGTTCAAGGCCATGTTGGACAAAGCCATGAGCAGCCAGGTCTAGTGGAAGGCGTCCCTGCCTATGGCAGGGGGGATTGAAACTGGATGACCTTTGAAGTCCCTTCCAACCCAAACCATTCTGTGATTCTATAACAGAAGGAGTTTGGTGGATAGTTTTCCATATTTCCAGTAACTGTTCCCACTTCCAGAAAACAGTCACAAGAAGAAGAGCTACCACGCTTGGATATATTTCAAAGTGCTGGTTGCAAATGTCACACTGGCCCTGCTCCTGCCAGTCTGCATGTCCTGGAAAATGCCAGCTCCCTCCAGGGCATCTCAGCCTCCTGACAGAGCCTTGCCTGGGAAGGGTTTTCACCTGTGGGGAGGACCAGCAGAGGTGTGTGGTTTGGATGCTGCTGGCTGTGGGTAAAAGCCTGGCAGCAGTGGAGAGCCTGGGGAAAACCCATTAGTTAAGAGCTGAGGCACCCGATGCTGTTATCACTAATGCCTTCAGCACGGGACAGGGTTGCTATCAATTTCATAATAAATCAACGCCATTTTCTAATATGAACCAATTTATCTGCCAGGCTGACTTGCCAAACACTATTAGAGGCTGAGGTCAAACTGAAAAAGACATATCATGTTTTCAGCTTCTCCTCCTAACTCCATATCTCCAAGGCACACCCTGCAGTCACTGGTTCACAGCTCTTCCCCCTCCCAGGGGACTTCTCCTTCAGGAGACTTTCATTTAGAGACGATGCAGACACAGCAGGAATTATGTATTTAATGCCAGCCACTAACACGATAACTAAGGCTGAAGCTATCACCTGTCTTTTGTCACCCCCGTACAGTATTTATGGAGATAGAATAAAAGATTATTTGAAAGGCTTGATTTGCAGCAGAACCAAGAAAATCCTGGTTTACTACAACCAAGCCAATGTTATTATTTTTTTCTGTATTCATTTAGACTACAGCTCTGGTGGAGACACCCATCTTAAAGAATTAGCTACGGTAAACAAGATAGGAGAGAGATTTGAGAATGTTATTTATAGAAGGAATCACACAGAGATGGCCATAAAATGAGTAATACATAACAAACATGGATAAGAATACACAAAAGAAACAAAGGAATCTCTGCCTTGAATGGTCATTGCAGAGCACAGGCTTGTGGAAAATTCACGTTCAGGGGAGATGGGAGCTGCTGGCAGCCAGGAGCCTTGGGCTGCACCAGATGAGAACACGCGGGTGTTTAACTGTTCATCTGACATTACAGAGTGGCCTAGCCAGCCACTGCCATTGCCAGAGCAGCTGAGTATGGATTATCCCATCTGGGAGAGTTAAGGGGCTGCTGAAAGCTGGAGTAGCAATAATTGATCAGCAGTGCCCATCCTGGCCACGTGAGCAGGCACAGAAACAAAGGGGGAGAGGTGCCTTGCAGGGCAGGGGCAGCTATGAATGGCAAAAATGGGCTTAGTCTAAAGAAAAACTTGGATCAGGAAAACAAAACCAGAACTGAGGGACAAAAACGTCAACTTGCAGCCAGACAGATTCAAATCAGGTACAAGTCAGGCATGAGGAATGAATTCTCCAATGACACAATTACCATGGCAGCAGCACAAATGCCACCAACAGCCAGGCATGCCTGGCAGCAGCTTGGCTTTTTCCATACTTGTCTCCTTGCAAATCCCTACTTGCACCACTACTTCCATTAAAATAATGGAAATAAAATCCAGATTGCAGCATGTGTTTAAGGAATACTTCACAATTCATGATGCCAGCAAAACAGTCAGAAAAACTGTTTCAATCAAAAAAGCAGAAAGGATTGCAAGGGCTGTTGGGGCTCATACTTGTGAAAAAGAAAGCCAAAGCACTTCAAATTAAAATCTGGGTGAAGCATCACTGCTCAGAAAGGGCAGTCAGCAGAAGTTTCAGTGACACAGGCAGTTACAGAAGATGCCAAGGAAGGTGCCTGGTTTGACTCTTCCTTGCAAAGGGAATTCCCTCAGGTGCATTTTTTGAAATCTTTGGATTTTCCACTTACAGCACTTACCTACTGGAAAATAACTCAAAACTCTTTTTATTGCTGGCTAGACACTTCTAACACATATCCCTTAATATTTTTCTCCTAATGCCAATTTGAAAGAAAAAATATTCCAGGCAGAAAAGAACTGGTCAAATCTGCAGTAAACAAGATTACTTATGGTGTGCTTTAAAATATTATGGATACAAAGGTATAAAAGGAAGGATGTACTCCCTTAATCTTTTCCTTCCAAAGAAGCTGACCCTTTTCTATCCCAGACTGTATTTAGCTGATGCATATCTTCATATGCAAATATGATTTGATGTGAAGCCTGCTGGACTCAGTAGAAGGATTTCTTCTGGCATTCATCAGCACTGAGCCAAGTCCATACTACTAATGAAATTTCTTAGATAGTAATAACATTATGAGTGGTGTCACCTTTGTTATAAATCCAGGGTCAATAATATTCAATTTGACACAACCTTAGTTTTCCTGAAATTTTGGTCCAGAGGGCTCTCACTGCTCAGCCACGAAGTTGACTACAATGAGTAAAAAGCAGCAGGAAAGTGGGTAAAATGGTGAACTTCTATTCCATTTATTCTGAATGGAAGCACAGTGAAAGGAGTAGGTTCCACAGAGCAACCACAAATTACTTCACCACAGCCTCACAGATTGTAAGTGGTTTGTGCTGGTGACTTGGATATCAACAGCCAAGAAAATGCAATAATATTATTCAGAAATTTCAACCATGTGATTTTTGCAAAATGTTAAAATTGAAAATTTAAGGGAAAATATTTTAGGCTGTCATGAAGTTGTTCCTTCTCTCCTTCCTTGCTCCCCGCCAAACCCCTCAAAACAAAACCCCAAAGGTCCAGAAGCAAATATTTTGTTGACTAAAGGCTATTTCATCCCATCTTCAGCTTAAGCTTCTGAAGGAATTAAAAATAGAAACTTTAAAACTAATTAATTTAAAATACTGCAAAGAAAAGAATGAAATTTTCATGTCTGGCTGCCAAAATGAATCATTTAAACTTTAGAAGTTCATTTCCATACACAGCTTCTGTTCATTTAAATTGTATTTTCTGAGGACTTTTTTCTCTCAACCAAACTGTAAGATGGGGAGTGGATTTATGCACTGCAACACATCTGGGTGAGGGGCTCTGTGTCAGCTGAGCTGGGCAGGGGCAGGGAAGGTGACAATGAAGGAGGCTGGGGATGAAGGCTTGCCTGGGGATGTCACCTGGCGTGCTGAGCTGTGTCCCTCAGCGGAGGCTGGCTCCACCACTGGAGCAAAGAGAAGCCCTGCTGACCTTCAGGCTGCCCTTGCCCCATCTTAGCCTGGCAGAGGTCACAGTAACCCATTCCCCACCCACTTCCACACGATGCTCATTTGGGAAATCTCCCCCTATGAATAAGTGCGGCAGGGAACGCTGCAATGACACTAAAATACCTGCTCTGAAGCAAGTTGCAATTTCTTTCCCCGTATAAACCTATCTGTAGAAAATGATGCCACAGCCACTCATATTAAATTGTCAGTGAGCACATCCCTTAAAAGCTTTTTATTCTGTTTTTAATTTATGGCACTTGACAAGGAGGAGAATTGAGTGTGCTGGTGCCGATCCCGGCGTGGCTCAGCCTGTTTGCTCTGGCCAAGTGCTGGGCCAAGTGCCCAACAGCCCCAGCTGTATATCCTGGTTTTTCATTAACAGAGATTGTCACTCCACCACCTCTGCACTCTGTTTTTATCTGGCTGCTGAGCTCTGGAAACCATTAGGTGTCTTTCTCCATTAGGCATTAAAAACAGGTACACGTGTTCGAGCAAGAAGCTTTCTCTGGTTGCATGACACCTCCTCTCCTTTTTACCTAAATGTTCTCATTTATCCCACAGTGTTTTAGGCACTTTGGGATGGACAGTGCACCAGGAGTGCTGTGGTCCTTCTGGTTGTGGCAAATGGGAAGGACACGATCCCGGCAGGGACCACTCTCACACAGAGCAGCTCACAGCTTGTGACTCCTGGGGCTCCATCGACTGCTTTGGGGACATTTGGGAAAGACAGCTGAGACTGAGATTCTGCTTTCAGTTGGCTTCAATTTACTGCAACTGTAGCTGCAGCTCCACTGGAAATTGGTGTCTGCAATCAATAAAGCTCAGAATCACCTTTAAGCTTAAGGAGAAAAGGACCAAACGTTGAGATACTCCATAGCTGAGCCTGCAAGCAGCTGCTGACAAATCCTGACTTTTGCATGGGAAAATATCTGCACTTTTTAAAGAGCATGGACCCTGCTCCTGCTTGGTACTGTGCCAGGGTGGCAGTGTCTCTCCCAGACCTTCACCCCTGTGTGATCACCACTGCATCAGATGCTTCAATGTCACAGTGTCAGCTCGTTAGTACAGGGAAAGAGCTTCCCTTGATTAGCAGTGCTGCCTGATCAGGAGGTATTTAAGGAAGCAGGCTCTGAGTATTGCTTTCTGCAGTGTGCATTAGGACAGCCCAAGGTTTCTGCCCCAAGATACATGCCAGTGGTCAGACACAGATGGATGTGGGAAAGGGAATCTTGGTTGTGACTGCTGAACTTGGCCCAAGAGCAAATTTCAGGAGCAAACACCCCGTCAAGCAATGTGGAAAACAAGCAAGAAAATCCTCCTCCTCTGGGCAGACAGGGAAAGCAATGGAGATCACCTTGGCCTTCCTTCCTGCCCCTGTACCCACCCACCATGGCCTGTTTGCTAAGGGAGCATTGTTAGAGATGAAAGCTCCAAACACCTCAGTGAGGCAGTGTGTCAGGGCCTCTCCTTGCATCTCCTCCCTTGGTGTCAGCAGAGATTCTGTCTGGGCTGGTTATATTTATAAAACTGCAGTGAGCAGTGTGAGTGTTGCAATCAGCTCCCAGTGCTAAATATGGCTTTGGCAGATACTCTGGAGCTTCACTAAATCCCCTTCCTTGGGAAGGAGAGCATCTCAGACTGTCTATCACCCTGGCTCTGGCCAGCCTCGGCACGTGGCAGTGCCTGCTGTCCCCAGAGGCTTCTGGCAGGGCTTCATCTCAGGCAGCAAGGCTGCTAGGAAGGCAGGGAGAAGGTTAGGGGACAGCAAAAAACCATGAAGTTAACCCCTGGTAAAGCCACCAGACTTCTGTTCTATTTCTATTTGTGTCCTGGGAGTGTCAGGCTGGTCCCTGCTCAGTTTTGGGCAGCTTGTATGGGCATCTGTATGCTCAATTTTGGGCACCTGGGGCAGCACTTGCTGGATTCCTGGGTTAAAAGCATGGCTTTTTCAGAAGGTGGTGGTCTCCAAAAACCAGATAGAGATGTTGGGAAATACCAAGAGGAAACCAAAGAGAAGCAATATGGCTGGGCTTAGAGACCTGGAAAACCTGAGGCCTCACAGACAGCAGTGAAACCCTCGCTCCTGTGGCACATATTTGAACTTCTGCCAGGGGAAAACTTCTGAGTTTAACTAACAAATGGAGGCATTTTTCTGCCACAAAGAAGCACTCTTTTGAGTCTGGGAAACCTAATCCACTTGCAGTGCTGATGGCTCATGGAAATGTTTGGCAGAGGGGAGCGGAGCGAGGCGGGGCAGAGTTCCAGGGATGTGGTGGAGTGGAGGTGTCCCACCCAGCAAGTCGTGCCTCCACCCCTCTCCTGCTCCCTTTGAGAGAGGCACAAGGGTCTACCAGGGCAGATGTGCCTGCTGGGATGATCCTGGGACTTTTCAGGGGCCTTATGGAATTTGTTTCAGAGTGCCAACACCCAGTGCACAAGAAACTGCATTTTCTCCCAACAAGCTTTCCTTAAGAGCTGGCACTGTCTCTGTGACTCAGTTCCCTCTGCAGGTCATGGACACATGTCTTATGTCTTGTATGTGTTATAAAAATAAATACATTAAGAATTGCAAGATACCCAGAAGCACTGTAAAAAGCACAGGTGAGATCAAGGGGAGTTTTCCCATCTTTGCCATCTTCCCTGCCTACACATTAAATAACAGTGAAAATATATTAATTCTGTCATCAGTAGAAAAGAGACACTTGTCCTTCCCAGTATTTGTTGGCTTCCAAACATCACCCTGACATTCCTATCTCTTTTACTCTTCTCTCTTGAAATAAGAGGTTTTTTTGAACAGGCTTCTAGTGTAGGCAAAAAGCACTGAATTTCTTACAGGCTGAAGTGTGTCCTCCAGGCTAAAGAGTCATCCTCCTTTGTCCTGAGCCTGAAATGAAGCCCAAGATGAAGCAGGATGCTCAGTTGGGACAGTGGGGCCAGGGCAGAGCCTCTCTGGTTGCTGAACTGACAGGCTGCCAGCAGCCCCACTGGGAAATGATTGATTAGTTTTGCCTTTGCCATCTGCTAATTAGCTAAAGGAATGGATTTGCAGATCCAGAGAGCTGCCTGAGGGGAGGAAAGCAGCCAGAGACGTTGGTACCCTCAGGTCAGGGCTGACAGCATGCAGCAGCACTTGGAGCTCGCAGCGAGGAGCAGCTCATGGGTCACATTTCTGCAGCCACGAGCTGCCCCTGCCCTGCTGCCCCCATGGTGGGAAAGGAAGGAAGGAGGACACCCTGCTCTAGTGCTTGACTTTAAAAGTCACAGTGACTTTAAAGTGAGAGTGAATCCATAAACACCTACATGTTTGCATGGTTATTGTCCCAGCAGAGAACTGCAGGATCACCCTGGGGCTGAAATCCAGCCCCCAGCTGTACTCAGGCCTTAATATCTGGGAGCAGCATGGGCAAGTGAAGGGCAGGGTTTGGTGCCAGGACTGGATATAATTTCATGTGTTATGTCCATTTGATTGCCCACTTAGAAATTATAAAAGTGTACTGTATTTTAAAACTGCAATCATAAGACAGCAGTTTCCATCTGAATGATAATGAAACACACTCCAAGGTTACACTGGGACTTGGCTGGTGCTATTAGAGATCAGCTCAAAGCTACAAAAGAAAAAATATATTGCACTAATAAGTGTTCCTCGTGTACAAGTTCCCCTACAGGAGTAATTAAATGTGACCTTTTTTTTTTTTTTTTTGTTCAGATGGCTGATTTGTGGGATACCTGTAATATTTCTGTCTGAGGCTCCAAAAAGAAAATTTGAGGACTGAGATATTTTAAAGACAGTGACTACTCAACCTGGGGAGAATTCCCACCTGGCTGTGACAGGAGCTACTGCTTGGGAAATGTGCTGCCAGGTCCATGAGTGAGGCCACAAGGGTGAATTTCAATGTACCACAGAGAAACATTTTATGCAGGGGCTTGACCCTGCTCCCTCTTTCCCGTGGAAAATAGCTCAGGGCTTACGTCTGTACCTGCCATGGAAATACTTCCAGAAATGGGAGGCTCAGATTTCCAGGATCTTGGGAAGTCCCTGAACTGCTGGGAGCATCACCCCACACTCTTCATGGCCATGCAGATGAGTCCAGCTGTGCAGCCAAGGGAAGAGGCCAGGAATGGCCCTGGGGGTGCAGTAGGGACACCCAGGGTGCACCCAGGAATGCATCCCAGGGTTTAGACCTGAGCTGAACACACATTTTTTGTCAGGCACTGGAACAGGCTGCCCAGGAGAGAGGTGGAGTCACCATCCCTAGAAATGTTCAAAACCCTTGGCAGGGTTAGGTAAATGGCTGGACTTGATGATCCTAGATGTATTTTCCAACCTTTCTCACCTGGAATCCTACATAAACATTAATCATCACAGGTTTTTTGGAATGTGACAAATTGAAAAAGCACTGCATGAAACTCCCTATAATTACACCTCTCTGGCTCAACAAATCACATCAGGCTTCTCCCAGTGCCCAGGAGCCATTCCCCAGCCATGAATCTGTGCTAGAGAGGGAAAACCCATCAGCAACCTGGGATTGTCAGCGACTGCTCTGTCCAGGTCTGGAGGTGAACAACTGCTGCTCCAGACACTGGAAATTTACCCAGTGCTGGAAACTGGGTAAGAACTGGGAGAGCAGTCCAGGACTGCCTGGGGGAACCCTGGGTCTCCTCTGCAGAGGAACAGTGACAGATTTGGCTTGTGTGGATAAGGGAGACAGGGGGTGGCCAGACAGGTCTGCTGAGCATTTTATGCCACTGAGGCCAAAGGAATTAGCGTGGGGGCTGGGAGGGAAAAGCTTGACTCAAGCTTTCACAGGCATATATCCACACAATTAAGGTCAGGGGCTTATGGCAGTCAGTTCTATTTCTATTTGTTTATTTATTTGTTTTCCTAATGGCTTGGTTTCAGTGCTGGATGGCTGCATTTGAGCCCTGCAAGCTGCTGATTTTGCAATCCTTTCTCTCTGGTGAAAGTGTTTTGTTTATATTACCAGGCATGTGTTATTTCAATTTTTGTTTATATCTCCTGTATCAATCAGTGAAACAGTCTCAAGAAACAAGGCCAGGCCAAGGAGAAACACGCAGGTTTTGTTTGGACTGAGATATAGCATTCCTGAAAATTGGCTGCACCTCAGAAAAACTCTGCAAATAATGGTATTTACTGCTCCCCTCCTTGCAAACAGAGCTGAAACCCAAGCTTTTCCAACGAGTGAATTGATAGGGAAGGCAGAGCTGGTTAACCCCTGGCTTTCCTCACTTTATTAGCTCTTTGGATGGTAATAAAAACCACCCTTTTCTGGGCAAGCCTCAGGATGGACTTGGCCACCCTGTTAGTCCCTTTCATCCGTGCTGAGAGCTGGTGCTCAGTACCTCACCTACAGGGCAGGAGCATCCATGGATCTGTGAGCAGATCTGTGTACATCCATTTCTAACCTCCCCCCCTGCCTACCTCAGGAAAAAACCACTGTTTGCTCAGTGTCTGCTGGCAGTGCTGTGCACAGCAATGGGGATCAGAGCCCCTGCCCCACCATGGCTCAGCCCCAGCACAGGACCCTGGGTGATGGTGAGCACCAGCATGGCCAAGCCTGGAAGATGGGCCCGTCACCCTCAGCCCTGGTGGGGCTGGGAGGAAACCTCCAGACCGTGCAGAGGCTCTCCCTGGCTTCTGTGATCTGGTCTGTAGGCAGAGAGGGGGAGAGGAAAGGAGTGGGATCACTGCCACTAAGGACCCAAGCTGTATTTTCATTTTGGACTTGAGGTTTCTGCCTATTTGAATTAAAACAAGAGATTCTTCCAAGAAGCAAACATGGGGAGGGGGAAAAGAGTGCCAGCCTACAATTGCTGGATAGGTCAAAGAAATGGGTTTCCTAACAGGAATGTGACAGCTCAAGGATTTACAGATGAAAGCTTAAGGACACGTGCATATATTTGTGCCTGAGATGAATGTAAAAGGACATAAATACCAGTTAAAATGTATTCCAAGAAAAAACCCAACACACTCTTGTACTCCAATCATTACAATTCAAACAAAGCAATTGTCAATTCCCTAGCAATTTACATTTAAATGCACAATATAATTCTCATGCTAAATTGTCTATTTCCAGTGTAGGCCTCACCCAGAGTGTGTGTGGGAGGGGGAGAGGAAGGCCATGGCTGGACTTGTGGATAGCCACTGCTCAGGGGGAGCTGTGCTGTGCAGCTGGGCTCAGTCACCTATTTTTCTGCTTTCCCTCAAACAAACAGGGACACTGACTTTTCAGCAGAGAAACCCAGCAACATTTTCACCTGAAAAGCAGAGGAGATGGGTAGATCTGGAAAAACAGGGTCAAGATCAAAATGTTCAGGTGTAGCAGGGCCTTAATATGACATTTTTAGACACAAGCAGGTCCCTCCTCAGACAGAGAGGTCTTGTCCTATTCCGTGCTCAAAACCAAGCCCTCTCCCAGAATTCTTCTTATTGCAACATATTTCTGCTAACAAGATAAGGCTTGCTGTAACATCAGCCTGCCTACACGTCATCCACTGCCTGCTTCCCATCTGTTAGTCTTGATATTTCCTTAATCTCTTTCTCTCACACAGCTCCATGAATAGTTCCCCTCTGTAGCACAGGGAGTGAAATTGGAGAACACAGAGCTGCTCTCTGGGAAAGGCATATATTGGTTTGAAATGAGAAGCTTAAAGGCCCAGGCAGGTTGGCTGTTCCCTGAGACAGCAGAGAGAAAAGCAATGAGAAAATGGAGGGAGAGCTGAATTTGAAGTGTCTGTTCTTTAATTATAAATGTTCTTCCTCCAAACAGCTTTTCTTAACAGCTGGTCATCAATTACACAGAGTTACTGAGGTTTTCAGACAGGAGATCAATAAATGGGATTTTTTTTCTTGGCCAGGAGAAACCATTACATAATGGCTGTGTTTCTTCCCTCTGCTTGCCAAGCTTTCAGGAACTGGCAGGCGTTCAAGACAGTGAGGCTATTCTTAGATGAGGGGCACAGCATCCAGCTCAGCAGCAGCAGCAGCAGCAGCAGCAGCAGCGTGGTCTCCACTGCCTGGAGCCCAGAAGGGCATCCAGGGAGGGTCAATGAGGGACAGGACACACCAGTCCCCCTCATCCTGGGGAGGGCACAGAGCTGGATGTGGCTTTTGGAGGATGTATGTTAATGAATCAACAGCCTCAGTGCAGCAGCATGTCCGAGATGTGCCAGATCTAAATAAAAACAGACCAGACAGTAACAGGGGAAGATGGACAGGCTTCCAGAGCTATCTTCTGCTTCACAGAGGAACCTCAGGATGTGAGGCAGAATAAATATACCTGTAGTGTAGCAGCTTGAGAACTGCACACCTTTCTTGTCTGGTTTATATGTGTTATTTGCAGTGAAATCGAGGCTATCTGCACCAAAAAAAAAAAAAAAAAAAAAAAGGGAGAGCTGCTTTTTCACAGCCTGCAACCTTTGCTGTGTGTTCCATATAAATCAGGCTGCTGCTGTTTGCTCTAAATGGAGGATCTCATCTGTGTCTTTGCAGATGACCTGTCTCACACAGACATGACACATAAGCATTTCCAGAGACATTTCTGTGACCTGCTAGCATGCCATAAACCATCTGGCTACCTCTATAGTAGCAGAGCTTAAAAACGAGGCCACTGCCTTTGCAATCTGTGGCTTACAAATAAAACAAAATTCTGTGGAGGGGTGGTGCTGCCACAACCTCAGGTTGTCACGTGCCAGCCTGGAGCTGCAGCAGCGTGTTCCAGTCACAGCCAGCGCTAAATAATGAATTTGTCAGCTCCTCATGGCACTAATCTGCTCTATGGGGTGGTGCACATCTACCAGCCCTTCCTCAGGTGACAGCAAGCAGGGTAAGGCTCAGTAGGTTAGGCTTGGTAGAAACATAAACCTAAGAAAAAGCAAATTTTCCCCTGCCAGGGGCTGAGCAGGGGAAATGCACCTTTTCCACTTCTGGAGGTTGTCAGTATCAGGCAAGGAGGGCAGGAGCAGGGTGGGCTGAGAACAGCCTGAAACCACTGGTGTGAGTGTCTCTCATGTGAGCATCACCAGCGAGATCCCCACCAGGGTGGTCCTTGGAGGTGCTCAGCAAAGCAACGCAAAACCAGAAAAAAAAAAAAAAAACCAAACCAAATATTTTCATGGCTCAAAAACTACGTGAGAGCCTTCAAGCTGCCAGAAAGGCCTGGTGCTCTGGGGAGAAATGAAAAGATGCATTTCAAAGCACAGCAATAAAAGCACATTACAGCACCTGAGCCAAAACGTGCTCTCAGTTCACCTTCCAGTGTAAGATCCAGAACAAGGCTTGGCTGACATCCACATGCACAAAGGTTTGGTCTCAGAGAGAGGGACTTCCAAGGCTGTTCCCAGTACATCAAGCTGGGGCACAAAGGCATTTGTGGTGTTGGCTTTCCCAAGCCCCAGGGATCTTGCTGTGATAGTTCCAGGCGTTACATAGCTGCAGATTTTCTTGTCTGACCCGTGAGCAAAGCAAGTATAATTCAGTCATCTTCTATCTGACAGCTCTTCTATCTACCTCTACAGATGATTCCCTTAAAATAAAAGTGTGGCATCTACTGCCAGGTAGTCAGCGAATCCTGTTTGCAAGCAAGATAGCTAACAACAAAACCCCTTGAAGAAAACTAGCCAAATGTTAAAAATAGCCCCTCAAGCAAAGGCTTCACAAAGCAAATGCACATCACAAGAGCAGCAGTGGCCTCTGTGATATCATTTCCAAGATTAATTCATGCTTAATAAACAGCACAATAAAGCCAGTTGATAGCAATTCTTTTCTCCAGGCCAAGTAATGCTTATTGCCTTTATCCTATCTGATGCATATGCAGAAGGGAACATGTGCCAGCCTTGGTATGAAAAGGCAAATTACACTTTATAGGTGAGACTGAAGGAGCAGATAGAAGTGATTGCACAGGGAAAAACAGTAACCTGAAGGGGTCCTGAGGAAAGACCTGGTTTTCAGGGGAGTTCAAGAAAATCCATTTTCCTAGAAGGGAAGAGGTAGATCCTGCCAGGTACAGAGAGGAGTGGCATCCCTCTGTTACCCAAGAGAGAGAATCAGCCTGCAGCAACTAATCCTGACCTGGAGGGGTCCTGGCAGCCCCTCAGGCCCCTTCAGCACCAGCCCCCACAGACCTGCATCCCTTTAGCCCAACAGCAGAAGCACAGAACCTGCCCTCATCTCACACTCCTCAGGCTCCTTCCCAGCCTGCGAGCCGCTCGCGTTTTTCAGCCCGCTCTGGGTCACCCACATTTGCTTTTTCCCTGAAGAAGGGGAAAAATAAATTAATGAACCACCACAGCATGCAAGACGGCCTCCCCCTCACCGCCTGGCTTCTCCTGTGAGCACTGCCAGTGCTTCACCTCCCATTTGATGTAAATTCAGCACAAGACTGGGAGGCGCGGTAGTTTCTGTGGGCAGCAGAAATGAAAGGGAATGACAGAGGCAGAAAAAAAAAATAAAAAAAAAAGGAGAAAGGAAGATCTTACAGCTCTTTGATTGTGCTGGCTCTTTGTTTGAGGTATACAAAAAAAAAAAGACCAACCTGCTGAAGGATTTGTCTCCTCGAGATAATAACCTGTTCAGGGGACTTGTCTCACCTTTCAGTGGAGTTCCTCAGAAGGGATCCCACCTCTCAGACAGCCCCTGAACAACAAGGGTTATTTTTGGCCAAGGCTGAGATCCTTTTCTGAGCCCTTTTCCCCCAGTTTTGCCCCAGGACCCCTGTTCAGCCATGGGAAGCCAGGCACCCTCCCTGAGCTGTGGGCTGGAGCAGGGACCCCCTGCCCAGGTGTGGTGGGAGGCATCTGCAGGAGCACCCTTGGGAGGGCAGGAGAGGCTGTCCCCACTGCCAAGCCAGGACATCAGCCTGCAGAAGGGACAGCAAGCAGATGGACACGTCACAGGCCAGGCCCTCATGGGGTGTAGATCAGAGAACTGTCCCCAGACTTGTACCCTTCAGAGCAATGGATGTGGGCTGCCTGCAGGCTGCCAAGAAAGAGTTAAATTCCATGATTCAGCAGGCATCTGCTCAGCTCCCAGGAAAGCTTCTTTGCTCAGATTTATGTCAGTCTTGAAAGAAGGGAAGCAGACCAAACTAAGGCAAATCAACGGCATTTTAGGAAAATATCCTTTTTTTCCCTGAACTTCTGAGAATTTCCTCATTACATCTGCTGTATTATTTTTTTCCTTTTTGTGACACAGTACTGCAAACTTCTAGTCCTGGGAATAACTTCAAAACATTTAAATCATTCTCCATTCTTCAGCATTTGGATGTTAAAATACTTTACAAGTGTTCATGGGTGTTGGCCAAGATTTTCAAAAGCAACTATTTATTCTATGTGCTTGCATTTTTGGATGCCTCCCTGAACTGCAAATTTCTGTAATGGGGCTTCATTTTCAGGGGTGCTGGCCTACGAGTCAGAGAAACAGAGATACTTATCTTTTTTGAAAACCTGATCTTTAATTTGGCCATACCTTTGTGAGAGAAGAATGGTCAGGAGTTGGGGGATATATCCAAGGTCACACAAGAAGGCTGGGACAAGCCAGGCATGAAGTAAACTTTGCTCAAAATCACCTTAGTTGCAAGACTATTCTTGTGTTAGATCGAGCAGAAAAGAAGTGCCTTCTTTGAAAGAAAAGGTTGTTATTTTCATGACCAAAAGAGCTCTTAAGGAGAAACAAATGCACTCTTGGCAACTAAAACTGAATCTAGTATTTGAATTTTCTTTTTTTTTGGTTTTGTGTAATTTTAGCTATTTGGGAAAATAACAAAGGTACTGAGGCAAAAGATGAAAATAAATGTGAGATCAAACAACATTTTGCCAGAGGAGCAAGCCCAGAGTCCTGGACCGTTTGCCAAATAAAGACAACTTGGAACTTGGCTGATAAGAGTGGCTCAGCAAATGAAGCATGTGAAGAAAAATTGTAGTAATAAAAAGGGGCCCCTACTCTCATTTATTTATTTTTTTTTAACATATGACAATGACACAAAGGTAGAAAGGAGATATGACATTTAGGCTTTAAAATCATCGCTGCAGCTTGGAAAGGGACTGGCTAATGGGTTTATTACTATCATTGCTGGAGTGTCCAGCACAGCAAACACGGCCGGTGCCACACGCGGGGCTGGAAGGATCCCACACAGAGAGCTCTGGAGCAGGGAAAGCAGCTCCTGCTTCAATAACTCCTAATGGAGGACTGTGTTTGAACAGTGATGAGAGGCTTTTATGTGCCTTCAGTGCTGTGAAAGAGCTTAAAAGGTGAACTCCCAGCTCTCTGCTGGCCAGAGGAGATGAATGAAGGTTGTCATTGTTCGGGGCGTCATCGCCATCAGAGGAAATTTTAGACTCCGCCGGGAAGGGGAAGCAGTTTTTCATCTGAGAAGCCTTATCTGGTGTGCAGAGCTGTATTCAGCATAGAGATTTTCTTCTGGACAGAGACAGTGCAGCTCATTCTTGCCCACTCGTGCTCTGTCGGGCTGCTCGGGTGCCACAGGTGTGCTCTGCAGGACGCCTGAAGGACACGGTGACAATGTCCCTGTGGTGGGGAGCAGAGCCAGCCCTGGTGGTCAGGGCTGTCCCACGGGGCTGTGAGCTGCAGGGTGCTGCAGGGACAGGGCAGAGGCACAGAGCAGGGGAATGGCAGCCCTGGGAAGCCTCCTGTGAGCTGCTAGAGCAGCTGCAAACACTGTGCTGGCACATATCATGTGTCGCTTTGGCCTTCCATCAGCCAGAAGCTGGAAGGAGCAAAGTTATTATTGTAAAGTTACTGTTGCTGTTCCCTTCCGTGGCTGCAATTTCTATACCATATTCCTTAGGGAATACAGCGTTTAATGGGATCCAAAGGCAGGATTTAGCTCATGGCAGTGCAGTGGTCAGGAGGAACAGGTTTGAGGGCTAGGAATGGTTCTTTGGTGCTCACCTCTTAGTGAGCTGCTGATACAAAAAGAAATGTGATTTGTACACAGTTCTTGGGGGATTTCTACAGTTCTGACTGCTCAAAAAGTTATTTTGTTGTTCATTTATGCTCATATTAATCACACCTGATGTCCCAGAGAGCGTGGCAGCCTGACATGGATCTCCATACCTGTGTGTAAGCTAACAGAGCTGTCCATCTTCCCTGGTGAAATAAATTCCATGGGCAAGGGATACCAGTAATCACTAATTCCTCTTCTGAACAAATTGAGTGTAGCAAGACTTGACCACAGCTGCATTTTTAGCAGATTGAGGCCCATGATTTCAAACCGAGATATCTTTGCTTCTACAGTCCAGCTGCAGGCTCACACTGAGGTATTTTTTTAGCCATTTCTCAGAAAGGGATTCCATATCCCTCTGAAAAAAACCCAAACCTAAATGGGATTAACACTGTCTCTGTACAGAAAAGCAGTGGAATGAATGGAAGGGATTGCTAGGCTTTGAATTTCCCATCTGCTGGCTGCTAGGTTGTGACAGGATGGTCTGAAAATTGTTCCAAGAAAGGAGTACATAGCACAGAGCATTTCCAAGAATAAAGCTCTTTCTCCAGAAATTAATTCTAAATTTCAACCATTCAAATTAACCTGCCATGAGGCCCCCACAGTGTGCACTCACAAACAGGAAGCTCTCCAGTCATGGGGAAAAAGCACATTTCTGAATCCTGCATTTGACTTAAAGATGTGAAACCTGTAATTCTTCCACTAATTTTAGGAATGCATGGCAGCGGAGTAGGAGGCCAGCAGAAGCTGAGAAACCTTTTGCTGGCAGCAACAAACCAAAAATTAACCAAAACAGTGCACACTTCTCAGAAAACCAATTATTCATGCAATGGAAAGACATTTCTTTAGCGGATGATCAAATAATTTTGCAAAGCTGATGAACCCGAAAATTGCTAAGGAGAAAGCAAAAGGAACTTGTTTCTGAGGGTTATAATTTGCTAGTGCAAACCCTTGCAAAGTGCCTTACTTTGGCCCCTCAACCACAGATACCCAAGGGGCAGAAGGGAAGGACATGAGCTCTGTAGCAAAGTGTGAGATGTTCCTGGGACTGAAAACACTGGAGTTTATTGGTGCCCTCACTGCCATAAAAAACCAGCCCCAGGAGGGGAGATACAACCTGAGGGGGCTCCACTGCTCATCCCCACCCCATTCCCTCCTCCCCTGAGGGGCTGAGGAGCATTTTCACACCTGTGAGATTTTCACACCGAGTGCCCCAAGCTGGTCAATAAAGCCACAGCAAAGGTGACAGGTCAGGAGCAGGGTGCAGGTTACATCAGCCCTGAACACAGCACTGTTCCAGGCACATCAGACAGGCCAGGGAAGAGGTCAGGGAGCACAGGAACAGCTGCTTTTCCAAGCCCTACTCCATCCCCCATGGTGGTGGAGCACAAATTTGCCTTGGTGGCACCTCGGTCCAGTTCCTGTGTGCAGCTGCACAGACACAGCATCTCTGGAGATACAGTGGATGTGGCTGCAGTGTTTTTACAGAGGAGACTAAAAGTAATTGAACAAAATCTGTTTTCGATTAAAGAGATTATATCTCATAGAGCTTTTTTCTTTTTTTAAATTGCACTTAAATGGCTTTTATGTAGCTTGTTATTTTGCAATAAGATTAACACCAAGGTGGATTGAATTACCTGTTAATTCAACACATAATTTACTGGTACCTCCATGTGCCATCCAGGATATATTTAAAGATGTCTTGACAACGGATCCATAGAGCACACAATAAGGACATCATTACTTAAGAAGATACATCCCCAAAGAGACACATGACATTAACCCCATCTGTAGATGAGTAATCAGAGCTAAATCAGGAACATTCCCATTTAATCTAAAAGAAATGGTGCCCTATAAATTCCACATACAAAAATCCTAGCAATTTACCACATGATTAAACCATAGTGATTTTTTTATATATACAGCAGTTTTGTTGAAATATTTTAACTAGGGATCCTAAAAAAAAATTATTTATAGCTCTGAATGCCACACTCCTGCTTGGAATAATCAATACTGATTTTAATATACTTTTTAAAAGATTTATTTCCTTGTTGCGGAAAAGATTTAAATTGCAGGGTGCCAGCAACTGATGAATTATGATTTAGGGCCAAATCTGTTTCACTTGGAAGAATGGTGATTTTAAATTCAATGAAGTTTCTCTGATGAGTAGAACTAGGAAGTTTTGGCCCACATTTTTCTTGAAAACCCACCAATAAAGTAATTATCTTGTCACGCTGACAGCCCCGTGTATTTATGGCTGGGGAGCTTCACGCCCTGTAGACATGTGACAAACAGGCTCTTTCTCTGCAGCTCTCCCCCAAAGCTGCCTCCTGCCGTGGCACGGAGAGGGTGGGAGAAGCACCAGGAAGGTGGATGTGGGGTCACAACCAGCGCGCACACAGCTCCACACCCTGAGGGTGTTTGCTTTACACACCTTTGGAATACTCTGCAAGGTTTTGGTCTCGAATGCTGTGCAACAGGGAGCGTGGTGGGACTTTCCTCAGCACTGCACACTGAGATGGGGTGAGACCCCAGCCAGGGGCCACCGGCCTCTCACTCCAGTGCCCTGCTCTCACCCCAGCCATTAATGCTCCATATCTGCAGCACCAGAGTTGGATAAAAACCTGGTATTTAATCTTGTCCATCCCCAAGCAGTTCATGATTGCTCCCCAGAGTCTATTCATGAGCGCTTTGTTCATTCCAGTTTTAAATGACTCAAGAGCTGATCGGGACTCCACCACCTCCCGTAGGAGATAAATCAGTACACTTAAATAAAAGACAAGATGGTATCTAGCATGCTGTTCCTACAAGATTCACCATTAGTTCCTACCCCAAGGCAAGCATGAAATAAACATTCCCTGCTCCCAGGTTAAGTGCCTGCCTCTCCTTTGGTACAGTGTGGTACGGATTGTGCTATCATCAACGTAGGAAATTAACTTCTCCCCGCCGCTGACAGAGACACATTTAACATACAGAGTTTGGCACCACATCCAGCATTAATTTCCCAGCCCCAGACACGAGGAACGGAAAAGCTTTATTAGATCACTCAGTCCTGCTCACTGTTGGGCAAATGATTTGCTTCTTAGTGACAGCCCCTGGAGTTTTCTCCAGCCCAAATTGTAAAATCCCGCAGCACAAAGATCACCTCCCTGTGGACTGCACATTTGTCTTCACATTTGTATTTACATCTGTGTTTTCTGTATCTTTCTTAAAATGGCCCTTATTTTTCTACATGCACTTCTAGGATACCCTTTCACTAATTCCTTCCCCCTCCTTTTTTGGCCCTGCTGTAAGATTTTTCACAAGTTAACCATTCTATCTCCTCATAATAACTGAGGTTTTCAGCCTTTACCTCTACTAGCTAATGTCTTGCTTATGCAGAAGCCTGAAGGATGGAAGTGGCACCTCCAGCAGGTTCCCCATGGCCACCTGGCAGATGTGCCCCTGTGATAATGCCTTTGCTATGTCCTTCCTCCACCAAGGCCGCATCCCAAGGGTATGCCAAGCTCCCCATTTCCACCAGCACCCTTGCTTCTTTCTGTGATGAGATCTATTATTTCTCTTCACATGGATTAACTGCAATTTTCCATTTTTAACATTAATGTTATTTTACTTCAACCACATTTTCCCTCATATCTGGGCAATTACAAGACAATTCACTGCAAATTTTCATGGGGATAGTTCATTACGTACTAGAAAATGTACAATAATGAAGCGTGAAAAACATGGCAGCTTGCAGTGGCATTTCCTTTTCAGACTGTGAATAAAAGTGGAGAAATAGTGTTCTGTAGAGCCTAGGAAATCTTTGAATTAGGAGAGAGTAAGATTTTTTAACATTAAAAAATAGGGCAGAAACTTCCCAAATAAATGATGGTGTGACTAATAATGTATCAATCTTATTTTTAATTCCTCCTACAGCATTTCAATTGCCTTTTAATTTTCATGATTGTGCAGGTTAAAAAAAACACCAAAAAATAAACCAAAAAGAGATGTAACACATGGCTACATGGTTGGAAATCCATGGCTCCATGATATATGTACTGTAAATGTTTGCTTAATGCAAAAAAAGAGCAAAATTCAGTGCCTCAAGGGTTAAACCAAACTCCTAAATATTGATTCTGCTATCTGAATAAGCACCTTTTGCCAAAATTGTCCTTCCTCAGAGTGGAAGATCAAACATCGTGGTGACAAATTGATTTATCTCAGCCCAGGTGCTCAAGTCAAAAGAGGCTTTCAAAAAGGACAAATCTCAGGGAGGAGAGAAATGGCTCTGATCACATTGGGCTCTCCAGCACACACAGACTGAGCAGGCACTGTTACAAGAAATTGTGCAGCAAGCTTGCCTCAAGCATTCCTCTCTCCCACAGGCTGTATAATAAATGCAAGAAATGATTCAAAAGGACCATTCTTGCTTCCTTCAGACATATTTTCTAAACCATAGCAATAAAGATCAACTCCACCAGTTTCTTTTTCTTCTGCCTCATGTCTTCCTGCATCTGTCAACATAAGACTTCATCTAAAGAGTGGGTTTTGTATTTTACAGCTCCTTACAATGAGGCAGGCAAGAGATGGATCTTACACCAGGCACAGACATCCTGGGGACTGGGGGGGAATGTGGGAAAAGGGTATCCTAAAGGTTTTGGGGACTCTGGTACCTCACTGCTAGCACTTGATGCAGGCATGTGTATGCACCAAATGTAGTATTCCATCACATCAGGTCTGCATCTGCTCCTCCCTCCACTGGAAGGGGTTCAAAATATTTTCTGGTTGCTGCCCTTTAGCTGTCAAAGCCAGCACTTGGAATAGGAACAAAATATGTAATGGTTTCAGGAAAACTTGCTTCTCACAGATCCCTAAAAATGGAAATAGTCTTAGTAGCAGTCCCTGAGGATGGGGAGGACTGGGGATTTTATGGTAGAAGGGGGCGTTTGAGAAGCCTGCAGACAGCTCACACTGCTCACTTTTAATGCCAGAGCTCATCTCCTAAAGCCTGAGGAGAGCAAAGGACAGTTTTGGGGGCCAGCATCTTAAATGCCTCAGGCTTTCCAGTAAAAAGACCAAGAGCTGCAAACAGGCAAAAGCGTTGCAGCAAGGACCTTGCTAGGATGACACAGGAGAGGTTCCTGTTGCTGGGGCACGTCTTTGCACATCCCTGGCTTCTCAGCAGACAGTGACATTATTCCCTAGCAAAAGCTGTCCCCAGGTCTCAGCATTTGCCCTCCACCAGCTGATTCTTTCAGCTTTGCAGGACATGATCCTGCACAGCCCCATCCCCAGCCTCTGCCCTGCCCTTGAACAGAGGTTCCCTGAGGATCTGCCTGCAGTGCTGATCCTTGCTTTCCCTGGGAATCCTCTGGGCAGCAAAGCCATGGGAAATGCTGCATTTACCTCTGCACACCATTGCCAGCTTGGACAGGAAGACAGCTCACTGTTCCAGTGGGCAAAGAGTTAACTTGTCAATTATGCAACTGAGAGAAGTGCTCCTATAAAGTGAAATAAAGCAAGAAAATGCAGCTACACATTGTATTTAACCAGATTCTTTCTGAGCTGTTTCAGAGCCTCAGCTGAAGCAGTGGTTAAGCTCCAATCCAGGGCTGGCTGCTCTGGGGCTTTTCTCCCAGCAAAGGGTGCTCTGTCCCTCTGCCAGGATAATCCTTCCAGCTTAAAATAGGCTCTTGCTGCAAGGCTCTCACAAGCATTACCAAATCACTGATCACAGCAGCAGCCCCTGTGTGCATTTTTTATTGACTAAACAGCATTTGCTCTGAGTTCTTCATGAAAACCAAACCTGTGTTCTTCACAGGGAATAGATATTTGGTATTTTGGTGACTTCAATAACCTCGTTACCTTCCTCTTCTTCCCAAGCACAGAGCTAGTGTTGATTTGGGTTGTCCTATGAAAAAAAGGTCATGTACAGATCATTATACTGAAATGACTGAGGAAAACAAGAAGGATGTGGATTACCACAGAGAAAAGAGATTGGTAAGCACTAGAGAAGAGTCCAACACACATTGTGTGGACTGAAGGGCTCCAGTGAAAGAAATAAAGAAGGGACGATATCACACAGTGTGATTATCACAGTGTCCTGCATAGGGCCATGAGTTGGACTCAATGATCCTGATGAGGCCCTTGCAAATTAGCACATTTCTATGATTCTGGGACTGAAACATATGTAAGTTGCTAATTTACAGCTCCATTTTAATTTATTCTTAACCAGCTCTACCCAGTGCTTGCATGTAACCCTAATAATTCACCATCCTGTATGCAACATCCTGGTGTTGAACCCTAGACCTTTTTGAGGTGAGACTTGGACAGAATGGGTGCATGGCAGTCATGCAAATGGACTTAATTTTCCAAGAGTCTCCTGACACAATTTTCAAAAGCACAGGGAACTAGAGCTGTGCAGAGTCAAAAAGAGATGGAATGGTGAGGTGAAAGAGGAACTCGAGAGTCTCTAGCTCCATTTCCTCAGCTATCGTCAGCAAATTCCCTTCTCCTGTTTTCTCATTATCAGTGGTTTTTTGCCAGAGTTAACATCTGATGGTCACTGCCCAGCTCAGGGGCCCTGCCCAGCCCTGCCCACCCAGCCCGTGTCCCTGGGATCACAGCTCAGCAAAAAGGGCTTCTGGTGTTCTCATTTCTCCTGGAAGTGTGTGCCTGGGAGTGCCCAGGGAGTCTCACTTAGCAGAACAATGAAACACAGGCCCATTACTCTGCCTGTCAAGTTACTTACAAGCTTCTCCATCACTGCAGTACCTACTGTCTTTATATTGTTGTGGATGAAAGGAATTTATCCCCCAAGGTAAGGAAATGTTAGCCCTAGCCTATGAACCTTGAGCTAGAGGCTAAGACCACACAGGGAAGTTTGTGGCTCATTGGGGAAATTCTCTGTTCTCTAAACCAACTTCCAAATCCTGCTTTCCTCATCAGCTCTTCTCCATTTCATTACAGCACATCCCTTGACATCAAATAAGGCTTTTGCATCTATTTTTCTTTTATGTTCCAAAAAGAAACTTCTGGCAGCCTTTCGTGAATTTAATATTTTCTTGAAAAACAATATTTTCACAATGATCTCTAATGAGATTCCACAGCCAACCCCAGAAATAGATCCTGTATTTCCAATTCTTGCAAGGAAGGGGAGTAAGAAACCACATCATTTATTTTTTTAAGTGACAGAAAAATACAACTGAAACAATCTTCCTGAAACCTTGTGAGAGCACAGCTCCATTTGGTCGTGACAAACACTCCTAGGCTGCATATTCTCCTTGAAATTTTAACTCTGTCTCCAAAATCACTGAAATGCATGATTTTCCATTGGGGTCTACCTGTAGGAAAATTCTCCTGTACATCAGAGGTTTGTACATTTGCAGGTCTGATGTGGTGCAAATACTCCTCTAACAAGCTTTAATGCCCAAGTGTGCTTATGTGGCAAAGTCCACAGACAGTGAGGAGCTTCCTCCTGTGGGAAAATTTGCTTATTTTCTTGTAATATGGTCCATGCCCAAAGCCAAACATTTGCTTCTCAGAGATGTTCCTACTCCCTCCAGATAAATCATCCTAGCAGGAATGACTCAGCAGGGGATAAATTTCATCAGGGGCCAGGATATCACTTCATCCTTCCTTTCAATGTAATCGGAGGTTTTTAATCAGGGACTCCTTCTGATTACTCCCAAGTGCCATAAACAACCAGGATTTGCTATCATGCCCTTGGATTATTACCAAAATCTTAGTGATATAATACACACCATGCAAAAAATTATTGCCACTGCAAGTAGAGAAAATGCTGGCAATTAAAAAGCACTAGCTTCCATGCTGGTTGCTTTAAACAACTCCTGCTATTATCATCTCTGATAATAATTAATCCTTATTGCTTACACAATCCAGAGGTCCTCTTGTAGATTTGAAGAATCTGCATTTGGGTTTGTTTGTCTATTTATTTATTTATTTATTTATGTATTTTAAGGAGTGTTGTCATCAAGAAATCTGTGAGACTCAAGGAGTTGATTGATCACAAGGTTCTATCAAATGTCAAAGCTGGCCCTCGCTGACCTCCCATCTATTCAGAACAGCTTTGATTTAATCTACAAGCTGGCTGCCTCTCCTGCCTGTGAGTTCTGTCTGTAACCCATGTGTCAGTGTTTTGAGATATGACCTGTTTCACGCTTCATTCATCTCATCTGAAGGACGGAAATTAAACTGGAGGGTCAGCAAGGGGCACAGCTCAAAATACACACACATTAAACTGGAGTCTTTTGTTTGGGCCATCAGAAGAGTTAGAGCAGCAATCAAAAATAATATTCAAGTGGAATTGATTTTCTTTTTCCCTATTGAAATTTGTAATACTAATAGATGTGGAAGGGTGGCAAGCCTTGTCACAGAAGAAGGAAAAATAATCATGGTGCCTTTCTAAAATGCTTGAGACACTTTTAATTGTATCAGTTTATGAGTGTGTGAACACCTCCAGGTTTAGTAGTGTGCAAAAGGCAGTATTTCCATTGTACAGCCAGCATCTCAAGCCTTTTTATGCTGATCATAATATTACAGCTTGAGCTGAAACACAGAGGAAAGTTCACAGCCTGGATCACAATGCTTTAAACCTCATCTGTCTTCCTTGGGTTTTGTTATAATTTGGAAAATGCTTAGCTCCAGTTCTCGCCCTGTGGAACACAGCCAGCAGCTCAGATGGATAATTCTCAGGGGCGACCACAGCTTTACAGAGCAATTTTCATTCTGACTTTTCCTTGGCCAGGAGAGTGAGTATGAAGGATGAAGCCTCCATGGCCATGAGAGCCTTCATGCACTCCTCCAGCTCTGTCATGAGCTGGAGACTCAGAGATACAGCCCTTGCCTGAAGTGTAGGGCAAGCCAAGGCTCCTTCAGGCTGGCTGCAGGTGGACCAGGGAATCTCAGTCCCACGGGTACCAGGATGCAGCCTGAGATGCTCATGGAACAAACCACATGCACCCCAGACACTCAGAGGGACATGCAGCTGAGAGAGCAGATGTTTCTCCTTGCAACCCCTTCTTTCTCACAGGTATGTAAAAAATTCCCAGTCTGCAGACACAGTTCATAGAATCACAGAATATCCTGGGTTGGAAGGGACCCACAAAGATCATCACTCCAGCTCCTGGCCCTGCACAGGACACCCCTGGAATCACACCACGTTCCTGAGAGTGTTTTCCAAACATTTCTTGAGCTCTGTCAGTGCTGACCACTTCCCTGGGGAGCCTGTTCAGTGCCTGGCCACCCTCTGGGTGAAGAATCTTTCCCTAATATCCAACCTAAACCTCCCCTGACACAGCTCCATGCCAGCCCCTCAGGTCCTGTCGCTGTCACCACAGACAAGGAATCAGTGCCTGCCCCTAATGAGGAAGTTGATATCATGGTTGATAAAAGTTCATTGCACCAACTTCTTGGGCATGTAGATTACTACTAAGTGATGGCATTTAACTAAAGTAGCACCATCCCCACTAAAAAATAGATCAAATAAAGGGGTTTGCACACAGCACTCCCTTGAGAACACTCGTGATTGTCACTATTTTTGTAAATCATCTCGTCAGTTCAGTAATATCAAAAAGCGCAAATCCCTCTGTTTCATGTCTTTCTTCAACCTAGTATCTGTAAGAAATTAATTCAATTAAAAATCCTAACAATTTAAACTAAAAAGCTCAAGGAGACATTGTTTTGGAGGGTATGCTGCTGCTTGCAAATCTGCCTGCCAATCAACAACAGGAAAAAAAATATAGCGATTTGTAAGGATGTTTCTTCATTGGAAGAAAAAAACCAGCATGATATTTATCAAAAGCACATTTGCCCTTGAGCCTGAAAAAAGAAAGCATGAAAATGCCTTCGAATTCTTTTTAGTTCTAAGGCATGTCTTTTTGTTCATGCTTAACTGCAGAAGAAAAATTAGGAACAAGTGTGTGCATATCAGTGCATGTGTTAGCATAGGCTTTAATTGGCTAGGAGTAAATTAATGGCTGCTTGCAATATTTCTGGCAATCTGTTATAAGCTATGTAAATTTTTAAAAGAGGTTTCTTGAAAAGGCTGGCTGAAATCCTGTAATTCATATTCTGCTGGGGGAATTGATTTGAGAAATAATAATGAAATGTTTTACCTCAGTGATGAATCTCAGTTTTGTAGCACTGCAATTTTTTAAATATTCTTGTAAATAATGCTATGAGTGTTTCTAAGAATAATCTACTTGAAATAAATATATCTGTCTCTGAATTAATAGCATTTTTTTCACTGCTCTTTTTTACCTCTTTTGTGTGCCAGCATTCCAGGGGTTCATTGCAAAGCCAGCATTAGCGTTGATATTATTATAATAAATTAAAATGCAACATTTGTTACCACATGACCTGCTCCAACAGATTTTATTATCAGTTTTGCTACTGAATTCAGTGGGAATTGAATCAAATCTTTAAGAGGAAGTTCCAGTTTTATAGAGAGGAGTTGGAAATGGCCCAACACAGCACTGACACTTCAAGGTGAGCCTGCCTGGGTCATTTTGGTGAGAGCCACTAAACATTGGTTGGGACAGTGGAAAAACATCTAACTTGGCTGCCCAGGGCACTCATTAAGGCTGCAAGAGGAGCATTAAAGTCTCACATGAGGCAGAGCTAGGGCATGGAGCTGAACCTCCCACAATCACTCTCCTTCAGCTCACTCAGGGAAAGGGAAAAGCTCCCATGGCAAAGAACCAACTATTGAACAACCTCACTGCACTGATTGATCCAACAGCTACCCCTGAGCCACACAGACCATATGGGCTCAGTGACCAACACAGAGATCCTTCAAAGGTTCACAGGGCAGTATACCCAGGGTTTCCCTCTGGTTTCCAGGGAAATCACAGCGATTGTGCTCAGCTGAGCACACATCATGTGCCCAAGCAAGTTTTAATTGCTGTTCACCTGAGGGATGCACAGGCAGGAAGAGGTGACTCCTCTTTTCTGGGGAACAACCCCAGCAGCAGGAAATTCAAGCCAAAGAGTCCCACTCCTGAAACAACAAAGAAAATTGGAAAGTTTTATTGCTTGTCCAAGGCAGGTAATACTGAATGTCTTTGGAGGAAAGCCCTAAGACAGGAACTGGCTAAAAAGCAAATTACTGGTATAGCTTTTATTATGGCTGTAAGTATAGCTCCTGTAATGTGCCTGCCTTAGCTCCACTTTTCTCTTATCTTGTATATCTGACATTTTCCTTTTTATTGCTTAGCAGCATGTAAGAAAGTATCTTGTACTGTCAATAATGCTGTTATCCTTTAATAAAAAATTAGAAGCTACCAAAAAAAAAAAAAAAAGAAAGAAAAAAAAAGAGTGAGGGAGGAAAAGAGAAGGCTATGAAAAAAATATGGCTCGATGCCTAGAAAACTTCAATATGCTGTAAAGGGAAAAGACTGCTAATTAGGTCTTGCATAGCCTATTCTAGTCCCCTCTGTGCTGCAAGAAATTTAACCCAGCTCACTTGGCTGATGGTTGGAGAAGTGGGAATAGAGTGTGGGAGCTCTGGAATCAGATTATTGAGATGATCTATGAAGTAATGAGTCAGTGAAATGCAGCTGGATGCAGGGATTTCTCTGTTGGGCTCAAAACACAGGGAAAAGGTTCTTAAATTAAACAGAAGGCTGGTCCACCCCACGGCTCATCATTACACTTGGCTGTACTGAAGCCTCCCACCAGACTGGCCCAACATTTGCCTGTGTGCTGAGTGATGCAAAGCAGGGGAAAAAGGCTTTGGAAAAGCTGAGTGCTACTCCAGATGCTCTCAGAGATCAGCCACGCTGCTTTGGAAAAGAGGAAAATGACACAGGGAATATCCACGACAGCTCTGCACACCACAAGAAGACCTTGTGAATGCCCTCCTTGAGCTCCTAGCTTTTAACACCTCCATCCAAGCTCTGTATTTCTCTGGGATAAGAAGGAGGCAAACCCGTACAGAGTGGAGAACGTGACCTGGAGTTTGGGAAGGACAAATGGGATGGAAATGCACCTCTCAGAGCAGTCATCCTCAGAGGTCTCAGCTCTCCTCCTTGCACCTCCCATGGCCCAGGTGGGCTTTCCCAAGAGCCCCCAGCTGGATCTGGTCCCTGCTCATCCCAGGGAAACCAGGCAGGAAGTGGTTCTCATGCAGGACCTCCAGCACAGCTGCTCACGTCATTCCCACTGTTTTTCATGGACCTGCTGGTTTGGGAACAGCTGCTCCCAAGTCATTTTAGGTCTGATAGCATGGGGTTTTCCTCCCTGCACTTACTAATGACCTGCCTGCAGCTTTTGCTGCTGTTGTTATAATGACCTGGATAAATCTGTCATCTTGCAGAGGTTTTGATGACTTCAACTTGGTAAATGGTGTCCTGACAATGATTTCACTTGAGAAAGATGATATTTTGAAATCTAACTACATGAACTTAGCTGGAGATCAGCAGCTCAGTTATAAACATTTACAGGCAAGAAAATTTAGTTTGAAAAATATGAGAACTTTCAGTATTGTATCTTTGGGCAGAGGCAGGTGAAATAGAATGCACACCTTCCCTGCTACCATGGAGCAATAGAGATGAGCTCATAAACAAGCACACCAGCTACCTGCTAGCCCAGCCTGGCAGCTTGGAAAGATATATGTATACACAAAAAACACATGGCTTAATTTGCATACTAATTAATCTGTAACACCTTATTTGCATATATATTAATCTGAAGGTGCTATATAAAATACTTACTTTTAGGGAGTGCTAGTGTGTACTTGACAGCCATGATAATCTTTATTTTAGCTTAAGAAAGGAATTAAGAATGACTTTGGCTAATATTAAAAAGCAAGTTCAAAATGACAAATGGAAAACATCAGCAGCCTTGGGTCATTGGGGTAAACTCCATGGTGGCTAAGGAATTTATTCAGCCTTTGCAGTTCAATGAGGTGACTCAAAGAGTCAGAGGGGTTCATCACAGCCCTGTCTCCCCCTGGGCAGGTCCCTTGTGCCACCAGCCACAGAAATATGGTAATTCATCCTCAATTTAATGCTGCCTCTCCTCCCCGAAACTGCAGCAGGCATCACAACAGACAAGTGCTCAGGGAGATGTCTCAGCTCAGCCAAGGCAGGGAGTGGCAATGGGAAAAGCCGGGGTGGTTCTGCTCAGCTCAAAAGCCTGCATGGGGCTGAGGTGGGCACTGGATCCTTGTCCCAGCCTGGTTGTGTCTTTACACCAAAACAACACAAACCAGACGTGCTGCTTCATCCAAAATGCAGCATTTTGTGCAGTGATGGCAGTTTCTTCAGGAAAACTTTGGGGACAAAAGGCTTCCAGGGCACTTTGGATTACATGTAAAGCTGGACAGAAACTCCTGCTTTTCTGACCCATGTGCCCGGAGACATGGTGTCATTGTCAGGAAGGGAATTCTCAACTAGATGAGTTAAAAAATGCCTAAACCCATAAAAAATGGTTTAGTGGCATCGGTCCACTAAATCTTTGTAGACAGCTTGTGCTCACATTACTGTGGGGTGCAGGTGGGCTTCTACAGCTTGCCCCAAGCAGCACATCTGGATGAGGATCTCCTGGCTGGAGCAGTCATTGCCCTGCCTTCTGAGAGGCATTCCTGTCACAGGAGAGAGCACTGAACAGGAGCAAGATGATTTTAAGACAACTAGTATTTACTGTGCAAGCTGCTGTTGTAAACTGTGATTAAAGGTGCTCTTTTTGCTAAGACACAGCTCTTTTTTACTGCAAGCTCTGCCTTTAAATTCTGCTGATATTTTGAAAAGGACAGGCACAGAGGGAGTGCAGTGGGGGCTGGGAAGCATCTCCAGGCAGACCAGGCTGAAATGGCTGCAGGCACAGTGTGCTTCTCTCCCTGAGGGGAAGGAGATGACTGTGGTGACCAAGGGGATTGATATGGCTGTTGATTTTGGGAAGAAGTGGTGTTTGCTTTTCACAGAAGGGAAAGCTCATGTACTGACTGATACATTCCCAGGAGTTGTTATAGATCCATTTAATCCAAAAGATATTTAACAAATCTATACCGAAATCAGTTCCTGGGTAGGCTCATATGTTACAGTGCCATGGCAATAAAATCAACCCCATGTGATTCCTGCTCTGGATGGGGTGGGGTGGGGTGACTGAAGGGACTCAGGTTACGAGTTAGGGTTAGGCAGCTGGACATCACTTCTGGGCACCTTGGCTTGCACCATTCAGCAAGAGAAGGGAGAGGGGACACGAACACCATTCTGCTAAAGTGAGATCTTGCCCAGGGGGAAATCCTTGCAAATCCTGCAGCTTGCAGAGCCAAGGCAGCAGCTCAGGTGGAGGCAGCTGCCTTCCCCTCTCCCCTGGCCACAGCTGTGCTGGAGGTTCAGCCGGGGCCAGGGGAATCCTCCACACTCAGGGCTGCTCCCTCTCCTCTCTGCAGCTGGTCCCTCTGAATGCCATCTGGAAATACCTTTCCTCCTGCTTTGGTGCCAAGGAACAGCTTGCTCACACCTTGCTGCTTCTGCACTACCCTCCATAGCCCTCCTCTTGCCAAATTCCTCCCTGCAGTCCCCAGTGAATGGCACAACTCCCTCGTTACTGATTTGTTTTCACTGCCTGCCCACGAGCTTTCCAAAGAGTGCTTCAGCCTTAGGAAAACATCCTCACATCCTTCCCCTCAGCAATCTGGATGCTGTTTGCCTGGCAAAAGCCTTCAAGGGATACGGATTCTGGACCGTCACAATTTTAAAGAGGGCCTAGAGAGATCATAGTGCTAATTTTAAACAGATGGCCTTGACACTAAGAGATACCTTGATTAAATTAAATCTGTGCTCAGCAAAGCTCTGGCATAGCTACAGTGCCCCTATTGATAGAAGATGCCATTGTGCTGATATCTGTAACATGGACTCTGCTTGGGTTCAGTTTCTTATCGCCTGAAGGGAATAAACAGCACTGGGAAAACGCAAAATCTTCTTTTTTTAAGTGAGTCAAGCAGCAGGTAAGGCTTTCTCTGCAAGGAAGGAATTACACCCACGTAGCAAATGCCATGGGAACAGAGGAGCTCCCAGCACCCATTCCCAGCTGCTCCATGGGGAGGTCCCCAGGGAGGCCCGGCCACACCGGCTCCTGCACTCAGAAAGCGCCGGAGAACCCGGGAGAGCCGAGAGCAAACATGCAAAATATGCATTTAAACGTTAAAAATTAATGCAGGCATTTATTTAGAAATGAGAGCTGGCAGCTCTCCAATGGTTCACCAAGTACATTAACTCAGTCAAACTCCCATTCCTTCCTCCCCTTCCCACTAACAGGAGTGTTTTGAAGAGGCGAGCTCTGCAAGCTCCACAGCACAGCACATACCCCTTCCTTTTTTTTTTTAATTTAAGCTGCTAAAAGCAAAGGCTATTTATAGACAGTGGATCAGAGACAGGCTCAGAGAAAATCCAGATGAGCGTGCTCTAAAATTTAGAAGTGAGGAGGAGGGGTTGCCTCAGAGCCAAGATTCAAAGCACAGGAATGTGGGCTCAGAGCTCTCGGTGCATCCCAGCACCCAACAAGGCCTCACAGCTCCCCCCAGCCCTCCTGCAAGGCTGGGATGCTTTGGCACACTTCTGCACTCTGATCTTCACTAGCAGCTATGAGAATCACATTAACACAAATAATGTCCCAGGCAAGCTCATCCCCAGCTTTGTCCCTATGTGTTTCCCTGACATGACACTGACCCTAGAATTTCCAGCCAGAGCTGTCCCTCCCTACACCAGCCACAGCTCCCAAACTGCTTTTTGTCAACAAACACCAAGCCCAACCCTTTTGCAGCAGCAAATATCTGTGATATTTGGGGTGCAGTAGTTCCTTGAATACAAGTGTGCAGTAACGAGCACATTCTGCAGCTGTCTGTTGGACACGGGAGATGTAACTACAGAGCTGCTTGGGGAATTTCCAGTGCATCCACTGTTATGGTATCACAGCACTCAGACATATGAGCTGACAAATTTTGTGGCTGTAAACAGCAGAGGCTTGCTGAGAATCTGGACACTGGTGTACAAAATGGGAATTCTTTCCTAACGTGAAGACAAGTGAAATCCGTATGGTCTTTCCAGGAAGTCTCAGCCCGCTGGAAAGCCTGCAATTGCTATATGGGAATAGTGTAATTTCAATATTGCCAGATCCCAGAAGGACTTAGCAGTGAACAGTGCATTAAATACTAGTTTCAGAAGCCAGATTTGTAAGCCTATAGAAATAGGTTTTAGGCTATGCTGCTGGAATGAAATGAGAAAGGAATATCTTTATATAAATCTTTTATGATTGTCATCTATAGACCTCTGATTTTCAGACCTGCTCTAAGTAAAGAAGACAATTATTCTCCAGAAAGAGAATCCAGGGAGACAAAAATCACCACCAATGATGCATTTCCCAGTAGATAATAGGTCAGATTCTGTGCTCTTTTACAACTAAGGAAAGGTGGAATAACTGGAGCCCTCGGAGTCACACAAAGTTACCTCAGGGTCAAGCCAAAGCAACAGAGATTAGACTTTGATCTTTAATTATTTTTCCCATCAGCGTATGTTTTCTTCTGAAAAAGAGGCATGTGTTTTTATTTTTGAGGAAAGGGCGCTGAAGTGAGTCAGGAGCTGAGTCCTGCTGTGCTGGTGATGCAGCTGTGGGGAAGCAGGAGGGATGAGGCTCTACATGGACCCAGCTCACCCCTGCTACAAGGGCTGTGAATGCAAAATCCATCCATAATGTGCCCCTTTCCACATTGTTACTGCTCCCATAGGTTTTACTCATATTATTAAACAATTGATACCCAAGTGGAGAAAGCCCAACACCTCCCACACCATACTGAGGACCAGGAGGAAATCTGGGGCTCTCCCATTGAGCAGCCACTCCTTCTCCCTGCACCAAGCACAGCAGCAGCCTCAGGGCTGGTTTAAGATGAGATTCCTGCTTTGCTGACCCTGTGCACTCCTCCTACGCAAAGAACCTTTGCACTGCTTTGGAGAGAACGGGGTGGATTTTACCCAGATGGCAGAAAAATAACATTGCAGATTACTGCCATTGAAAGCCTTGTTAGACTCTTGCTGTGCAATCTCTGCCATATATTTTAGCAAAATACTCACCCTAGACTCCAAAATCTCATTAAAAATCAAATTTAAAATGGAAACATTCACCTCTTCTATCTTATAAGCTTATTGCATGTGTTACATGTGGGTGGTGAGCGTGTTAGGTACAATTTAGAACATAATTTCCAGAGAATTGAAATGCCACCAAGAAAAGGATTGTAAATAATGAAAGTTTGAAAGGAATCTGAGATCTTCGTAACAGATAATCACATTTTAATTCTGACTTATGGCTCATCCAATTGCCTACAGTTAGAGAAAAACAATTCCTTTTTCTTATTATATGGAAATCAGATGAATCAGATGAAAAGCCATCAACATCACAGCTTGGAAAACATATACCAATGTTCAGTGATGTGAGCAAAGCCCATGAAACTGCTTCAGTTTGTGACCCTTTTTATTGGTTTTCCTCAAATATTTATAAGAGGTCTGTGCTCATAAAAACGCTAGCTGAAAAGTTTTCTAGAGATGCCACAGATCACAGAATTGTTGAGGTTGGAAAAGCAAGTTCATGGAAGGACTCCTGCTGAGTTAGGCTGGTAGGAAAAGCTGGAAATCTCTCTTCCTCTCTGTAGGCTTTTCAGAGAGTCAGCCAAGGACCAAAATTAGTATTAGATCACATGGTTTCCCAGTCACAGGGCTGGAAGGATGACTATTGAATGGTAAATAGGCAGAGTGAATAGTTTATCCATAGCCCCGACAGGCAGGAATATGCTGGCATAATGCTTCAGATCTGATTTGAATATAAAAAACAAAATGCAGAGACATCAAACACTCCTTTAGTACAATTAGTAAAAGTAAAATTGGACAAAATGCATCAAATAAATTATTGCAAATGCTTTGCCTAATGACTGTTACCACAAAGACAGGCTGCAGTGTCCAAGAAAAACAAGGGCAGAGGATTTCAGTGCCTAGACATGTTCTGATTTTGGTCGAAGCCTGTTTCTCTCTTGTTGCTCCCCAAAACCTTGAAGCTTTGTACTAAAGAATTGCCACTAACTGGGGCTTTTTGCTGCTGGGAGACCCACTCAATGAGAATTTCTGACATGAACCATCAACAAGCCAAAAAGGTAAGAGAAGCCATAAAGACAAGATTTTATGTAAAGTCCATCTGCAAAGCAAAGCTGTATCCCAGAGTGTCCATCAGCCCATGGGCAGGGAGGGAGAGAGGACCTCAAGATTCATTTGTCTCCCCCTCACAACTTCGTGCCTTCTGCCAGAGCCCAGTGAATTTCCCAGTTCCCCTTGCCCAAGGAAATGAATGAAAAATCACATCTATGATGTGATACTCACAGATGCTCCTGCACATACACACACCACTCAAAGGAGGGAAAAAACAGCTGCAGAGCAACTTCCAAATAATCATTTCACTCATTATATTCTCAAGGTATCTTCCTCTTGGTCCTCTGCCATCCTGCTTTTTGCTAAACAAAATCAAGATCAGTCCTTTCTCATCCTTTTCCTGAAAGGGTCTGTACCAAACTATGGCAGACATGTTCAGTTACTGACCCAGGAGCACTCCACAAACATGGATGGTGTTCCATGATCCCAGAGCAGGCCCTCCCTGCTCCCAAGGGCTGCATCCCAGTTTCCACTGCCTTGCACCAGGGTCCCTTGCTCACCCCAGAGCTGTGCAAACCCTGCTGGCTGAGTTTGTGTGTCCTCAGGTAGCCAGGGGACATCCAAGACACACCACAGCCCTGCAAACAACTCTTTTTCCTGTTGACTGTCTAACCCAAAAGTCAGGGAATAAAACTTACAAAAAGTCACTTTGCATTGATGCAAAGCAGCATTTTTCCATGTTTTCTTGGCAAGAGATAATTATGGTAACAAGCCAAAAAAAAAAAGGGTATCTGTTTAAGATCTGACTAAACAGTCCATTTGCATTTGTTAACCCTTGGCCTGATTGAAGCTGGGCTGCTCTGTACATGAGAATACCATATCAAATACCTAAAAAAGGAGTCAATTTCTTTCCCCCTTCCCTTGTTCTCCACCAGACAAACTCCCAAACAGTTCCTAGGCACCCTTTGCATCTTCGTGACTCCCTTCCCACCCACGTTTTCCTTTTTCCAAGCCTTCCTTTCTGCTGAGAGCCTGCCTCCCTGGGGGGAGATGCTTTGCCATAAAGACACGATTGTTTGAGATCCCAGTGTTGGCCTAGTTCAGCATTTGATGTCATTCCTTCAATTACCAACACTGAATTGCCTTTGTATTAAACGGGACAAAAACAAGGAAATGAATGAAAAATCACATCTATGATGTGATACAAGACCCTGTCAGAAAGCATCAGACATTCCATCTTCACTCATATCCCCCAGAAAAAAATAACCTTTCCACAAATTTTAGACCTCTGATGTCAACTACAGGCTGCCCCAGGTAAACAAAAGGAGACAGAGCAAAGAATGGGTTTGGGGCTCTCCTGGGATGCTTTGTGACAGCAAATGAGACCATTTTACTGCATAAAAAAAAAAAGTTTTGTATGGATATGGAACGTTTCCAAACAAGAGACAAGGTGAATTTCTTACACACTGCAAAACTGAATGGTAAATTTTTTTAATAACTACATATGTTTTATTATCTTGGACTTTTTAATGCCTCACATCTCTAATTGTAGTAGTAATTATTAGCTCAGTTAATGAAAGCTTTGGAAACAAGATTGTGTGGGAGTATTTCAAGTCATAAGTTAAGTCTTTTAACTCAGTAATTGCCAAGGATTAATTCATTTTTCTGTTTAAGCACTGAAAAGCTGGAATATTATTTCCTTGAACTGTGTTTGTGCTTGGCAGTTCTGAGTTAATTACAACTCCGTGAATCCCTTTAAATCAAATTCAGAGGTTTCCAGGTGTACATACCATGAGGTCCTGGTAAATCCTTCAACATCTGCTTGGGAAAGGATTACTGAACTTGAGTGATGATGCTGTTCCTCTGAAGGTCTGCCTGTTATGTATCTGCAGCCATTAAATGCACTACAAGTGCAATGGCAGTAAAAAGCTTAGGCTTGTGGAAGTTCTCACATAAATAACGATTATACTCATGAATGTCTGGTTTGGAAATCATCCCCCTTAACTCTTCTGGATGGAGACAAGGTCTTGGTCAAAGCCCTGCGAAAACACAAGTTAGTGCATAAATCACCAGTTCACCAGCCATGACTGGTGGGAGAAGCTGCACTTCCATAAGGAGCTGTAACAACCTCAGCTCCTCTCTGAGCTAGCCTGGGCTGGGATTTGGCCCATTTCTGTCATTTCTACTCCACACTTGGGTGGCTCCCTCACCTGAGCAGGGGGACTGAAAGAGAGCACCAAGAGAGGGAAATGGGGAGAGCCAAGGAGGTGCAAGGGACACAATGAACTTGAGGAGCTCTGTGTCCCTGAACACTGTGTCCCACACAGTCAGGGCTGAGGACAGCCCAGAGCTCAGCAGCTCCTCTCCCTCTCCCTCTCCCTCTCCCTCTCCCTCTCCCTCTCCCTCTCCCTCTCCCTCTCCCTCTCCCCTCTCCCTCATCACTCCCAGCTTCCCTGCCAGGACCATATGGAGTCTCTTCCCTCTCAAACACAGAAGGGCTGAGAACAGAAAAGAGACCAAAAGGGCATTTTATTTCCCAGTGGCAATGCATAATTTCTTCACAGCACTGAGAGCATCTCCTGGAGGGTGCTGATGCTCCTGCTGCCCATCACCAGGGCTCCTGATCCATCCTTGGTGGTGATTTCCTCTCCCTTAGGGATGCTCCCAAGCACTAGCACAGCCCCAGGCTGCTTCCTGCCCCAGTTACCTTTGCTTTCCTGATTCAGGGCTTTGGCACTTGCTAACCCAGAGCCCTCCCTGCCCCGGGGGACAGCAGGGTTTGCCAGCCCAGCCCAGCACTCTGCAGATGCCACAGTGGAGGAGGAGCCACATCACCACAGGGAGAGGAGCAGCCGTGTCAGTAAAGGCACTGACATCTGTTCTGGGCCTCCAACAACACATTTTACAATCCCTGCAATGCACTGAATCCCACTCCTGGGTCCTGATCCTTGCTTCTGGCACAATTTCTGTATTTTCTCCACTGAGACTCAAACATAAAAGACAAAATTTGGTCTAATTTCTTTTTTTTTTTTTTCTTTATGTCAGTTGCTCACAATCTAGGTGAGCAAACCAGGATGCTGATCCAGCTGGAGGGAGGTGTCTGCTTGCAGCCCTGATGCAGATGCCTGCACAGTCAGTATTCAAAGCACAGTCCCATACTAGGTATATCCTGTGGCTCACTCACTCCAAGCTGGAGATGTTGCCCAGGTTTCCACTCCACGCTGTGCAGGAGAGAAGCCATCCAGCCCTGGGATGCTGATGGCACCCTGGGTCTTACCAAATGGCAGAAAGGGTGGCAGCTACCTTGAAAATGCCCAAATCACTGAGCATATCTGACCTTCTCCCTCGGGCTGAGCCTGGCAAGGAGATGAAAGACTTTCCAGGCTGGAAATTGTTGGAGCAACCTGTTCAGAGACAAACCTGCTCAGCTGGAATCTGGACTGGGGCCAAAAAGAGCTCCTCTACTTTCAGCTCTCTCTCTCAACTAGAACACTGTATTCCCATATTTGTTGTGGTCTATTACTCCTTATTGTTAATTCAAGGTTTATTAAAAATTAACATCTGTTAACCAGAGACACTAATCTCATCCAGACTTTTAAAATTCTTGTGTGCCAATTACCCTGGACTGCTAAACCAAAAAAGTGTAACTCTACTAAATCTTGCTGGGCATTTTCTTTAGTGGCTATTAATCTGCAAATTATTTCCTTTTCCTCATTGAGTGTGAGCACAGCTCTCTGCCGCTGTTTAAAAACAGCACGGAAAATTTTAATCAAACTTGTTTGGTTTTTCTCTGCATCATTACACTAAATTAAATCAATAACTTTCAGGTGGGAGGGAGAAATCCATGATTTTCTTGTTAGCTCTTTGTGCAATTATCTTTCTTCATTAGACACATCTGAGACCCATGCCAGGCTATATATTAATATATAGTCCAACCTTTAAACTGCTTTCTTTATTATTCATGTTTTTTTGAGTGCTGTTGCTTACTGTTATATCACAGGTCTGGCAGGTTATAAGTGGGATCATTAAAAATAGCTCATTTTAGTAATAACACACCACTATTCATATTTTATTTGGTATTTAACAGTCCACAGGAGACTCTCATGCTTTCTCATTTGCCAGATTGTCTCTTCTAAATGTCATTGTCAACCACTCACATCCAGTTCATCCTCCTGAGCAAAATGGCTTTCATAAAGCCTACCACAACCAAAGCAGCTAAACAGATGGCAGACTGCATCCCTGCAATTTCCTCAGGCTTGAGTTTCATCCCTTTAAAATAATAGCTCCCCTTGAAGTAAGGATGTTCCTTTGTATTAAAACATGAAATATAATAATTGCAGAGGCTATGGAGCAATTCACTCAGTCACTGAATGAGCAAGATAAATAAATGCAGGAGCAGGTAAGGAGGCTGCAGAGAGTCCCACACTCACTGCCCCAAGGTGGTCTGGGCTATATGCTGAGAACTAAACTCAAATTTAAGTTCCTGTGTTTAGACTCACTGGAGCAATGCTTTTCCGGGGCTAATCAACTCCCTGTGTCAATTCCTTATGGCACAGAGGTGGAAAGAGTGGATATTTCAGCACCAGAAATGGAAGCAGCTGGTGCCAAGGGAGTGATGTGGCTCTGGGACAGCCACTGCTGCCCTGGCTGAGGCTGGTGTGACTACAGGAGGACTGCTGCTCTTCCAAAGGAGCAGCCAAAGGACTAAAAGAATTCTGTGCACCAGCCCCTGCCCACTGCCTCTCCAGGAGCAGCTTTCTATTGAGCTTTAACCCAACTGACTGCTGCTCCTGCTCTTGGAGAAGCCCCAGCCTTGAAATGCTGCCTGTGAGTATTCTGCAAACCAGCTCGCCTGAAGCCTGCATTACAAAGGGGAGTAAAAAGTGTTGGTCTGTGCAGCCATAGCTCCTAGTTTGGGATGACTAGTTCTGTTTTCATCTCCCTGCCCATCTGATTTATTTAGATTATAAACTCCAACCCTCACTACCCTTTATACAGTTCCTAGTGTAAGGAGATGCACATCTCTGTGTGGGTAACTGAGAGTAAACGAACATCACAAGAATGTATCAGTTGAACTGTTTCATTCAAGGAGATTAAGAGAAGAAGATTATACTATTATTAAACTTTTTAAAGTTCAATAAATGCTGCCTACGTGCCTGTTCCTTTTTCCAGGGACATTATTTTGTTGCAGGTTCATGCAGTGTCCTTGCAATGAGCCTCAAAGCTCTTCCAAAGGATCTCCCTTCCCTGACACAGCCACCTCTGGGGCTGGCCCATAACAGCTGTTCAACATCACACTGGGGCACCAGCAATAATAGCACTCACAGCACTGACATAGCATTTTATACTTTCAAAGCACTTAAATTAATTAGTTACAGGGCTAAAGTACGGGTTGGGGCAGGATGTGAAAAAGAGAAGTATATCCAGTGGAAACTACAGGGGGAATTTAGGGAAATGTAATGTAATTACCCAGTTTGGAACCTGGCCAGAGCAAGGCTGCTCCAAATGCCATGGGACCTCTCTGAGCACTCGTGGTCAGGACCTCAGCTCATGTCTGCTCCACAACATGAGGACTGCCCCAGCAAAATGTGCTCAGCCATCAGGTATAGGAAAGGGATTAATACATGAAATCCTGTTCCCAAGACACCTCATAGCTACAGGAGCCCATATTGACTCAAACCTCAGGAACTTCCAGATATTTTCAATTAAACAGTTCCAACTTTTGATAATATTTATGAATGATCCACCTCATAAGTCCATTAGCTGGTCTTAATTGGGTTAAAATCCCCAAGCAATTACTCATCTCAGCCACACCCAGTGGCTTTTGACTCTGTCAGATGGCACCAAACCAGACATGCATCTTCTGTGGATGTTTTCATTTTTTGCAGTTTTTGTAGAAGGCTCCACTGGCTGGATCTAAAGAACTCCCAAGAGCATGGGCACATTTCACATTTCCTCGTAATAGAGGCTTTAAAGTCAGCCTTTGTGTTATGCCCAGTCAGGCAGGAACTGCAAATGAAGTTAGGGCAGAGTGCTGGTACACTGACTGTATCAGGCCCCAAAGTACTTCAGCAGGAGCTGTGCCATGGCCAGAGCTCACCCTGGAGTGAGCAGCTGAGAGAAAAAGCTGTGTGTGCACAGCCTGCCTTGGGGTACCACCAGTCATCCCTAGTCCTGCTTCACCCCTCTTCTGGCTGCATATGGCAGCAAATAACCCCAACATTAAAATGTTACAGCTTATTCCCATGACATTCCACACTTCCTAGAGAAATCAGCCAGTTTCTGTGCTCATCAGGAGGTCGGGGAAGCCAGGGAAACTCCAGAGGAGATCTGACTTCCCAAAGCAGCAGACACCAATAGTGCACCTGGCTTTGTTTCAGTGCTGTTTTGTTGTGTCTCTGGTAACTCTGAAGCTTGGGCACCAAGCAGGTTGTCACCCCCTGAGCTGTCAGCCCCCATTACCCTCAGCAGCACTGGGATGACCCTCAGCAGCACTGGGATGACCCTCAGCAGCACTGGGAACACCCTCAGCAGCACTGGGATGATCCCCAGCAGCACTGGGGAGCACTGCATCCCCTCTCTCCAGCACACATCCCGCTCCACTCTCACACACAATTTTATTTCACATCAACCCATTTTACTCTGCTAGATAAGTTATCTTTAAGGGAAAGGAAGGGAATTAGGTTTCATCAACAAGCTTTTCAACAAGTTGTCACCACCTCAGTGATTTAGGGTAGGCAGAACACCTCATATTCCCAGCTGCCCTCGTGGCACTGCAAGCTGCCAGTCAGTGTGGAAGCAGAGCCCACTATAGCATCTGGAAAGGTCAGGGTTGAAATGTTTTCACAGAAAGATAATCAAACCATAAGATAAATGCCTCATCAGGAGGAAATGTCAGCTCCTGAATGAGGACAGTTATTGTATAAGACATTTCTTTACCTAAAGGAAGCAGGTTAATATACCTCCAAATTACTATTTATCACACCATATAATGTTCAATTTCCAGTGTAATTTCCACCATGCTTTCCATTGCATGTGTGGAAATCAATTCAGAGATGAGTGAATCCTTTCTCCTGTGTGTTTACAGCAGTAAGTAAACTAATTAAGAAAAGCCACAACAAAGAGCAAAGACCACATAACAAAGAAAAATAACAACGTGAGATGGGCTTTAAAAAAATGCCAGCCCTGTGCAAGTCCTTGTATGTTCAAATTTAGCATATCACTTCAACACACCGTGTTTTGCAGCTTTAATAGGAAAGACTCAAGAGGGAGTGTGCTTGGGCTCCAGCAGGGGAGGCAGAGGGGCGCAGCGGAGAGGAGCTCAGAGCAAAGAGCTTGCAAGGAGCACAAAAGGCATTTAAAAAAATGTCTCGAAGGACTCATCAGCAGACGTGAGCTATAAAAGCATGAGAGAGCTGACACGGGAGCCCTGGGAGAAGAGTCAGAGGCGGCTCCTTGTGAAGGAGGGCGACAACTGTGTGAGAATTGGAGAGGGCTGGAAAAAACCACAAAAGCACCGCGAGGAGAGAAGGCGACGCTGCTCAGAAGAGCTGAAAAGTTAAAGCCAAGTGCCTTTAAGAGTGCCACACATTAGGAGAGTGATGGAGTGACAGTGGATTTGAGAGTCTCAGAATGAGGAGTAATTTCCTTTCAGGAAATACGCGACCTTTAAAAAAATTCCATTGATGAACACTTTCCAACAGGCTCTTAAAAAGAAAAAAAAAAAAAAGGCAACTCTTTTCAAGCTTTTAAATGACTTGCAAAGCAGCCTAGATTATTTTTACTGCAATGTCCTTCCTTTCCTGGGCTGAAAGTCCTCATCCCAGGCCTGCTGCATGCAATTACAGGAGCCTGCTGAGACCAATGCCTCTGAAAGGTTCCTGGGTACCCTGCACAGCCTCTGTGGTGCCTGGGAATAAACCTCACCAGCCTAACCACCTCTTCAGCAATTAAAGAAAAAACAAATAATTCTCAGATGTGCTGCTTAGAACCCCACAGGATTAACACCGTAATATTGCCAAGCTCTGGTGTTATTTCACTCTCATTTTTACAGCCCAGCAAGTTTACATTTCCAAGAGGTATTCTGTGACCAGCTCCCAGGCATCTCACACCCGATCAGGAGATCCAAACCAGAAATATTTCCTCCTCAGCAACTCTCAAGTCATTCAAAAGATATTTTTTTTTTTTTTTTGCCTTGCTGATAAGATCTACTTTGGGCCATGTTGTTTCTCACCCAGCACCTTGCTCTAATAACAGTTACATTCTACAATTTTCAAAAGCTGTCAACATCATCGATCTTCCAGACTGAATGCACTTGTCTTCTATTATATGTGTTGAATTGCTTGTGCCACAATTAAGCCTTTATTTGGCTTAAGGCAGTTTACCTGCATGGCAGCGTGTCATTTGCTCTCTGGCAGAGCAATAATTGTGTAGGGCTAAAAATACATATGTACATTAAGGAAAAAAAAAAGATTCCAGCAGGGTCTTGTAAGATGGACACTCTCTGCATGGTAAACTATCACTCTGGTGAGATAATTGGTTTTGTTTGATCAAAATTGTGTGCTCGTACAGAACAGAGTGTCTGGCAGTACTCACAGCTCAGCATTAAAAGAGAAGATTGCCTTTGTCAGATCTGTCATGAAAACTGGAAAAGGAGAGACTGGACTGCACTGAGCAAAAATGAAGGGATGTCCTCTAAATCCAAAAGACTGTGTGCCTTATTTATCCTGGTGCTTCACATTTAGTCTCTGCTGTAAGTTCTCTGTGATCTCTTTTGATGTCTTCTATTAAAAGGAAGGAAAGCTGCTAGCAAAGACATCCCACAGAAGGCCTATCCATTTCTTCCTGCCTCTTTAGAAGGGCCACAGTGACCTGAGCACTGCTAACTCATGCAGGCAATGAAAAATGAAATAATGCTGCCTGCACTGTTAATTGGAAAATGCATATTGTTTTATTGCCACCTAGAAAAATGACTGTACAGGTCTACAGCTGACACACTCCAGGTTTGCACATAGGAAAGCTGCAGAGAACATGGCAATTAGCTGCCCTGATGGTCTGATCTCCAGCTAGAGCACTTCCAAACACTGGGTCCTGCTTGGCCTGCCGCACTTTTCCAGAAAAACACCCCACCTTGGTGGCAGCCATGGAACACACAGCTGGCACTGCCCAGGGCTGCTTTTTCTGAAGCCACCTGCACTGCCCACAACCAGCATGCCCAGCAGCAAGTTACTGGTTATCCATCCTATCTCCCAGACTGTCTGCACCTGGATCCTTTGTGGTGACACTCTAACACTCCTGGCATTTAATCAGATCCACGCCCCACGTGACAGACGTTTGTAAAAGATGCTATGTTTTGATTTACAGAACAAAAACAAATTTGGTCTAGAATCCTGCCATCTGGTGACTCCAAATAATTTTTTGCATATGGTTACAAAGCCTTGTGTCTTTTACTTTGCTTTACCACTTGTCATTTATCTGTCCTTCCACAGCCCTTTACTCTGTGTATTGCAAAACCCTTTGAACAAAAAAAGATCTTTTCAGCTGAACACAGCACTTTTGTCTTCATTTTACAAGTAAAGATATGATGATGTATAAAGGTAAGTCTTGGCCAAAATCACTGAGCATGTCAGAAAAAAAGGATGCAGTCCAACTCCCTGACTCTTCTGCTTTCACCTTCAAACTACGCTACCATCAGCTCACTAACAGGCTTGTTTTTTTAATAAGGTAAACTCCTCTGCTAAAATAAAACCAGAAAGAGAAAAAAAAATCAGATGATGTCTTCATGATATTAGACAGGAGATGCATCATTATCTTGACAAATGTTGTTTTTGTGGCACTGCTCAGTGTAGCAAAATAGAAGTGGGCTCAGAAAAGAGCTGGCATCAGCCCTGTGCCAGGTGCCCTCTCATTCCAAACTCTGCTTTCTCTCTGAAGTCCAACAGCAAGAACCTGCCTGTTGTCCCAGCCCACACAAAACCAGGAGACCTCCTGATTTCAGGGCTGGGAACAAGAAGGAAAACCCAGAGCAGGGGCTGAGTCGGTATCACTGAGGGATGCAAATAATCTTTGATTAAGATTCAGATCACGTAATCCACGCACACGTGCTCCCCTGCAGCAGGCACAGGAGCTCTGCAGCTCCTCCACTGCCTTCAGGGCAAGCACCAGAGCTTCACCCCCAGAGCACACATGGCAGGATGCTCTGTTTGCACAGTCCAGCCACAATGGTGCCAGCAGGGGAGACGTCACACAGTCCCAGGCTTTGTCACAAGTGGGGGAAAACACAATCCCAGAGAGTGACAGATGGTTTGAGGAAGGAAGGAAGGAAGGAAGGAAGGAAGGAAGGAAGGAAGGAAGGAAGGAAGGAAGGAAGGAAGGAAGGAAGGAAGGAAGGAAGGAAGGAAGGAAGGAAGGAAGGAAGGAAGGAAGGAAGGAAGGAAGGAAGGAAGGAAGGAAGGAAGGAAGGAAGGAAGGAAGGAAGGAAGGAAGGAAGGAAGGAAGGAAGGAAGGAAGGAAGGAAGGAAGGAAGGAAGGAAGGAAGGAAGGAAGGAAGGAAGGAAGGAAGGGAGGGAGGGAGGAAGGGACCTGCAAGGAAACTATTGTTCTTAGCAAAGAGGTGGTAAAACAACAAAAACATCTCTTGGAAGCCCCCTCTCACAATCAACTCATTTTGCTAGTATTTTCATTCCTAGCAAAGGGCTTGTGTGAACAGAGGCTGGTGCTGATGGAAGAGGAGGAAAACTGAGCTAAACTGCGCCTTCTGCTGCTGCCAAAGAGTCTAAAACCAAAAAATGACTACCAGGAACAGACTGACCTCAATGTACTACCATTGAGATCCTTGGATGGACAAAGAAGTGTTCTTACCGTCATTATTGCTTTTCCATGTTTTCCACAGGGGGCTGAAGCACAGGGCACCTGAATGCCACCAGCTGCCATGGGATAGTGCATTCAGTGCCCCAAACCCTGCATTTCCAACACAGCTGCACCCCAGGTCCCTCTCAGGCCTTCACTGCCTTCCAGAAGCTCTGCCTGGATCCAGAGGAGAATAGGGCAGCACTCTGTGTCTCGGGCAAAGAGGCTGTGTGATCAAACCCTCCCTCCAGACCATGTGGAGACAAGGCTGGAGAACGGGTGGGAAGCCTGAGCACCAACAGACAAACACACACTTGACCATCCCAAAGGATGGAACGTTTGAAAGTCCCAGTCCCACACTGGGTGTAACTGTGAAAGCAAAACAATGTTCCCTAAAGTCAGCATGATGAGGCTTTCTCCATGAACGTTATTTATAGAGGGCTGGGCCCTGGGAGTGAAAAGCTGGGGAGAATTTTCATTCTGCCTGAAGGACTCGCAAAGATTAGCTGACAAAGTTTAGTGGCTGGGAATCCTGCCCAGATTCAGCTTCAGGGAAGGAATTAGCAAACTGGTTTAATGGATCAATCTTTTCACTCAATTTCACGATGTGATGGTGGAGATGTGAAGTTTGAAGGAGGATGTGCATGTCCCACAGAGATTTTCCACAGATTCGTGTCTGACTTGCACGCCCCCATGTGAAAGTGAGCTACCCCCCTGCCTACAGCAGCCTGGCAGGATGTCAGAACAGACCAATCCAATTTGTGAAAAATAATTGATCCAGCTGCCTAAAGCTCTGCCATTTTCTCACTCCAAGAAGTATATTTTTGCAATTATCACACATGTTGAGCAGCAAACACAGATGAAAGTTCAGTTTTGTCTCAGTTCACTGCTTGACAGCTGTAACAATATATATATATATTTATACATATATATATGTATACACAAAACAGTGCTCCCAAATGATTTCTGCTAAGGAGGAAGGTAATAGTTGCTGCACACTCTTTGCTTTATATGGATTTTTTTCTCACTATTTGCAGAAAACAATAATAAGGAGCAGACAAAATAAAATTAAAAAAATAATAAGTGGGAGAAAGTAGTGAGAAATAGCAATTGTTCTGAAGGGAAGAGAGGGGGATGAAGGGAATGAAAGCAGATCATTGATCCAAAATGCTCTGCCATTTGATAGCCAAATAGCTCACTTCTGAGTGCCCTGAGGCCTCTCAGCACCACAGCTCTGACACCCCAGTGCTCTGGGTGATTACCCAAAGCTCATTGAAGCCTGTGGGAAGGAATCTGCCAACCCAACTGACTTTGGTTCATCCTTTAGCCATGCAGATGATAAAATTAAAGAAAAAAATATCACACGAAAGAAAGGGTGTGCAAGGTGTGAGAGGAGGGAATGTTTCCTGCATTAAAATTTCTGAAAAAACATTTCTCCTGCAGCTCCCACTAAAAGCAGGGCAGCAAGAGCTGGTTTAAGGAAGCCTCTCTTTGGGGTAGCACTGAAGCACGTTTGTTCACCTCTGGCTGAACATGTCCTTAAACATGGTCATTAATTAGGGATAAAATGCTTAAAGCAGTTTGCATCCTACAGTTGCCTAGGGTGTTGTGTTGAAGGAGAGTGAAAACTTCAGAAAACTCCATGTACAGCTAAGCTCAATCTTACATTGACTTTTTATCATGGAAAAACATGAGAGAAAAGGTCAATAGGAACTGAGACAATTTGCCTTTGGTGCTCTGAGAGCCACCCACTACAGCCAGCTCTGTTACACATCTGTGGAAGCAGCAAAAGGTGGTATCACCTATGGTACTTCTGGAAACACGGAGAGAGATTTGTAGTAACAAATAAATTTGTAATAATAAACAAAGTAAATTTGTAGTAACAAATGTATTGCCCCTGTGTGCCCTCTACTTACGACACCAACTCTGGGGCTGACATTGCATAAATAAAGGATACAGAAAGGAAGGGACCAAGATTGTCATTATGGAGCTCACTCTACCAGCAGCAAACCCACTAAGAAATTACCTTAAAGTCACCAATGTGGTCATTAGATGCTGCCTGATGTCTTTACTGAACAACTTGGTCATGGTGCTCTTCCCCTGGACTCCAGGGAAGCTGAAGCCCCAAGGACCCCGGATCCCACAGGTGCTGCTGGACCTGCCCTGGCTCCCAGGGCACAGAGCATCTCACTGATTTACCCATTGAAAAACATCAAACAAACAAACAAACAACCCAAACGAACGAACAAACAAAACCCCTAAAAATCAGATTTTGACAGTGAGCCCTGGGGGTGGGGAAAGGCTGAGAGGAGCGCCCTTGCTGTCCCCATCCCTGCTGTGATCCTGTTCCCATGGATACCCGAGGATTCTCTGCCGCGGCTGCGGGCGGGGCGAGCGGCGGGAGCGGCTCTGCTGATGGCACAAACACGGAGCGGATTCCCCTTCCCGACCCACGGATCCCATCCCTGCGTGTGGATAAGGGGATTTCTCCCCCACACCACCCCGCCTTCACCTGGATGCTTGTGGCACCAACCATGCTCTGCCCACTCCTCCAGCTGCAGCCCTGATTTAAACCGGCATGCAGGCAGAGAATGGAGAAAATATTTCCCTAAAAGAAACCCCTAAACTGCCCCCTAAAAAGCAGCCAGAGGTGATGTTATAGCTGCAGTACATACTGGGGACAGAAAATCTGATAATGTGGGGAATACAAGCAGGGCAGGCATCCTGCTGAGCCACAAAGGGAGCTGGTCTGTTGTGGAACACAAGCAGGAATCCAGGGTGAGACTCAAGAAGGATGGTGGTGGTTCAGCTCACCCTCATCAGCAGCTGGAAGGAGGCAGGAATTTCAAGACTCAAGGGAAAGGTGGGGATCACACAGCACTGCCCACCAGGGAACATCCAGTGAGGGAGCAAAGCAGCCCCTGCCATTCCTTACTGCTAAAGCCAGGATGTGCCCACATGGAAGATACTCTGCACATTGAACTGCTTAAGGAATTTCTATTTCCCAATAAAAGAAGCAAGAATAACGTTTGTTTAAAAATAATCTGGAATTTTCTTTTCCTGGGCATCTTTGGTGACAGCAATGGGAATAATCAGATACTGGGCTGGAAAGAAGGAATTACTTAGTACATCATTCTTCTCAAAGCAGACCTAACCCTATGTACATCTTGTCAAACACCCCCACATGTTTTTAAAGGTCTCCAGCAGTGGATACACATGTTGGCCCACAGAAAATTGACTCCATTCTATTTTTAAATTCAATTTCATCTCGTTCGAAAGACTTTTGTCATTGGTCACCAGACCACAATTTCACACACGAGTTGTTCTCCTACTCTGGAACACCAGAACCTTCTCCAATGTCATCTGGTGGCAGGCAGCGTGGGAAACAGCTCGTGCTCTCTGCATACTAAATCTCCTTCCTCAGCCTTTGCTCTTCCTGACAGGAATGCTCCTAAGAGCCTGCTCTGGGAATGATAATTAGTTTGCTGATTAATCATCAATGCTCAATGATACCGTGTCATTCCTGGTGCTTTTAGGTTTGGAGGGAGCTGTGTCCCTGGGCAGGAGGAAGTTTGGGATGGCGAAACATCAGCCCAGCACCTGGAGAACAGCGCAAGGCAGGGGCAGGTCTGGAGTGAGAGCATCATCCACCAGCTCTGACTCTCACCAAAACCAGGGCAGAACCTCCAGCTCTGCCTGCAGACCTCGCCTGGCTCTTCCCCTTTCTCCAGCAAAGCACTTTAACATTTCCATGGCAATTCTGGTGCCTTCCGCCCCCTCGAAAAGGCTGCCTTTGTTCATACAAGTTGTAAATTTGTTGCATTTTCTCCTGGAGCTCCCACACCATCAAGATCAAATTTAAGGTGTTAATTAAATGGAACGTGTCACACTTTACAGTCCAACAGGCAGCAATTTGGGCTAATGGCAATGGCTGGAGGTGGGTTACAGCTGTGGGCAGGGCAGGCTCCGATTGCCCCCTGTTGGCTTCCTGAAAACCAATATTCCCGTTTTTCTATATATCCTCCCACTCCTTGGATTTCAATAATTATTTGACTACACCTCACTGACAGCACTTTTCAATTTACAGGCTTTACTTGTCAGCTTATACGTGCATATCTGCAAAAATAATTGTCCGTGTTTATGGTTTTCAGCTCCTCAGCCTCCCAGGTGTCTTTAAGTTCAACTTTATTTTGCCTTCATCTTAATTCAACAGCTGCAGAGGAGCACACACAGCAACTTCCAGGTTAACTGGTTGATGGGTTTTAGCCAAACATTGTAAAGAGTTCATGGTCGACCATAAACTCATTTGAGGCAACAACAAGCACACCAGGTCACAGTCTCTGCATGACAACAAGCTCCCTGCAGCAAAATCCAGCTGCAAACACCTCTCAGAAAAACCCCAGAGTGCCCCAAAAGTGCCCCTGCATTGCCTTGATCTGTGCACCTTATATGCCAATAGAAAAGATTGTTTTAAAATAAATTTTTGCTTAGAAATTCTTTTCTAATAGTGGTTAAGTGAGTTTTCCTGATAATCAGATGGCTTCTATTTTCTGCAAGTTTATATGAAAGGCTGAGCTGATTGCTTGGACAGCAGAAGGTCTCTTGTAGGTATGAACTATCTAAAAATAGCATCAGATTTTCCAAACAGATTTACCATCAGTCTGAACACTTCTTGTGATAGTTGGAGCAGCTCATCAGGAATTTGGTATTTGATACTGGAAATGCAGCCTCTTTCTTGTTCAATTATTTGGACAAGACACACACAGATGGTGGTGTCTTATTTTGGCCACTCTCACAGAAAAAGTTTGCAGTGTATTTATCTGTAAAAGTCCAAAATGTCTTTTTATGCACATTCTTTGCCATTGACCTCTAATTCCCTGCTTTTATGCCAAAGTCTTTGCAAACAAACTGATCTGTTACAATCTCCTCAGAGCAAAACACAAGATGGGTACAAGCATCAGCAACACCAATCCAGGGTTTCATTTGCTTATTCACAGATAACTTGGGGAGGGATTTACCCTGCTTCAGTTAGCAGCTGCTCTGCTTTTTTTGCAGCAAAATCATCAGCTTCAGTTTGTGTCGTGGTGGAATGGCAAACCCAGGAGTGAAATGGGGGATAAAGCCAAGTGAATGCATTGAAGTAGTGTGCCCTGTTTGCTGCCTAAAGCTGTGCAGTTTCTTGTTTCCTCAGTCTTAGCTCAGTTTTTAAGCATAAGCAACTACACTGCTCTACTAAAATGAAATGATAAATGTTTAAAAAAAATTCATCAGAACCTTTTTATCCTGGAAATGCTTTATAATGTGTCATCACATCACCACATCACTCATGGGGTGACCAGCATCTCACATGGAACAGAACAGGTTAATTTTTCCAAGGCTGAATCATCACAGAATTCATCTATAATAGGCCATGCAGAATAAAAAGCTAGAGATGCATTTAAATACCCCCAAAGTAATTTGGTTAGTCAATGAACCACAGTATCTTCTCCCCACTCTCTGGTTCACTTGGCATCCATCACTTTTATTTTGTATCAGATACTCATTGTCTGGAGGGATAGCAGATATGTGATCCAAAGAAAGGAGCATCCCATTGAATTGCTGGCACAGAACATAACACTGTCATTATGCAGCATTGTGGTGCAAGCCAAAATACCCGGGTTTAATGTGTTCTCTGCAAAGAAATTATGACACCCACATCTCTGCTACATAATCTCAGCATGTTATTAAAACCAGATTTGAGTTCATCCTGGGGGAGCTAACATGGGTTGGTCGTAGTTTTAAACTCCTATTTCCACAGATAAAGATTATTTGGAAACCTCTTCATTTTTTTCTTTCTTCTCTTCTTCCCCCCCCCCCCCCTTTTCTTGCAGAATAACATTTTTTAAGTTGACATCAAATTTTCAGATTTTCACAGCACAGAAGCTGTGAGCACAGTGCTTACTCCTGAAAATGTATACTGTGAAGCTGACAGCTTAGGAAGAGGTGAAAATTGAATAAATGACTAGCAAAGATGGCACAAATGTAACAGAACACCTTTCCACTTGCAGCCATGGGCACCAAAAGTAGCCAGAAACTCAGTTTCCCTTACTGCCATGGCCTCTCTCCTGCAGCTCCATCTCAATTCCATTCCCTCCTATCTCCTTCCAGCAGCTGCCTCACTTTTCTCTGCTCCTCCTCACCCCAGGCATGTTCTAAAGATGAGGTGTTCGGTGTGATGCACAGCAGGAACACAGCACAGCATGATGGTTAAATATCTACAAACATTTCTACCATATTTCTCTTAGCAAAAGCTCTCAGTCTGGCTGATGCTTCCTCCGAGGTACAGCGACCCTACCCCACCACTGTGTCCCTTCTGGCACGTGCCCAGCAGAGAGAAATCAGTTTTATTCCACCACACACCCCAGCAACACAGATGCTCAGAGAGATCTTCAGCAATCTCGTCTCTCAGAAATAGCAGCTGGCACCAAAACTTCATTCAGAGGGAATTACCTGGCTCAGAGGGAAGGCTGAAGTCAGAGCTCAGAGCTTACTTCACTCTCTCCACCCGGGAAACCTTTAAATCCAGCATGAGTGTGCCAAGCCCATCACTGAGGGCTTAAACCCTGCTCACAGGTAGCTCTAGGCAGTTATTGCTGCTCTGCAGTCACAGTCCTGCTCCTCATTTTAAATACATACATACAGGATTTCTCCTTTAAATTTCTGTAACCTATTGATCATGGTGAAACCTGGGAAGGTAAAAACACAGAGACCATGGTGGATCCCCAGATAAACCACCTCAGGAAGGGCAGGACAAGAGGTTGCCAGGGAAAAGCTGGGGTTTTGGGGATTGTACTTGGAACACAACAGGGAGAGTTGCCAGGGTGAGACCAGTCCTGGTGGTGGAGGTCCTGTGGGGTGTATGGAAAGTGGCCAAATGCCTTTGGTTCAGGACCTCTGGCACTGTCAGATAAAAGGGAAAAAATCTGCAATATCACAGCCTAATTCCACACTCTGTGGAGAACATTAGAAAACCAGAGGTGATTTAGCAAAAACTGCTCTTGCAAATCATCACTGGGGCTGTCCTGGGAGGCTGCAGCATCCTGGGCTCTCAGCAGGCACCTGAGTGCTGCAAACCTCTGAGCACCACAACCAGCCAGGGCTCCAGTAGATATCACAGCTGAGGCTCAGGGTTTGACTTTTGCTCAGACACGTCCAAACTGTTGTGATTCACTGACTCCTGGCTTACCCAAAAGGTAAAGTTTAAAGGTTAAGTGAAACAGCAACAGAACCAAAGCCAGGAAGGATTCTCATTGACTTTTGAACAGGATGAGGGAGCACTGATTTGCACCGGCTCTCCAGAAAGGGAATAATTGTAAATAAACATCCTCCACACCTTCCTCCCACACACACAGGCAGACACACTCTAAGCTGCTATCTCACTTCATTCAGCTCCAACAGCTCCCACTTTCAAGACAATTAACCCTTTTATTATTAGTTCCAATGTATGGCATGCTGGCATTTTGCTTTTATATCCTGAATCTTCTAGCTCAGGCCAATTAACCCTTGTAGGATGAGGAGGGAAGCCTGTAAGGAGATCTCTCAGCACAGAATTGCACTCAGGCAGTCCATCCCTCCATCACACAGGGACAGGAGCTCAGCTGGGGGGGCAGTGCTGTCCCTTCACTGCTCACAGAGCCAGCACCAGCACAGGCTGTCCTGCAGCCAAGAGCCCTTGTGAGGAGCTGCCCAGCCTCCATGGACTCAGGCACCATCATATGTACCCCTACAGAGCACTGAACACTTCTGTGGATTCTGTAACACCCCTTTGAACCCTAAAATCCCCACTCCTGACAGCGTTGTCTATTTAGGTTCCTTAGCCCACAATAAGCCCTGTTGCAATGAGCAGTTCTGGGGAATAAAGGAGGCAAACCTGCTTCCCACCTAAGCTCAGCAGAACCTGTCTCTGCATTTCACTTCTCTCTTCATCACTGTTATTGTTCAGAGAGGTGGGGCCATGCAGTCAGTGCAGATTTGGGAGATATTTTCCTTCCTAAAGAAGACACTGCTGCACAGCCACTCCCTGGCCATCCGAGCTGGTTCTCCTGAGCAAGGCTGACCCAGATACAGCATCAGGGGCTGACAAGCTGCAGATTTCCCTGTGCCACAGAGCTGTCCTGCTGCAGCAAAGAATTTAAGTTTATTTCTCCTGTGGGCTGTTTTTTCCATTTGTACAGGCACAGCGAGGGTGCTGGGCTTGCCTGCAGAGCTGCGGTGCCTGTGTGAGCACAGCTGGGAGCTGAGATGGGGCTGGGCACCAGAAAATGCTGAGCCAGGGTTTTCCTCCCTCTGTGCCATGTGCTGCTGGGACCCAGCCTCTCCACAGGCAGGGAAATGCTCAGCTGCTGTTATGAAACACATCTGAGAAAGGGTTTGTTCCACAGCCCAATTATGACAGCCTTGACCTGCTGTGGAGGCATCCCAGCTCTCTGCCAAGCTGGTGAATCAAGGGATGCTGAGCTGCCAAGTCCACCAAACATCAAAGGAATCGAAGCTGTTCCCATGGAGCTCATTTTGCTCTCTGGCCATAGAAACATTTCACCAGAGCTTGCCTTTGAAGAGGCAGGCAGTGAGGTGTAGCAGGATCCCCAGCAGCTCCTCACCTCAGCCAAGCAGGGCTTTATTCCTCTGCAGCACAAACCAAAATGTCTCAAATTATTGTGAAAAGTCCTTTGCAAACACGATAGGAATAAATAAAAGGAGAGGCAAAAATGGCTATGAAAAGGAGAAAGGTAGTAAAAGAATTAAGGCCATTTGTGAATGATTTGAATTTCCAAATAAATTCCTTACTGGTTGCCAGCTGTCTGGGTCCTGAAACTTGGCATAACTACAACAGACACTGAACTTGATACAGACATTTGGTTCCCCATATTAATCATGCAGAGTAGAAATAGAATACATCACTTTTGTGTTTGCCTCATTAGCTAAGGCTTTATCCCCATTAGACTTAATGGAAGCCTTCCCTTCACTTTCCTTGTGGCCAGGATTTCAGAGCACAGCTCCAGGAAGGCACTGCTGTGAGGAAAAGTCCCAGGCACCTGCATCCTGACAGAGAATTTCCAACAGATCAGGCTTATCTCCTGCATAGTCAGGGCTAAAGTGGGCTTTGTCCTTTACAGAGGACAGAAATCCCAAAAGAACAAAGGAAAAGGACACCAGAATCAATGAGCTGCTTGTGCTGGAGGGGAGAGCAAGTAGGTGTAGGGAGAGCTGAGGAGCTGTGGGCTCACCCTGGGCAGTCAGGACAGGCCTCTCTCAGGGAGCATTTGCTGGGCTGGATGATGTCAAGTGAAGCAAAATGGTCCCACGTGACATTAAAATGTGTTAAAAGGTCAGTGCACATCTCTGTGGCACGGTGAGAAAAACCTTTTGGAGCACTGCCAGCCTTGCCCGTGGTGCAAAGCCAGGAGGGGAAGAAGAAGTGACTCATTGCAGCATCTCTCCTTTCTCCTTCAAACACCAAACACGCACACAATTACCCTAAAACCAGAATGTATCAGGGGGCTAGTGTAACAATACATGTCTCATGCCAGTATTGTTCTGGAAATGTCTTTTTTCTTTCTTTCAGCTACTCCCACAGGGCAGTAAGCACAATACATGTGCATGCATCTGGTGTGCCACAGACATCACAAAATGAGTCAGGTCCTCAGCTGGTTTTATTCAACTTGGCTGTTCTGATGGTTTTAATATTTATTTTTTTATTATTTCAGTTCCTCCTTCCAAACATTCTCCCCTCTCATATTCTGTATGCAACAATAGCCCCATAATATCTAATTTTATCATAAGCATCTCTGCAGTATCTCACAAAAGAAAAATAGATGTGTAGATGTTGCTGACAAAGCAGCTGTGTCTGACTGGCATTTTGTTTAACAATTCCTGACATCGGATTCCAAATCCTACCTTCACTTTCCTGTATAAAAAGAGTTCCTCCTTCAATTCTGGTTATCTAATACACTAATCCTGAAAGTGTGCTTTTGAATACCTTCATGCTGGGAGTGGATTCTCAGGTTTTTCATGGCTGACACATGAGAACAAGTCCCTTCCTCTGGGCTCAGGAGTCTGCACATGGCATCATTCCCCTGCAGCACAGATCATTTTGGCCCATTAGAGTTACCAGGGTTTATTCTCTTGCTGGATAGAAACTCTTCTGATTTCCAGAATGTGAAGCTTCTCCTAGAAGTATTAAATCCATGTGTGTAAAAGGGGGTGTTTTGCTTAAAGTTTTTGCCATTGCTCTGCGGGAGAAAGCAATTTTATTTAAAAGGTCCCCTGATGACTGTGGTTTTGGTTTCACGTTGCATTCCCATACCTGGTGGAAGTCATCACCTCCTTTTTCTGACCTGGAGAATTGTGTTGCATTTGGCCATGCTGCTGCAAAGGCCTCGTGTGTGTCCCATCTTACTGAGCAAAACCACTGGATTCTTGCAAAATGTTACATTTTGCTCCACTGCAGTGCAGCCCAACACAACAACTGTCTTACCAACTCAGATCAAAGGTAATTCTAGCCCAAAGCCAGTGCCTGCCTTGCTGTGGCCCAGGAGCAAACAAAATTGCAGGAAAAACTTCTTTTCCTCACTAGACTGTCCTCCCTTCCAAACATCTGCCACCCCAGGACTTTCTGGATGTTACCTGGGAAGTCAACAAAAAAGTCCTGAGCAATGAGTGCCACATTCCAACTGCATGGAAAGCATCAATTTCATTTGGTGCTCACCATCTTCATTCTGCTCCAGAGCTTCCCTGCAACCAGACCCTGCAAAGGAGTGCCAGAAAGAGGGACTCTTATGGCGAAATTGCCATGTGACTTCATGACTCAGTTTTATGGCAGGATCTCATGGCAGAGTTATGGTGACAACATTCAGTGTGGCCATTTGTCACCCTCTAGAGGTAGCTCCTGCCACCCCTTGCTCCTGAGAAGGCTCTGGCAGCTCCCAAGGACAGAAGCTGTCCATTCACAGTCAAAAATTCCAGGTTTGGTCTCCTGATCCTGCACCCATGCCACTGCAGGGTATAATACACAAAGGTCTGCCTTCCATGCACCGCACAGTGAATACTGAGACCCTTGAAACACACTATTGAACCTCTTGTGAAAGAAATCTGCTCTTATGACTACTCCTTTATTTAAAGGATTATCCATTAAAAAAACCACAGTGCATGTCCAACTTTTCCCCCCACATATGAGCTCCCATGGTAATCATAAAATCATCTGATGGTTTCCTGTTAATCTGGAATGACAGATTTGATTTCTGTATGCAAATACTGGATCTAGGGGGGGGAAAGCCAAATTATAAACTTTTCCCTATGTATCAGTCTACCAGAAGTGTGACAAATAGGAAAAGAACTGAAAAATTCTCCATGTGGCTCATCTTACATGTGAGTGTATAAAAATAGACCAAAATCGGCAGGAGAAGGAAACAAAGTCCATTATCATCCTTTTCTTATTTCAGCCACCATTGCAGTAGTTTCTGGGAGCACTCTCCAATGTGTTGGGGTCTCTGTGGGCACAGAAGGCAAGGACAAGTGTTGGATTCCCATCACTGAGCTAGCGACTGTGACACCACTCCTTGGGGACCAGCACCAGCCTCCTGCTCCCCATTTGTACAGCCCCAACGTGTTTCTCCCATGTATTGCACTTAGTATAAAGGGAGACTCTAGACAAAGCCAAAGATGCTCCTGTTCTTTGGCATCTCTAAGTCACAATGCATGAAACCCCTCTGGCAGCGGGGAAATCCCCAGATGAAGGGGACAGACTCAGCACAGTCCCAGCTTTTGCTCCCAGAGGATGTGGGGTGACATTCCATGGCCTGGATCTGCCAAGCCAGCATCCAATTTACCAAGGAGCAAAGCTCTCACAAAAGTTTCTTCCTCTCTCAACACTTGTTGGGGAATGAAGTGCTTTCCCTAATAAGGCATTTCTTCCATAATGAAGCATTTCTTCCATAATAAAGCATTTCTTCCTTAATAAAACATTTCTCCCTTGCCTGTGACCATTCCCAGCCAGTGGGGGAAAGGACCAGAGGCTGGCTGGCAGCAGAGCCATTCTCTCTCTGCCTCACTTGGCTTTGTCCCATGGAAAACCCTCGTGTGTGGGAGGAACACTGAAAATCAGCTCAGCAAAGGGGCACCAGGAACCACTGCAGGTGTGGCCAGAGCAGTTTGCACAAGACGACCACTGCATTATGCAAGCTGAACTGAAATACTGGTCAGAGGCAAACCTGCCAATCTCCTTGTCTTTTCCAGGGTTTCATCAGAAGCTTTCTGCTGCAGGAGAACCATCCAAAGAGTCAGGGCAGCCTTTGGAGTGCAGCAGAATTGCACAACCCCAGCTATCTCACACATGTCTGTGCCTGTTTACACAAGAGGGGAGTCTGATCTTGTGGTTTCAAAAAAGCAGCCAGCAACTGATTCTGAAAGATTGTTGTTTTATTCTCAGCATTCTGAGAAGTCAGGTAAAAAAACCCACAAACTCTGGAAATCAGGTGAATAAGTTCTCTGCAAAAACTGTAATTTCTGCAAGAAAAAAAATTGTAACACATGGCTCCAGATCTCACTTTCCCTGGACAAGCAAGTGATAGCACCTTCATTAAATTCAACAGCACATTTCCACCTGGGAAGAACATGAACCGCTATTCCCATTTAAAGGGGCAGTAAAAGAAACATGCCTTTCCAATAAATCTTGCACCTCTATTCCCCTCTACCCCATTAAAAAACATAGAGCAAAAAGAAACTCTTTAAACTTTCACATATGAGATGTGAAGGTAGAATATTAAGAAGACGCAAAGCTGGGGTTTCTTTCCAAATCTCCAAATTAGTGAGAGGATAATTCCTGAACACTGACTGTATTCCAGTGCACTTTCACCTAACCCATTTAAATCCTCAACCCTTCTGAAGTGGCAGGATCTGCATGCTCCTTTTAAAGGGTTGTTTTGAAGAACTGAAGGATGTTTGTTCCACTACATGAATAAATTTAATATTTCAGCTGCATATATTCCTTCCCCCCTGACACTGTTGTTGGGATTTGCTTGGGAATCCCAAAAACAAGGAACATTATTTTGGTCAAACTCCTCTGGAAGGGTTTTCCCATCCAGTCTCTCTGTGCAAAGCCCATTTTGGCTTCAGCAGCTCTTTCAAAGGAAGCCCTTACAGAAACTGCATCTCTGCTGGGAGCAGCAGACTGGGCTGTGCTGTGGAGTTAAATAGTCTCAGCATTATGCTGTCTAATGCCTTCTTTAGACCAGGCTTGTCAAATATTTTTGACATTATGCATTTCTCTCATACTGACAATGCTTTGGATCTCTTGAAGCCTGTCAAACAGCTGAGCTTAGCTTCAAAAGTGAGCTGTGAATGGAGGTACTTATCCAGAGAGCCCTGCTGCTCTCTCAGGCCAGCTCTCCCCTTTCTGCACAGCTGTTCCCTCCAGCTTTTCCTACAAGAGGTAACATGTTTGTGTGTTTTTTACACTTGCAAATATACAAGCCACAATAAGAATCTCAGTTATTAACAGGATGAAAAAGTCAGAAAGAGAAGATACAGCAGAAATGGCACCTCTCCCAGACAGCTGTAGGACAAACACTCTCTGTTGAGCTGCAGTCCAAGATTTGTTTGGGATGATGAATAATACCTAATGACAGATGATTAGTATCTTAAGAGCAGCTCCATTCCTCCTACTTACTCCATGAGACTAACAGAGCTGACCTTTTCATAATTCCTGGTAATTTTCACATTACATCCTCAAAACACAGCTAAAATGAGTGTGCTGAAGTGCAGTGTGGGACCAGAAGGGACACACTAAGCAGGGAAAAAGTGTGAGCAAAACGTGACAAATTACTAATCCACACCTTCACAGAGCGAGGTTCAAGTCCAATTTGAGATTTGAGTGATCTGTGTTTGATGGATTCAGCTGAGCTGTGTCAGACACAATGGGCTATAATCCACTTTATAACTGTGACACATTAGTTGATAATGCTTAGGAGAGGACTGGTGGGGCAGAATGACACGATAACAGAATTACCTCCATCACACACCTTGCATGAACTGTATATTGAGCTCAGATCAGAGCTGTGTTCAGGACTGTTCAGGACCTCATCACAACCTACTTTCTTCAGAAACCACATCTCAGTTGCACAAATAACTTTTTTTTTTTTCTGGCCTGCCTGGCATTTAGAAAAGTTTGAAAATCAAAATTGTTTAGGGGTGAAAAAACGTATGATTCATTTCAAGATTTCTGGTAAAAGGAGGTAAGGCATGAATTTTAAACCCACAAATGTTCACTTCAAATAAAAAATTCAAGACTTATAGTTTGACGAATATTGAAATGAAACACCTCAGTCATTCTGCCTTTTTTTTGGTGACAGGTTGCTTGGAGCTTTTATTTCTTACTGAAGTATTATCCGAGGCTTATATTAATTTTCAAAATATGTTGGTTAAAGCAATGTTTCATTTTTCATCCAAAATTGTCTTTAAATTACAACTGCATTTCATGGTTTTTTACTCCATTGGCATCCTATCTTTCCAGGATAACATGGGATTCACAAAGTGGAATGTGGGCTGGCAGTGATAGGCCAGAGACACAAATAACTTTCTATCACCTCCTGTAGCCCTCAGGTTTATGAGAAGGGTGCTGCAGGTCCTTTGCTCACATACTCAGAGAGTTCCTTACATGGGCAACTTCAGCTTGCGAATGGCATTGCCCATATCCAACAAGGACAATTTTGTTCTGCTCTGCTTGAAAAGGCACAAAGTTGTAGCTAAAATGGCTGTGGCAAGAACAACCAATTGATCAGGTCTGTTTCTTTCAGCTTTGGGTTGCTGGGTCTCTTCCTTCCCATCTGTCTTTGTGAGCATCTCCTCCTTCAGTCTCACTCCCTCCACTTTCCCTGGGTTACCCTTCACCCATTGCTGGAGGAAATTGGACACAGGAAGAGGGATTGCTGGCAAAACACAAAATATCACAGGGCAGGGGTCTGCAAGAAGCAAAAAAAGACTTTTCTGTAACTACTGTGATGCTCCTTAACCACAGCATTAACCCCAGCCATGCAGCTCATTTCTTCCCCCACTGCTCTCTTGAGCTGTTTCCATTTAGAGTGAGAGTTTGTCAAAGGATGGACTCTGTTCCTGATTTGGGAAATGTTAATGCAGAGTGGCCTCAATAAAATAGTGCCAAAGCAGTTCACCTCACATCCTCTGTGCACATCTGTGAAGTGCCAAGAACATTTTTTTGGTGTTGTACAAAAATAATAAAGATAGATGTAGTTAATAAATAGGTAAGTTTGTTTTCAGCCCTCTGAGCTCCTCATTTTCTTTCAGCATAAGCCCATTTTTTACAGCTGACTGCTGTGATCTTCCAAGGGATGTGCTGATGTGGCTTGAACCAAGTTAATTTGCTTCCTTTTTCTTTTTTTTTTTTTTCCAGGATTTGCAGATGTCATCAAAAATAAACAGTACAAAGAGGGGGGAGAAAGAATAGGCAATGCAGAAACTGATTCAGAAACTAATTAAAATAAAGCATAGTTCTCAAAACCTCTTTAAATTATTCAGATGTCACAATCCAAGGAAAAACTGCTCTTTTCTAAGCATTCTGCTTTTTTACCTTCCTCCTCCCTGCTGAAATAACTAATCTAATTAAATGTTGAAGCTATCTCCAAGTGAATTCAGGTTAACACAGACATGGTTTGGGAGGCATCCAAAGATCTCCAAGTTATAGTAGTTTTGGAGAGTTAAGTGCTTTTTTTTGTTTTTTTTTTTTTTTTTGCTAAAAGTGATGAAACTCAGGACTCAGGAACTAAGGGGTGGGGTACCTGGTACAGCTGCCAATAATCCCTGGCCTTGGTCAAAGTTCTAACAGCACCGTACAATGAAGGGAGCAGGTCCAGCACATCTGGAGACCTGGGTTTACAGCTCAGGGATTTGCAGTCCCTTTCTCTCCCCTTGCCAGGGGCACAGAGGACAGAGAGGCAATGAACAGCTTCTGCTGCCCCTCCTTGGCCCATTTGTTTACTCCAAAGAGGATCAGGTAAACACCCAGCCACCGCTGCCATCATCCCGCAATGGAGGCACCAAGCAGAGGGATGCTTGCTCAGCTTCAAACCATGACACTCAAACTGCTCTCCTGCCTCATTTGCAGCAAGCAACACAAATTCCAAACAGATAAAACTGTCGTGGATTAGTGAGCTCTTCAGAGAGAATTCTTAATCCAAAGGGTGTTTCCCCCAAGATGGCAACTGTCCAAAGCCTTCTCTTCATTTCACAGCTCCCCAGCAGGGAATGAAGAGGAATGAAGAGCAGGGAATGCAGCACCCCTAAGAGCAGCAGGGCAGGGCAGGTCAGCATTTACCCACCACGGCAGGACCCCTTCTCCTGCCAGAGCATGGGTATGGCTGAGCTCTGAGCCTTTCACAGCCCCAAAAGGCTTTCAGTTTTGGGTGCTGAGAAGGGAAAACATCCTCCACCTTGACCTTTTGTATCTATGTGAATATTTCAGGGAAACACCCAAGGAAATTGCTGTTTCAGGCTGGTTGTGGGGATATTTGTGCTGGCTGAACCTGCTGGCAATGCATTAAAAGACTGCAGCAGACCATAATTCTCACTTAACCTACTTTATATCTCCAGCAATTACCACTGCTGCTGGTGCATTCCTTCCCTAACTTACAGAAAACACCCAAATTCAGTTACTTTGATGCTGTACCCCATTTCCAGCCATCCCAAGGCACAACCTCCAGGAACCACTTCTCACATCCCTGAGTGCTTTTCTCAGTATTCTTCTTTGTCTTACCAACAACGGGGTAAATCCTCCAGCCATTTTTGCCCCCAAACCCAGCCCCTGCCCACAGGTCTTGAGCTTCCCCTGCCCCAGAGCAGAGCTGGGAGCAGTGGTGTCTCCTGCAGCTGTAAATCTGTCATTGGTGTGCCATAAGTCACTCAGATATACTGCAACCATTACAGAGCCTCAACAGAGTGGGAAAAAATCGTTTGCTTTACTGTCAACATAAAAACTTTTTTAATCTTCATTGACAGTTTTATTTAGAAAAATCTCAGCTATATTTTAATTTGGCTCTAATGATGTCTCTCAGAAAGCAGGGTCTGTATGTTAAAGTTTACTGCAATAGCAGCTGCTAATTTTCCTTTTTCCACTTTTTGGTTTTGTTTCACAGATATTTTTTAAGAAAGGGTGCTTCTGGGGTATTTTTGTTCCTGTGAAAAAGCACATATTTCTGACAATCTTGCAAACTGGCTAATTATCAATGGTTGCTAAAGATTCGTCCATGTTACCATCAGCATTGAAATTTAAAGGGACATATTTAAATCTTTATCTAAGGGAACACCTACAAATTTACTTCAGAGAGAGAATGTTACACATTTTAATGGAAAACCATCCTGCCTTTGTGAATATTTATCTCTCAATAACAACAAAACCAGTGACTTGAAGTCAAAGTGCAGGGGGCTAGGGAAGCACTTTTGTATCTGTAATTTCAGTGAGCAGTCTGGATGCTGAGAAAGGAGGCATCACTAATGGCATGAAATCCTGTTTTCTGAAAATAAGGAAAAGAAATGAAGGCATCCATGCTTTTGAGCTCATTCTGTCTTTTCTTGTGGTGGGTTAGCCAAATTTTCCCGGTTCATGACCACAATGAATTCATTCATGCACAGGGAGAGCACATAAAACAGCAGCCAAGGCTCTCTGTTTAGCCAAAACCTTTCTGCCTTCCATAAAGCATTTCCTTTGGAAAATATCAAAGCTTCTGCAGGGCTCAGCTCTGGGATTTTGTAAATCAAACTTAATAAAAGTCTATAGGCTGGTAGAAATCCTTGCTCATAGAAAATGCCTTGCAACAGGCCATAGCTCTGCTTGTCCCTCCCTCCAGCCACACCAAACAGCTGCAGCATTTCCCTGGAAAAGCAGGCTGGAGATGGGGACATGGAGAGAGTCAGCACTTCTGGAGGCAGTTCCCACCACACCAAGGTCCATGTAAAACCCTAAAATGTATGCAATTAACCCACTACCTTAAAAAGTTATATGTGGCATTCTTGGTTAAAAAAAAAGACCAAAAAAACCCCCAAAACCAAAAAAAAAAACCACAGGCTGTCAAGTAAATAATGTTTGTAAAAGAAGTTCCAGAGGGATTGTGCTGTCTTTGACTAGACACGGACAGCAAGAATGGCAGATGGATTGAACTTCTTCAGAATCTGGTTTTGTTTGTTTTATTTTAAATTGTAACAATATGAAACTGATCTTCCAAAACACTTTCTTTTCTCTTTCTGAAAGATGAAACCCCAGAGCAAGAATATTTGTGCTGGAAAAGAAGTTTCTCAGATGAATAGCTTCGTAGAGATGAGGATAGAATTGCCTGAAATAGCTTTGTTTTGAAACAATACATTGTCTCACAGGAATTTTAGACATTCTTTACGAAGGCAGCACTTGGCATTATATTTCATGCCTTTCAAAGTATCTATTTTCATAGGAAATGAAGGAAGGGGATGGGAAATATGTTTTTCACCAAACTGACTTTGTGGTTGTAAGGATCTCAAGCAGGAAGATGCTTAAGAATGGACAGAAGAAAAAATATTATATCCCATTCATCCCAAATTGCAACAGGAAAAATAAAGAAACACTCTCTCCAGATTATATGCATGAAGAAAGATTTTCTTTGAAGAAACTCTCCTCTTTATTGCTGAAAGTATGTTTCAGCTTGACTGATGAATGCTGGAGAACTGCATAGGTGAATTCAGGAGACCACAGCTGAAAAATATCACACAAGGATATAACATTCCATCAGCTCAAATATAGTCTCTAGGTTTTCCTAGCAGCCTATTTTCTGTGTCAGGCATGCTTGTTAAGCCTTTTTTTTTTTTTTTTTTTTTTTTTTGAGAAAATGTCATAGAGTATTGTTTGGATATGAGCCCTATTTACAATGCTTCCAAAATCTGAAGGGTCTGATCTGGTGGTCTGGTTCATATCCAGTGTGTGTCTCTAAGGTCAGCACAAGCTCCAATAGCTTTCCCATAGCCCTGTGGATCCACTATTGTGGTCTGGATTCATCTTCAAATTCCTCCAGGACTCAGATTTCACCTCTGGAGCATCAAGCCAGTCAATCTCCTCGTGGTTCCATCAACTGTTGGAAAGCACCACAAAGAAAATTTGAGAAACCTGTCAGGTGCACAGAAAATTTCTCTTTCTGAGCTGGAAGCCACACAGCTCCATCCTCACACAACACAGTGTTTTTTCACTTTGTAGTTTATTCCTGTTCACTACCATCTTGCCAGAGGGCTGGCTCACACCTCAGCCTCCCAGCTTCATTTTCAGCTGGTAGTTAAATCCATCATTCAAATGATTTTTCATTTGCATATTTCTTCTGAAGAAAGGTCCATTGTGGGCACATTATTACTCACTCTCTATTTCCAGTATAAATTTGAAGTCACCTCTTTGTCCCTTGTGCAGCCCACACACTGACGCAGCATCTTCTCACACTTCTCTCCCACACAGGCAGCTCATGAAATTACACTCCTAAGCCATGGAGGGGATGATGGATGGCTGGCATTTCTCTGCTTTATGCAGGACTGGCTTACTCAGAGGCTGGTAAGAGAAGATTTAGCTGGCCCAAGCACCATGCAAGATGCACTGGCTGCCTGTCGCAGACATCTTTTATGAAAAATCCTTTCCTTAGGATTTTTCCTCCTGAGAAGCTGAAAGGCCTCAGGAACAAAATGTAAACAATGATTATCTGCTGCTGTGGAATGCAACAGGTGGATCTTTGATTGGCCCATGTTGGTTGTTTCTAATTAATGGCCAATCACAGCCCAGCTGGCTCAGGCAGAGCGTCCGAGCCACAAGCCTTTGTTATCATTCCTTCTTTTTCTATTCTTAGCTAGCCTTCTGAGGAAATCCTTTCTTCTATTCTTTTACTATAGTTTTAATGTAATATATATCATAAAATAATAAATCAAGCCTTCTGAAACATGGAGTCAGATCCTCATCTCTTCCCTCATCCTAGGACCCCTGTGAACACCCTCACAGCTGCCTACATCCTACAGATCCTTAATTGCTTAAAGAGTTGACTTCACAAAAAATATTTCTTTGACAGACAGCTCTACAGGGAGCCTTGGGCAAGAAAGAGGTCAAGGAAGAGAGGCAGCTGATTGCCATCTGGAACTCAACCCCACCAATTCCTCATCTGGGTGCTGGAGCTGCCCCAGAGGAGCATTGCCTGGGGGGGTGTGTGCCAAATGCTCAGTAGAAGGTTTCTAGAGGATACAGCTGCTGGAAGAATTCACAGAGAGGTGGAGGAGAGATTTCACCAGGGAATGGGAAAAGTAGAGCTGAATGTGGTATTTGTGCCCTTGTCAGATAACACTAACAGTCAGGAGTGAAAAAATAGCAGTAAAAATCTGTTTTTCCACTTGTCCCTGCACATCAGTAATTATTTGCAGGAAATCATCCTACTCCAGACACGCTGGTAAAATACAGTCTCAGCCCATCTCCCTTTCATGTTGGGTTTTTTCTTTTCCTTGCCAAGGTGTGGAACACGAGGCCAATAAATCTGCCTTGGAAAGGAAAAAAAAATATATCTCAGAGAAGCTGCTTCATCATCTTCCTTCTGCTTTTCTCTAACAGTCAGTGTGGCAATATCCGCTGAAGTTTAGAAAGCATTATTGTTACAGGATGTGTGGGAACCACAAATACCATTTGAGGCCAAGTTACAGTAAATCCTATTCTTAGTGTCATTAGTGGAAGTGCTTCCTTCTCGTCACAAAAGCAAACCAAAGGAGCTCCATTAATTTTTCACTGGTGGAGCAGTAAGGAGGCACTTTAGAGAGGGGGAGGAAGGACTCCAGTCAGGTACCCAAGTGATTACAGACCTTGGCACGATGCTGAGCCCAGAGGCTGGACACCAGTTCTGTCTGTGAGTGGTCCATACCAGAGTTCTGCTTGTTACTGTAAAAGATCTTAAATCTAAGCTCAATTTGAATCTGTAATTGTGTTTGTGTGAGCATGATAATAGTTATTAAGGCCAAGTGCTGCAATAAGGCAAATCATCACTTCTGCTGTTCCTGGCCACTATCTGCATCACAGAAGAAACACATTTTTCTAATATTTTGAATATAATAAGACATAAGACAGTAAATATTTAACTTGGTCTTAAGGTTTACAATCCCTGGACTTGGTATTCCCCTGATTTATGCCAAAGTGAAGTAGGTTCAAATCCATCAAAATCAATGGAGTTAAGCTAGGGTAAATCAAGTCCTCTATTACAAAAAATCAATTTTCCATTTGTTTTAATACCATTAATTTAAATGAACTCACTTTATATTCTCATACCTCTGATACGTACACGCAATTTATGCCAGGAGTAATCCTGGGCAAACCTGGGTGCTTAGGGCTGCCCAACCCACTCAAATTTGAATGACTATTTCTAATAAAAGCAGTAACAGGATTTATTTTTTTATCTTTTATACTGAGGCCAAGAGCAGGACATCCAGTTAACTGAAAAACAACCTAGCAGACCTCAGCCAATCAAGCATCTTATTGTTGCCCATCTCCTTTAGCTTGGGGTCCACTTGCATTTCCATTTTTAACTGCACAGCCATTTGGAGCAGGGCTGTGAAGGCTGGAAGAATTGTCACTCAGAAATCAGGGGCACAGACCCCACTTCTGAGGCTGCCTCCCTGCTTTGGGGGTTAAGCTGACTGCTCCCTTGGTCCTCCTTGCCACAGTTCTTGCCTCAAGAAGTCACCAGAGCATCAGTTAACTGGATCCCATATAAGATAAAAGAGGGAAAAGGGCTAGATTTCATTTTCTAAAGTTCTTGCAAAATCCCACATCCACTGACAGTGTCTGAGCTTGAAAATACACCTTGCTAATGCCACTGCAGAAAGGAGACAAGAAAGCATTACAGGAAGAGACAGGGCTAAATAAAAAGTGGGAAGAACCCTCCAGAGGAAAAGGTAATGTTCCAAGGAGAGGATGCTTTTTTTTAAATTATTTTTGGGGGGTTTTTTGTTTGTTTTTTTTTTCTTTTAAACCAAGAGGTGCATATGGGAAAAAGAGTGATCAGCATGGCTGGCTGGCCACTGGGGGCAGGGAGAGAAGGGCAGCAGGAAAGGTCATGTTTGCCTCGAGGTCCTGGGCTCAGCTGGGATGTGGGGGCTGATTGTCATGAAGCCAAAAGACCTCAGTCACCCGGCTTTTGACCTCTCTGGAAACGTGGAAATTTAGTCCCTAGGCTCATCTCTGATACCTGCTCCCTTGAGCATCACAAGGATTGTGTGGGGAGTGTTTCTCCTCCACTGGCCCCAGGCAGTTTGTCCAGATGGTCCCGTGGCTCCCATGAGGGCAACAGCCATGGGATGTCTCATTCCAGGACATGTGTATGTGAAAAGGACAAAATCTTACACCTAAATCCACATGGCTCAAATGGGCTTCTTCAAAATGTCACCCAGTGCTGCATACAGGGCACTGACAGATAACAAGAAGCATTGTCTTTAATAAATAGGAGATCTAGTCCCCAGAAAAGTCCATTCCTTGTTGCTTCACAATATTGTTGTGAAGATCGATGGTCACAATAAAACAAATCTTGGTGTGCCTGCATTTTCTTACATACATTAGGTAGATTAGCAGGATACTTCCAGCAGAAGTGCCATAAACAGAAATAATTTATGGTTTATGTATCTTGTGAGCTGCTGGTATTAGAAGTTTAAATATTTGATCAGACACATACATCTTCACATTTCTTCTCCTTGGCTGAAAAGGCAAACAGAGAGTAGCCAACAAGAACTGAAATTTAAACAAAAAGACCCCTTTTGAGAGATAGGTACAGAGAAAAGGTGAGGCTCTGAAAGGCCATGCCAAGACCTGAAAAGTCCCTCGCAATGAACCACTATGAATGAAAATTCACATTGACTTTGTCAGGCACCATAAACAAGGGAGTATGTTTTGGGGGATGGACCCAGCTCGTTTGGCTGTGAGAGGAAGCTCTCTGAGCCTGCCTTAAAGCATGTCTTGGCTTTCTGCAGGAAATGTGCCCTGACAAAGTTTTGCCAGTGTTAGGACATGTCAGTGCATCACTGCAAGGACAAAGACATGAGAACAGCAAAGGCAACAAGGAGAGGAGAGGCAGGGAAATGAGTTGTGAGAGACGAGGAGAAAGGGAACAATAAGGAAAGAAGAGCAAATTAAGGAGGAGGGGAATGAAAGCAAATACAGAAAGCTGCTGAAAGGGGGCCAAGGAAATCTTCCCCACACGACTGTGTGTTCATTTCCATCATTGTTCTGCTCTGAAGTCTTGGTTTCCAGATTGTGCATCACTTCTGGCTGCCCAGAAACCCAGCCCCAGGAGAAACAATGCAGCTGCCTGGGCCAGTGGCCAGGATGCTGTCTGCCTAAGAACATTTTTATTAAACTTGAAGTTACAATTCTTTGTTTCTGAAAATGTAGCATTTGATATAAACCCAGCGTGCTGACCTATTCCTTTTGAAAACGTAGAAGTCATTTGAGTTTTAGATCCAGCTTTTGATTAAAAAGCTTTTAAGGGAAAACCTCAAAAAGATTCCCATGAAAATTCCAGGCCAAACCCCTTTTCTGGCCTTTAATTTCCAATAACCAGGGAGGAAACAACAATAAAAGCAGGGAACAGAGACACTATAAGTAACTTCCACAAGATTATTCATTTTCCTTAGTAAGGGTTTTTAACAACATGACAACTCATGCAATAGATAAGCAGAAACAAATCAAGAAATTCAATATAAATAGGAAAAAAATGGAAAAATAAGAAGAAAAATAATTTGATAAAGAACTTGGTGAAGGCGGAGGGAATGAACTGGTTCCTCACGTAACACTACTGCCAGGGGTTTTTCTGCCCTTTAAGGCCATTTCTTTTGCCTATGAATTTTTCTAGGACAGAAAACGTACTTGGGAGTTGGTAGAGCTCCCTCTTTTTCTCTGGGGATGGAGCTGGTACAATAAGGAACCCAGACTCTTCCTGTGTCTCCTGCAAAGATGTAACTAGAGACCCCTCCATCACTCATCTGTCTGTTCTCTTTGGAGCAGAGATCCTGGAAGGAACTGGCAAAGGGATGCTGTGGGGAATCAGAGAAGAAAACATCTTCTGCTAAAAATATGCTACAGACATGGAAGAGATCATAGCAAAAAATGTCTATGTCTGGGGTTGGTTCTGTTGCCCTTTTAAATTTGGATTGCAACTCTCTTTTGTGAAAGACCCCCAATATGGAGAAGAATCTGTTTGGGGTTTTTTTTTTTTTTTGATTTTGTAGTTCTCCAATCTTGGCAGGTCTGCACAGCAAGTAATTCTAGACCTGCAGCAAGGGATGGTGTGATCTGTACTCTTAGATCAAGTGCAAACAAATGACTGTATTTCTAAATGTTATCTTCTGTGTATTCAACACCATTATTTTAGAATTTTAAAAAATATCAGAGCTAGGTGATGCACTCGAAATTAACAATGACTTAATTAAAGCACCACCTTTCTGCTGTCTTTCAATCTGAGAAAATGCTCCCACTCTTTCATGCCCATCATTCCAGCAATTGCTGGGGCTTTGTTTTAATGATGATAATCTGTTGCAGCTCAGACACAGAACTAACATTTTCCCCCAGACACCCAGTCATTTCTTTCCTTGTGTGTGTGCTTTATTTTTTATGGGGCCAGCTGCTTTGTGATCAGTGAAATGTCAGAAAAATCATCTTACCATAACAAAGCTGAAAATAAAATATTCAAGGAAGCAAACTCCCATGGAAATCTTTAAGGGCTTAACAAGGGAGAATTCTCATCTCTGTGCACACGGGTGACTCACTGAAGTAAATGGGAATTACGTGTCTGCATCAAAGACTTCAGGATGAAGAGCACAGATTTTCTCTCAGCTTTGGCCTTTTGGAATGAACTCACAAACAAGTTTTGATGAAGATTCTAGAAAGAGATAGACTTGCTCAGTGATATCAGCCCTGAACCAGAAGGATTTGAGGGACGTACAGGATCATCCTGTCAGGATTAAGTGCATGCTTAACGTATTACCTCCTTAAATGCTTTTTACAAATCGAGTGCTCACATTCAACTGTCCAATTTAAAAATGGAATGAATGACACTTAAGGGTCAATACAGGTGTGTCTTTGCAAATATAGAGGTTAATTGACGTAAAGCTTGTTACAACACGGAATACGGAAAAAAAAAATCTGTTTCTGTAAATATTGCAATTAAACAGAATGTTGTTTTTCTAATTGTTAGAGAAGAAAGCCCCAAATTACCAGGAGGAAAGAAATTAGAGCAAACAGATCTGCAGGAAAATAACCCTATGAAAAATTTACAAAGATGTACTCATGATGCACCAAATTATCCTCTCGGGTTTCATAATTCTGCGAGCGAGTGCAATTAGTTAACAGTGGTGCTGTTCTAAAGCTGCACACTGTGGCTGCCTGGCTTTGAAACTGCTCCAGAAACCAAAGCCTGACGCTGAACAACCATTGTGTGTGGGTATTAGGCAACAGGAAATCTGCCTGATGATAACTGAGCTCTACCAAGCCCTGCAGCAGCCACTCAGACACTGTGTCCATTTAATCTGCAGATGGCAAAGCAGATACGCCATTCACAGCTGCATGCATGAGGATATGACATCTTTGTCTATATTAATCTCATGGCTGGCTTCACATGACTCATTCAACCTTTTCTTCTGTTACATGAAAGGGAAGTTAACTAGCAAGACCTCTGGTGATTTTTAAATAGGTCCAGCCCTGCTGTGATCTACATTTCAAGCAAGAGCTCTTTTCCCTGTTCCTCAAGCTCTCATCCCCTGCAGTTGTGCAACTCCACAAATCCCCTGTTTGTGCCATCAGCTCATTCCCAAAACAACCTCTGTAAAACACACAGGCTGCGGTGCCAAGAATATGACAAGTGGGTCAAATGTACTAAAGCCTGCACTGAGGGAGACAACCATGGGCAGGCTTTGTTTTCCCAGTTATCAGTAGGGAGATAGGAGACTTCAATATATGAACAACCTTAATTTGAAAAAAAGAAAAATCTGCAGTATCTCTGTTCCACAAGGATAAGCTGACAGCTAAGGCAAAACATGGCTATGCCCAGAGGCAGCAGGAGCAGTGTAACAGGCTTCCCTGCTCTCCTCACCCTCTGTAGCAAAATTAGGAAAAACACCATGGGTTTAGCTCCAAGTGGTTCACAGGGGAGCTCTGCTGCTCAGAGTAGCTTGATTTTGAGATCTTGTGCTCTGCTTTTCAATCAATATTCAGAAAAATACATCTTCAAAGTGGAATATCACTGGGGGGAAAATATCAAGCTTTTCATCATCTTTTCCTGCAAAAATGCAAAGAACACTTTCAAGGTTTGAGGACGTCCACACAATAGAACTATTTTCAGTTATAGGAGCTCCTTCCAGCCTCAGAGGAGATTTTGTTTTGAAGAGCAAGAGACATTCCCCTCAGGACTCTCTCCTCAGAGAAATATCTCCTAGAATTAGGCAAGATACTGAAAGTGAGGTACAGAAGAGAAGCAGAGAAACTGTCATGGTTGGCAATGGACATTTAAAATCCTCAGGGCACGGGTTAGCTGAGGATACAAAATGATATGGGGAAAAAACAAAAGAAAAAATCTTTCTTAAAGCATTTTAATGAGGAAAAATAAACATTTTCATGCTAAATTCCTCTTTTGAAGTTCAGAGACCACATTTTTCCATAATAACCTCATTCGGCCTTATGCAAATAAAAATAATTCAAGAAGAGTGAAATATTTTCCCCATAAATGCTTGTCTCATGTGGGCAGAAAGCTCTAGTTCCTTACAGAAAAGCAGAGAATCCAGGGTCCAGCCATAATGACTAAGTTTCCAAGATGTTCTTGTTTGCATCTCTCTGCTCCATTAACAGTGTGCTGCCTGCTGAAAGCTGAGCCAAGTAAACTCAGGGAACAAGTTATCTGTAAAAAATAATTTGTGGAGAGAACATCTGCTCCACAGAAGTGGAACCAGACTCTAATGAAATGTTTTAAACCTCCCAGATTAGTACAAAGAGCTGCAGGCTTCTGTAAAATATATATCATCTGCACTTTTTCTGCATGTAAAAAAACAAATAAATACTCAAATAAACTTTAAAGTATTTGAAGATGTCCAGATTCTTTAGGAAGGTTAAATTAAGCTCTTCAGGGGCTTTTGATGATCAATAGCTAGAGCAGCTCTGTGATTGAAGCAGGCTCACTAGCTATGCTTGAGAAGACTTTAACTTCAAAGATTGATGTGCTTAAGGGATAGTGAAAGAAATGATTTGTTAAAAAAATAATCCAAGCACAATTAGTAAAACTTTGATGGACACCTGTGTTGATCTGGGAACTGAATGGCAGCAGCCACACTTGTAAGTTATCAGGTGTTTATAACACAAGGGAGTAACTAACCTCTTGCAGAACTGGGAAACAGGAAACCAGTGGATATCCTTGGACTTTGCCAAATGCATCTAAAGCTGCGCCAGATTTTGGTGGTCAAAAATGCAGAGCTTCCCAGTACAGCCCCGTTGTATGGAACATGTATGTGTGTATATATGTTAATGTTTTTCTATTTTCTTACAAAAGATGAGCAGAGATGCTGTTGAGTATTCCTAAAACTCTCCAGTGACAAGAGCTACAGTGCTGTCCCCTGTGCTCACAAACATCTTTTCCTCTCCCAACCCCTCAGAGCATTGAGTTAAGAGAGCAATTCCCTTTCCTCTAACAGATCAATGCTTGTGGCACACAGATGAGCAGTGGTGCTTATTCCTTAAGCCAACTGTGCTGTTACATTTTTATGTGCATCAGATGCAAAGTAAGGTGCTGATACCAGATTTGGAAATCATGAAAAGGCAAGGGGCTTAGAGGATGGCAACAGAGACCATAGCAAGAAGAAATGACCTTGTTTGTGCTGCTGGTTCCTCTCAGGAAAGACCACAATGTGGATACAGAGATGGGCACTCACATCTCTGCTAAGCAATGTGTTTTCAGTCAAATCTAGAATTTAATGTCCAACATGGGGGTAGCCCTGGATTTAATCCACTGCTTGCAGCTCTGGCTAAAATTATTTGTCATCTTACCAGGAGATAAAGCAGCAGAATTCCATGAGATAACCAGGTGGTTACTGTTGTTTGCAAGGAGCTGCTGCATTTTTACCTTCCATCCATTCAAAGTTACTGTGCAGTGCTTCTGGAGATTTACCCCAGTAAATAACCTGTGAAACCTGCAGCCACTCACCACACAAGTCACTACCCCTGCAGGGATACCCAGCAAACAGGAGCTGATCCCTCCTTTGCGTTATAAATGCTCAAATCGGTAGCCAAATTTATGAAAAATTTAACAAAGATTTATTCGATTGATAACAAAAAATAGAATTTTGAAAAACCACCACAGCCAAGAGACCGTCAGCCCCGGGTGCAGGCGCTGGGTGAGCCAGGGTTCCACTGCCAGAGTGACAGCGTGTCCCCAGGAGCTCACCCCAGTGCCTCCAGCAGCCAGCTCATACACAGTTCATTCTGCCTGAGGCAGGGATGACCACAGGGCACGTTTCTTTGTGTCTCTTCACACGTAGAGCTGGATCCACACGTGCAGGAACAGACAAAGAGGAATCCGGAGAGTGAGACCAATGTCTGAGCATCCAGGCAGAGGCTGTATTCACATGTAGTAGAGTGATACCAGTTCCTGAGCACAGCAGATGTAATCATGCCTGGGTGCAGGTCTTGTGAGTTTCTGAGACATTCCATCAATCATGGTCCAGGAAGGTCTAGATGCTATCTCCCAGGGGCAGATGCCAGGGAAATCATCGATGATGGGACTGTCCCATTCATACAGTAACAGACCTGATATTATCCTAATGCTGTCCAGGAACTGGTTACATGAAAATAGAACTCTGTTCCCAGCCAGAGTGGTCAAAGACATAACTTTGGATCTACACAATATTTTATACACACGTATATACCTGTATAGCATGAATTATCTCCTACCATATATTACATTTGGAAACAGCATATCAGTGAAATCTCATAATATTACACTAAGAAAAGCAGAAATGCATTTGAGATTGCTTTTCATCCTTTTACAGTGCTGCTCTTACCTCTTCACTCCACCGGTAGGAAATGGACATTGGCAGCCACTGTCAAACCTGACAACAGAATTAACAGCTCTGGTAATTAGCAGGCAAAGCCCCTTGCCAGGCACAAAGCTCAGACTGAAAGGTGATCTAAAGAACTTCTTTCCCCCCCAGGGCCAGAGTAAGGGTAAAATCATAAAAATGGTGAATTGCTTAGGATATTAAAAGAGACAGCTGAGCTACAAATTTCAGCTCGGCAGATTGTAGTCAGATGTGCTATAAAGACATGGCTTAACCTGTGCCTCAAAGCTTGTTAAAAACAAAGCAAGCATCTCAGAAACCCAGCAAATTAGATATACTGCAGACAGTTAACAGGAATAAAGGAGGTTAAATGGCCACTGGTCACACTTTCAAAACCAGGGGAGAATTTAGTACTCATCTGAGCCACGTGTTTGAATTGGAAAGAATTCCCCTTCAGATAAACAACGCCTTTTTGGAACACAGAAACTGAAAACTTTTACAGATAACCCGATGGTGATGATTTTTTTAAATTTTATATTTGCTGCAAGGAGGAAATATTGGCCTCCCAATCAGCTACTCTCACTATTAAGAATGCATAAATATCAAAGCAAAACAGAAATGTGGAAATAGTGTGGAAATACTCTTGAGGAATGACAGATCACCTATTGGCCTAGCCTGCAGCTATAACTGAAAGTTACAGTGAAACTGCTACTCTTTCTGGATAGCTATTAAAAAATAAAAAATTTGCTGGCAAACCAGAAAGGTCTTGTCCATTTGCAGGCTTGAGGGCTACACCATATCAGGAGCAGCCTAGAAAAACCCCTTGGAGAATAAGCATGGAAAACCCAGTGCTTTAGCACCAGGATTAACATGACATAGCAAAGCAGCACAATGATACAAACGTTGTGAAGGAAGAAGTCCCCTCATTTGTAACTAATTAGACTTTGGATAATACTGCAAATCAGTATTTGTTTAAATTTTAAACTATTTTTTCTTTGTATTTGAAAGCATTATTTTTCTGTATGTTAATTCTAAGCAAGAGAAGCAATTCTGTGTGTCAGCAGCTACTGTAGAAAATAATCAAGGAGCGTTGTCCCTTTTGTGCTTCTAATCTAAATATACAGAGAAAGCACTGGGGAAAGGAAATGTTGTTATTCCCACCTTAGAGCTGGAGAATTGAGACAGATAAGAACTGAGCAATTTTCCATCCTTAGAAGGGAAGTCTGTGTCAGAAACTGGGACAGAATGCAAATTTCTACAGCTATTCTCAAAACAGGTTTGTTGGCATAATTGTTTTTCGTCTGCACATGTTGCCAAATTCTGAGAAACGTTTATGGAAAGCAAACCTTAAATACATGTATTCAGCAAAGAGCCCTTTCGTGTTAAGGTAGTGGATGGAAGAGAGATTCTGTGCAGCTGATTTCAGAAAATGATAAATAGTGACAAAAGAAAATGGAAGAGAACACGTGATCCAAGCAAAGTGAAGCACAGTTGTGTCAGATCACATAAGCCCAAACTGCTGTGCCTGTGTGGAAGGTGATACCCAAACACAGCTGGGTGGTCTCTGGGCGAAATATCAACTCAAGTCACTGAACTCAGCAATGTTACTGCAGCGAGCTAAAAGCATTGCAATGCACTGATTAACAAGGTGAGATCTAGATAGAGGGGGAAAAATGACTTACAAATGCATGGGGGTTTTGCTCAGAAAGAAATCCTGTAAATTCTGAGCGTCATAAGCTGATAGAAGACAAATATAACAAAGCCACACATACATTGTTGGTACCCCACTGAAATAAATGGGTTTCCACCCTCTGGTAGAGATAAAATTTCAAGATTGGGTGTGACTAAATTCAAATGCATTGGGATTTCACTGAGGAAGACAAAATTACAGGATGATTGTGCTGCAGACCACAGCCACAATACTGATGTAGTTTGACCTTTTATTGAAACCCTCTCCAGAAAAAAAACACACTGTGCTTGATTCCAATGTCCAGATTTGGTACAAAAAAAGCTGTTTTATTAGGAACAATTGGGTTAAGTATAGCACTTAAAGATATGTCTCGAAGGATTGCCTACTCACAGTTCTTTTCTGTTTATGGATAATAATAGTGGGTGGATTTGCAATTAGGGTAGCATTTTCCCAAGATTTTAAATAAAATACTAATATTAATGTGCAACTGCTTCACTGCTCTTTAGAATCAGAATGGTTTGGGTTGGAAGGGACTTTAAAGATCAGCCAGTTCCAACTCCTGTGCTGTGGGCAGGGGCACCTCCACTAGACCAGGTTGCTCAGAGCCCCATCCAGCCTGGCCTTAGACAATTCCAAGGACACGACAATCACGGGAAATGGGGCCCAGTGCCTCACCACCCTTAGAATAAGGAATTTCTTCTCATGTATAATCTAATTCTACCATTCTTCAAGTTAAAGCTATTCTCCCTTGTATCACTTCATGCCCTTATGAAAACCCCCTTTCCAGTGTCCTTGCAAGACCTCTTCAGGTGGTGGATGCTGCTGGAACACGTCCCCAGAGCCTTTTTAGCTGTGCTATTCCCTGAATGCTTATGATTTTTCATCCCATTATACAAAAGGATGGAGACCAAGTGGAGCATTTGTGTGTCTGTTCCTGGCAGTGGCTGACTCAGATCTGAGGGTGATGGGTGGCTCTGCCTGCCCGCTGAGCCCTATCAGATCTTCCTTGTGATGACTTTGCCTGATAGACTCAGCAGAGTTCCTCCCAGGATTTATCAGCAAAAGCAATGTCAGAATGAGACCCTGTGCACTTCTGCTGCAGCCTGTGGCAAAAACATGATTTCCTATTTGGGAGTTCCTAATCTATCAGACATTAATTAATGGTATAGACTGTAGATAGAGCACAGTTGAACAAACTCGGCAGAGAGGAATCTGAAGCCACTCCAATATCCCGAGGGCTTTTCATAGCTCTGCCCTCCTTACTCAGAAATGTCATTCTCTAAAGTAGGTCTTACATCTTTAGAAGATGAGCGTGGGGAAGAGCTCTCATCTGGGATACAGAGACAGTTTCAGGCAAAATAGCAGGAGTGGCTGCTCTAGTTTGATGAGGGTTTCCTCATTATATTCAGTGCATTTCAAATGTGAGAGTTTGGTTTTGTAATGATATTTCACATCATCTTTGGGCCTCCGGGGGCTGGATGTAGGATTTCAGAAATAAATATATTAGCAGGAACAATTGCATCTTAGGAAAAAAAAAAAAAAAAGAAGTTACAGCTTTCCTGATTGATAACTTCAATGTGCCACCTACAAAGGCTTGTGTGTCTCTGCTCTGGAGTTTCCCAGGCTCTGGGGTACTTCAATTAATTGTCATTTATATAACCAGTGCATCTCTTTCTCAGGGGCAATGAAAGCTCTGACTCAGGAGAAAGTCATGAGATCCCTTTCATCACTTGGGAGCAGGACCTGTGACTAAAAAGCATAATATTTCACTAGGGTTTAGTCTCATCTCTGAAGCACATTGTAACAGGCAGCACACTTTGCTGCCTAGTTTTTGCTTGCTGACTTCAGGACTGTACTTCAAAAGCTCCCTGTCCTCCTAATAAAAGTGCTATGCCTATCTTTTATCATGCCCTTTGTTATAAGGTTTAGCCCATATTCCCAAATGGAGGATGAAGAGCAGGGAAACCTATTCAGCATGACAAAACAGTCATTGTGTTATAAAAAAGTGTAGTGTGTATATAAGTGAAAATGTTAGAGGGAAAAAACTCCTAATAGAGAGCAAACCTAGTGAGATATGTTTTTCTTCTAACAGTGCCCCATCCCTAAAACAGAGCAAAGAGAAATAGAAGAGAATAAATAGAAGGAAAGGCCCATGCATGTCCAGCTTTAAGGAATCCTGTTGAACAGTGTTGGAGGTATGTGACAGGACATGTGCCTCATCTGCTTCTCATGAATCCTCTACTCTCAGCTCTACAAACCTCATGTACCAGCTTTATTGGGGTCAAAGGAAGATGGCAGCTAAAATAATCTTTAAAGAAAAAAAGTTTTGGACAAAAAAAAAATCTGATTTTCTAAGGTGCTTTATTAAAAATGCTCTTCCTTGGCTGATTCCTGCTCATCCAACTGTTTTGAGGAGTAATAGTGATTTGTAGTTTTATCTTCAGGATACATTTTTGATTGAGTTTGAAAAGGTAAGATTTTAATAGAAAGGCTGTAATCTCAGGATTATTTATGTCTTGCTATGATTAAAAAATTTAGTATTTGTATGTAGCAAGCTCAGTCTAGTCTTAGTGCTCTTCCTGGTGAGAGTTACACAATACTCATACCTACCTCCTAGCTCTGATTTCCTTAACAGCACTTTGGACTGGATTTGCATCAGCTAATTAGTCATTCCAGAACAGCACAGCAAGTACCTTTCAATCCTAATCTCTTTTTGTGCAATTTATAGTGGCATTTAGTCAGAGCAGAGCACGAGTATCTTCCTGTGCTACTCTGAAGAGCTACTCACGCTTCACATAGTTTTTGTCTCTCAACAGCCTGATTTACCTGGGCTCTGCTCTGCAGAGCTCTGGCAGGAGGGCACACACCACCCCAAGCTTCTTGAGAAAGAACAGTTATTGACTCACAGCTGTATGTCAGATATGGGGAAAAAGATAAAAAATTGATAATTTCAGGAACACCAGTGGCATTGTTTGTCATAGCTCTCTATGAATCTCCTTTATCCCGTTTTCCCTTCCTTCACAGCTGGCAATTTAAACTGGCCTCTAGTCCCAAAAAAATCCTCTTATTTATAATCTGGTTGGCCTTAATCTACTAACTCAAGCTCATGCTGAATGATTTGTAAAATGTACAAAGCAATTTTTAGGCTCCCATAATGAATCTGAGCCATTTTGTTCTAGTTTGTTAACTTGTCTGTATCAGGAGCACAGATCTCTGTGGGTCTGAGCAGGTTACAGATCCCTGGTACTCACACACCTTTGTTAACCTGAAGTGTCTCCAGCTTAAAGAAATTTATCTCTCTCACTTGCTCATTTTACTACTTGACTTCAATCAAAACTATCTCCACTGAAGTCATTCTAGAGATTTCATTTCTCTACTTAAACACACCATCTATCCTCACTTGCACCACCTCCCTCCTCCTACTCATTTAAATGGGCTGTTATAGCAGGGCAGATTAATGTCACCATCATCTCCCCTGATTTAAATGGTGTTTGATTAGATCTGTCAGGGTATACTTCTCTCTAAGTATGTGCTCTTGCCCGATGTGTTAATCTGATGGAGTAAATGGGCCTGGAGACATGGCCTAATCATTGCACAACATTAAATAGTTAAGACAAGGTTCAGGCCTCCAGGTACAGACTTGCTTTAGTGGCAGTGCCTGCAGGCAGAGGAAAAAGTGCCAGGTTTTGATGATATAATGGCCAAAGCACAAAAGAAAAGTAGCATTCTCCAAGCATGAGGTAGTCAGCAAATACCACATTTTCCAAAATCCATCTTTTTCCTTTTTTTTTCTTTTTTGAGTCAGTCTTAGAAAAAGCTGCTTTGTCTCTTGCACAGTTTTGAAGCTGGTACATCAGCCATGAAAGCTGCTTTTCCTGAACCTGAGGAAAATTAAATTTTCACCCTAGAGCAAATCTCTCAACACTCTCCTGGGTGAAGAGAGACTGTGTCACCTCCTTCAGCAGAGAGGTGCAAGGTGAGGGGAAAGAACAAGACCCTGGCAATGGGAAAAGCCCAGGGAAGCAAAGCAAGGTCTCCTGGTTTAGGCCAGACCTAACTGAGGAGATCTGGACTCTCCTTCAGAGCAGCAATGGTTTTTGTTGGACACAGTGTAGGTGGTGCAGTGCAGACTCCTTAAGGCCTTACCAGTCTTCAACCATAATTAAACACTTTTTTTATACCAACTTCATCAGCAAGGTTGTTCAGTCTAAGAGTAAATTTCCTCTGGGAGAATCTCTGAAAAGGTGGCAGAATTCCATCATTTCCTGAAAACTCCTTAAACTTGGGAGTTCATTTTAATTCCAAAATAGAAAGCAAAACTTCAATCAGCAGAGGAATAAAACTTCAATATTTTTTAACTTTCTACATTAGTTTTTGCTTAAATAACAGTTGAAATAAGCTTTTGAGACAAATGTTTTCAGATGAGAAAACTCATTAATACTGAAACAGATTAATGACATTATTGAGGGGCTTTTTGACATTTTTATTCTATCTACCATTTTAATGAAAGTTAAACCAAAGGCATTCTGGTCTAGTTAAAAAATAATTTAAGTAGAGAAAGTTTAGAAAATTCATGCAGAAATTTTTCTGGGAACCTGAGTAGGAACTCAATGCCATTAAAAGATGCAAGTTTAAAAGAAAGGCCCAAAATAAAATTACAACTCCCACAGAACTTATTTTGGATTACATCTTTTGGGACAGGAGTATTATATTTTGTATCTCTTTCCCATGACACTCTCAGCCTCAAAGACCCATCTCCTACCACAGCTCTGCTGCACATTTCCATGGCTGTGCTGACTTTCAGGTTACTGCTGTCCTCATCTACACAAGAATTCATGGCTTTACTTCATTTTCCACATCTCAGCCCAGGGCCAAATCCACTGAAAAGCCCCCTACCCAAAACTGCTGTTTCCCTGATAGATTCATGCTGTAAATAGGCAAAGAAAAGAATAACATGGAGAATAAACTTCTTCCTTTAAATGAATACTTCACATAAGGATGAAAATCTTCTCTGCCAGAGAAATCTTTCCTCACATTTGTGATAGGTCACAAATGAGGAATCAAAGAAACACTGAGCAGAGATGATGACATGAAGCCTTCCTAACAACAGCAGATGCACTAATTTTTTCCTTAGCTGCAATTTTATGACTAAGCATAATTTATGAGTGATAGTAGAAAGGAAACATAAAGCTATCAGCCTAATGTATGACTGTGGTCCAAAATGCTAAGAGATAAATGCACAGGGAGAGAAGAAAGTCTAGTCTGGGCAGGAATTGTTCTAGAGCTCTCTGGTCAGGGACTTGTTAATCAGTTTTTTCCAGCTGACCCAGTATCAGGTGTACATACTACAGAAGCAACCACCATAACTTCATGTTTCTCTAGCCCCTCCTTTCTAGATGGATCATTATTTATATAGACTTGGCTGTGGGCTAGATGTCCCCTACAGGAATTTACAGTCTCATTTTATTCATGACATTCTGTTACTGCAGTGAAAAGGCCATTTATATCTAGAGACAGGCAAGCAGTAAGAGTAGCAAACAATGGGGGAAGCAGTGCAAGAAAAGAGCAAAGAACTCAAGATCCCAGAGGTTTTATGTACTGAGAAGTACATCCTGTTTGGGATGACTTTCTCTAGCTACAAACAGTTACTTTAGGGTGATGGCTGATCATGTTATACTTTATATCAGTACCAATCCTTCCTGTGCATATTCACTATGTTCATATACATTCTTCAATAAATACTGGATCCAGCTTGATCCAGCTTTCCCCCCAGTATGGGACTGTGGTTATCCATAGGCCCAATACCAAAGGACACCCACCACAAGGCACTGCAGGACTCTTCATCCCCTGCCCAGCTCTGGCAGACAAGACAGTCCTGCAGCTGTGGGAGAAAGGATAGGGTTGTGTGCTCACCCTGCAGCTGAGGAAATGCCATCAAGGAGTGCTGACCACAGCCAAGGAGGCAGCCCCATGGCACAGCCAGCTCTGCCTGTGACCCCCTGACTGAGCCCGCCTCAGCAGCCCACCTGTGACAAAAGTGCACAGACCCCACAACAAACTCCCTTCTCCACAATCCTTCATGAGATATACAGGGAAAGAGGAAGAAGTGACATTGGAAATACCACAGAGCATTGGAATTCCCAGCCCTTGACCTCTTGTTTTATGTTTCATTACCCACAATAGCGAGGCTTCCCAAAGCCACCTGCAACAGAGCAAAAGTAAAGTGCTTTTTCTGTCTCCTGAAATGAGTTTGTTTGTTTTTTCTGTTTTTTTAACCAAGAAGGTTTATTGATGGTATAAATGTGAGGGAAAGTGCTAATCCTAATTACACCCTCATAAACAAAGGATGTTTGGGGAAAGCAGGAAAACCACATGGGATTAGAGGGGCTAGAAAGAAGGCTTGAAAGGATCCTCCCTTCTACAAAGAGAAGCTTAATGGCAACAGGAAAAAAATTGAGAGAGAAAATCCCGTAGCAATAGGAGTATCAGTGATACACCACTTCCAGAATTAGATCTGGCAGTGTTATGCAAAAGCCCACCCAACCATTTACTCTTTTTCATTATCATCATCAGCTCATCCTGGTAAGGGGATAGTGGTATTTGCAAGGCTGATACACAGCAATGATTTCTGCTTAACCAATCAGGCTTAGCATCATTTACATTGCTACTCTCACAAATACAAAGGTATTTTATCATCCTGTATTATTTTGTGTACATCTTGTATCTACCCTTTAAACCTTAGTCCTTTCACACACTGGCTGCACAGTTAACCATGCAGGCCCCTGTGTAGCCAGTAATAATCTTTAATGCACACATGTAGTTGTGAGCTTATAAGAGGCATAATATTCCCCATGAACATGGCCCTTAGCTATTTTCACAAAATCCGCAAAGAAAAAAAAAAGGATACTGTAGTTGTCACACAGAAGAAAAAAAATGTTTTTCAACTACAATGAGACTGTGCCTTCAATCACAAGCCAAAATATTTTTTCCTGAACTATGTTCTAATGCTGTTCTTTACACAAACATTGATTGTGTATACAAGATAATAAATGTTGGGAGAAAGTTTTTAGAATTGTTCATCTAGAATGAAAGGTGGATGTTTCCTAATCAAAATAGCTGTGCATAGAGAAAGGAATGAAAGGAAAACAAACCCAGCCATTATCCACACTTGGCCTCACCAACAAAGTGTTGGGCTGAGCCAAGCACTGGTATCAATTTTCTTTGCCTAATGAAAAGGTTTTCCGAGATGTAGTCCTTTCTGCTTCACTGTGGATTGACAATGCATCCTGACCTAATGGAGGCTGATTACTGTTTCCATTATGCAAGGCTGACAGAAGCAATATTTCTTCAAACCACAACCTGTTGTTGAGCACAGAGTTATTGTAGTGTGACTCTGGGCTACAAAGGCCGTTGCATATCACATGTTCCTCATCTTCTTTGAAGCACCACACGTCCTCCCACGTGATGATGGGGAGACCTGTGGGGCTGTCCTGCTGTCACTGCTGGGATATCATTGCTCATGATTAAAAATAGAACCATGTGGAAGTTCTGGTTCAACATGAAAACCACATGTGACCCACACTTCCATTCTCTAAAGACAAAAAAGCACTAAGCACCACAATTGAGAGGTTAACCGGGTGGGAAGTCCTCAGCTCCTCCTGATCTCCCCAAGGCTTAACTGAGCACTACTAGAACTGGTACAAGAAACCACATCCTTCTTGCAAAGCAGCAAAGAAAAATTTAAACTGTGTTGTTGAGTACATCTTGTCTCTGTCCAAGGGCTGTTTCTATTTGGAGGATTTGGGAATTTACCAAAGCAGGGGCAGAGCCTGGGCTGCTCAAGCCAGGCCTGTGCTCAGAGTCATTACGGAACACTGCCACTGCCTCCTCTCAAAGCTACTTGTGCACTTTGTGTTTTGTTTGCATTTGTGGATCACATGCATCAATGATCTTTTCAGCATTCACATTTCACAGCCTCACAGCTAAGGCCAATTCTGCCAGGCTCTGATGGCACACTGGACACTCATTTTTCTGGGTGCACCATGGGCTGCACACCCCAAGGTCCCTTTCCTGCACAGCAAGTCAGCCTGCCCAAGTTAAACTGACAGGACCGTGTGAAGCACAAAGGCAGCAGGCTGGTGTGCTGGCACCAGCTCTTACACAGCAACGTGTCCTGGGCACCAGGGAAAGTGGCAACTCAGGAAGTGAATAGCCAGTGTTAAAGTGACAAGCTTGTGGAAAAGCTTTGAAGAAAAATTCAAGGTGAAAAGCTTGGTATCAGAGGCAGAAGAAAATGTATTCAAGGGGAGAGCAAAGATTCCAGCATGCCCCAGGTCTGAGCTGTCACTCAGAGCTGCTCTGAGGCTGCTCAGTGTTTTACATCCCTTTCAGCATCAGTGTGCTGGGCAGACATTTCAGGAGAGACCCTCCACAGTGCTTTGCTCTTGTCCGTGTGATCAGTGTCACTGCAGCTTGTGGGAACTCTCAGTGTCCTCTAAATTAGATGCATCCTTGCTAAACCAGCTGTGAAACACGCTTGTGCCTGCAGAGCCTCAGGAAAAAAGGAAAAAAAAACCAACAAAAACTGCCACCAACATGAATAGGAGCCTTTTCCAAAGGATATTAAAGGAGAGCTAACATGGTTTTCACATGCTGGGTGGGGAGGCCTGAGTCAGCCTGAGGAAGTGGTTGTGTCTACACCACCTCAAACCACTCAGCCTCTGAGTGAGTCTTCTCTCAGAGAGAACAAACTAATGCTGGAATATATTCCAGAGGTTTTGGTGCATGCATTGGCTCCCTGTTTGGATTATATTCCCTCCAGTTATCTGCTATCAGAAAGATACCACAGCAAGTGTGAGAGCACAGCCAGTGCTGGTGGGCATTGCCTGGGCCCTGTCCCTGTGTGCTGGGCACCAGAACCTGTCAGTCACAGCTCTCTCCAGCCTCTGCTGACCCTGAGAAGAGCAAAACATCTGGGGCTGTTTGGAGGATTTCTCCCTGCACTTAATGCTCTGGCCAGGGCTTCACCTGCCAAATGGTGAGTTGCTGGGTGCTGGGATTTTGATAAGCTACTCCCAGACAAAACCATTTGTTGCTTTTGAAATAACAACTAGTAGAGTGGGTGGTGGGGAAAAAAACCACAAACAAACAAACCAACCAACGAACCAACCAACCAACCAACCAAAAATCAAAAAACAAAACAAAACAAAAAAAAAAAACCCAAAACCTCCAACCAATAAAAAGAACCAAACAAAACAAAAGAAAACACATTGCTGCATGTGATTATTCTGCTGGCATGGTGCCACCAAAGACAAAGCAGCTGAAGGGCAGAGCCACATGAAAAGCCAGACACCAATCAGTTGCCAGACAAGAGTCATTAATTGTGCACTTGTGGCTTTATTTTTCTGGGCACCAAAGGGGACATAAGGCTCTCTAGCTCCACGAACTACAAGGCTGACATTGCAGGTAATGCCCCTCTGTTAATGCAAATACACTGCTGTCCTTAACTTGGCCAACACAAGAAACTCTCACTCTTTACAGCTCTGCACAGCAAACAGCCTCAGAGAGGACAATATTTGGCTTCTCCACAGGCCACTTGTCACCTCCCCTGGATATGTGCAGCCAGGCCCAGCACCCAGGGTCCAGCTTTGCCTGTCAGTCCAGCCTGATTTTAGGGATTTCCCTAAGCAGTGCCATACCCATCCCTCGAGGAGTCACTTAATGGCACCAATGAGCAGCAGCACAATGTCCTGTCTGTGGAGGTTTCCTGCTTTAACTACAGAAGGTAAAGAAGGAAACAGATGAAGTGACCTCTTTAAAATCAAGTAGAACCACGAGTAAAACCACAGTTCTCCCTAGCTCTGTGCCACAGATTTATTCCTGGAGCCACAGACCACAGCATTAAGTTGCTCAAAAGACTTCAAAAGCCTGTGTGGGTGAGTAAGAACAGCAACTCTTTCTAGTTCCCTTTTGCCATGTAAGATAATCCTGTATATCTCACACATCCTTGAAGCTTCCTGTCATTTGGCTGGCTTTCCTGTATGGGATACTTCTGCTTATCTGTTTACCACCTTTCCTGGTGCTCAGGAAAGATAGTTTGGGTTGTGAATTATTCCGAGTGCTGTGCATGGTGAATACGAATTTTGTTTGCTGTTCTGGAGCTACTGAGATCCCACATCAATGTGGTGTAGGCATCAGCTGTGGGCACATATGGATAACTGTGCCTTGCCATCACTCTCCTAAAACTGACTGAGTGTGGCCCTTGTAATGTCTTTGCCAAGGAGAAATGTGCTCACAAAACAATTCCATAAGACACGCAGCCACACTAGCATTTGCATATTTGTATGCTTCATTTAAAAGGGTCTGCTATGTGTTGTGGCTTCTTTTCCAGGCAAGGCTAAGTCATATTTTCCTAACTCTTCAATTTGTAGCAATTTCACTCTCCTTCAATTCCCTCCAGTTTGAGCACTGCTGCCACAATACTGTTCCATTTAGAGGAACAAATAAGTGGCACGGCCCCTTGGAAACTGTTAGCACAGGTATTCAGGAAATAGCTGGCAAAAGCACTGCTGCAGTTCACAGCCCCCCTGGGGCAAGACAAGATTGGCACAGTGCAAAGCCAAGCCAAAAAAAATACATAAATGCTGATGAAAAGAAAATTCAGCATAATCCTTTTGCAAAGCTGATCCTTTGTGGGGATGACAGGCTGAGCACTCTCTTGGCTTTCTGCTGACATTCTAATGGCTGATAAGGCTTTGGCACACCAGCAGCAGGGAATTAGCTGTGCCTGCAAGAGACCTCCAGTTGCATCTCACATAACCTCAGCAGGAAACCTGAAAGCAGCACTGGAGCACCCTCAGAAACAGCTCTGCTGTACCAGGGCAGAGCTTTGGCTCATGGAAATAAAACCACTCTGCAGAAACGTGCTGATTGTGGCAACAAGGCAAATCAGGAAAGGGCATAGCAGAAACACAGCGAGCACCTTGTCTGCCCAGTGCCCACAACTCCCCTGCCAGGCTGACTGCCCACTAGCATGGGGGTCCTACCTGCTAAAATCCCACTTTCTTTCACCTCTTTGCAGATTAGGCTGTGGATCCCAGGTACTGGACACTGCCTGGTCTCCCTGGTTATGCAGAGGAGTTTCCTGAGCACTTTACAGCAGACAGGTTTTTGATTTTTTTCCTACATCCTGGTTTCAAACAGGAGTTTCAGCTTCTAGGCAGGTTTATTTCTAACAACAACAGATCCTTGTTTGCTGTAGATAATTATCTCCATAGAAAATAAGGATAACACCTGATTGAAGGTTGTGTTTCAGGGAACAGTGTGATCTGATATCCAACTCAGGTCTAGTCAGGCCAGGATTTGGAGATCTTGGGGTAGAAATTATTCATTCAAATTTCTGTCAATATGGTGCTTGACTTTTAACCATAGACTCCTGTGAAAATCCAAGCACTCTTAGACTGCATGATTTTCAATCACATATTATTTTAAATAGCCATTACTTGTCATTTCCTCTTTTGGATCTGTGCAGAAACAATTCTAAAGAAGCTGCCCAAAATCAAGTTAGTACAAACCTATGCAAGCCTGTTAGCTTCTAAGTGGCCACACTGACTTAAATGCAAAGACTCCAGCTGACTTCATGGGAAGCTGAATCAGGTCAGTAATGAAGGCTGTGAATTCAGGGTTGGTTCAGGCACACAGAAGTTCAAAGGCTTGTCTAGATCTGTTGAATAAATGAAATCACCAAGACTTCTGCACTTTCCAAGAGAAAATGCTACCATAAGAGTCTTGAAAATGAGGATGCTGCAAGACTAACCCTTCTCACAGCACTGCTGCTGCACTGAGAATTGAAACAAGAAAGGCAAAAAAGGAAGCATTTGGTATAGAGGTGAACACAATCTCAAAAAGAGGACTTTTTTTCCCCCTTCCTGGATGCTCATCTTTATTTTGCTTCCTTTCTGGCATTGACTCTTTTCATCAGGAGAAACAGTATGCTCCTCTCTACTTTCTCCTGTGCTAGCCTTGCTCCAAATTAGTCTTAACCACATATATTATTAGTTACATGTCCATGGCAATCAGCTCCTGTCCTCAACAAAAGGCTTCTGCTCCCCTATTAACAATATTTCATCGCTGCATAGATAGATACAGAATGACAAAGGCACGTGAAATAATGAACAATTCAATGAAAGCCCCTTGGATTTTCCTATTCTGTCCACAGTACAGGACAAGAATGAGGAGACATTTCATGAAATTAGAAAGGCTGCAAAGGCTGATACAGATTAAAGGGAAGACTTTTCCTCTTTAAACATAGTTTATAACCAGTCTGTGAAATTAACTGCAGCCTACTCAGGGCAGGGGAAGAACAAGATCATATTTTCCATGTCCTTTTTTTCTAATGTGGAATCTAGTGACATTCATATCATCAAAGCTCGTTTTGAAATAAAGTAGCAAGGAAATATTTTAGTTAAAAGAAAATATGAAACAGGAGGAATTGGTCTGCATAAGGCAGTTGTGGGAACTTTCAGTTTTCTGGCTGGATTAGCAATGAATTTAAGAGAAGGAGGCTTAGAATAAGATGTTTGAAAGACATTCCCCTGGAGGGAAGGGTGAGATGCAGATCCAAGAAGCCAAAGCCCTTTTCAGATGTCTAGGTAGGCTCTGGAGTAGGAGAGGCAGCTCTGTCTGTCCCACAGTGGGAGGGGTGGCTGGGGCAAGGCAGGATTGCCCTGATGAGCTGAGGCAAAGGTGAGGGTCAGGAACAGGGGATGCTGAGCTGAGGCACAGGCACAGGGTGAGGGTCAGGAGCAGGCACGGGGGATGCTGAGCTGAGGCACAGGGTGAGGGTCAGGCATAGGGGACACTGAGCTGAGGCACAGGATGAGAATCAGGCACAGGCACAGGGGATGCTGAGCTGAGGCACAGGGTGAGGGTCAGGAACAGCAGGCACAGGGGATGCTGAGCTGAGGCACAGGGTGAGGGTCAGGAACAGCAGGCACAGGCGATGCTGAGCTGAGGCACAGGTGAGGGTCAGGAACAGAGGACACTGAGCTGAGGCACAGGTGAGGGTCAGGAACAGGCACAGGGGATGCTGAGCTGAGGCACAGGTGAGGGTCAGGAACAGGCACAGGGGATGCTGAGCTGAGGCACAGGGTGAGGGTCAGGAACAGCAGGCACAGGGGATGCTGAGCTGGCACTGCCTGCCAAGAGGGGCAGAGAAGGCAGAGTGCTGAGCCTCTGTCTTCCATCAGCCAGGCAGCCCTGTCCAGAAGCAGCCCAAGCCCTGCACTGCTCTGTGGGCTGCAGTTTGCCAGACAAACCCATCAGTGCCACCTTTACCACTTAGGAATCTGCACTGTGCACCTCTAATTAAGAAAATTAAAGGTTGCCTTTTTCTCGGTAAATGTATCAGTGAAGTTAAGGCTCAGCTCCTCTTTCTGTGCTGTAAATCCCACCATAAAGTGGGATGTACCTCATGCTGCTCCTGACAGCACCTTCTTCCACCATTGGCACAAGCAGCTTTCCTGGCTGGTCTCTTTGGGCAGTGGGACAATACAATCCCTATGCTGGACTTGCCCACCAGCTCCTTCTTGTAAGATGGAAATCTCATGGTGTATTACTCAAAGATTCAAAAGCTCATTGCAGTGGCTTAATATCCACTGGCAAAATTAAAAGTGATAAGGGATGTTAATCTTCATGCTCCAGGGTATAAACTAATTACCATCTGGAGTCACAGGAGGAAGCTTTCCTCTATATACTGATACAGCCTTTTACTGTTGCCTGGGAAAATGATGAGTTTGGAAGAGGTTGTTCCTCTCTCCAATGCATTGACCTTTGTCAAAGACTGGATTCTCAGCTAGTGGATCAATGGCCTATTTTGGGATGACATTCCCGTGTTGATATATCACCTTCCATTCAAATTCATCCATTTGATTTAACATCCATTAGCAAGGTAATGCCCCAGAGCCTTGTATTTGTCAAATTGTTTGTTTACCCTTTTTATTCCAGAGATTAGTGCAATCTTACATGCAAAGTGCAAGTGAACACATTCATGGCTCTGTAACTCTGGTCTGAAAGGTTCTCCCGGTGCCTTTTGGAGGCAGCAGCAGTGGTGACACTGGTACAGACCTAAGCCTTTTATCAATGAGCAGTGTGGCAGGTCTATTTGTTTGAGCCCTTGCTGACACCCACACTCTCTGTAATTCAGTCTGACAGATTGAGGCCATGTTCCAAATCTCACAAAAGAAGCAGAGGCGGGTATTGATTTTTCTGTTATTGTTGGCGATTTGCTGCCTCATTCCTTTAACAAATGTTAAAAAAAAAATTAAAAAAATATATCTGCATGTAGTAAACAGGAAGGTCCCAGCTGCTTGTGGCAGAACACGTAGTGCTGTTCCCCCTGTCCTTCTCCTCTGTGTCTCTGATTCAATGGGCATGTTCCACAGACCTTGAGCAACAACACTGGATAAATATGAAAAAATGGCCATGGTGCTGCTTACAGCCCACAGGAACTCAGGAGCAGCATCTTTCACACTGTGACTTTGAGTAACCCCAAATCAGAGTAACCTCTGCTTCTGCAGTTTTCCCTGCGCTAACCCTGGTGTGGAGAGAGCCTTCAGGCTCAGATGGAAACCAGGCCCCTCTGCACACTGTGCTCAGGCTTAACTCTAACTCACCCCAGGTATCATTTGTGATGCCCACACCCAGTGCAGACCCTACACAGATGTGCAGATGTGCTGAGTGCTGCTGGCCACATCCCCTCACTGCTCCAGGCGCCGTGAGGGCAGCTCTGACCGGGTGCTGTGTTTGTTTGGCAAGCTGCACATCTTGTAGCACCTGCGACCTGATGTACAAAGATGCTGGGGGACCAATCTCCCACCAAAACCGACAGAACTCAAACACCTCAAGCCCTTCCCTGATCTATTCTGTTAGTTCCTGTGCTTCTGGCAGCTTTCTAATCTCCAAGCATACTAAAATAAACAAAGAGATAAATCTTTGTGGATCTGTTGCTCCTATTATACATCAACCTGAAACATTCAGGATTTCCCTTTTTACAGCTAATTTAGGACAGAAGTTGTGCAGATTCAGGTTTGAACTCCTGGACAGAGTGTGCTTCCAGGTGTGGAAATCAGCCATTTGTAGTAATTCTCAGTAATTTATTATCAGTGTGTCCAGATTTCTCTTAGAAGATGCTGAACGCTGCTTTGTGTTTAGCACTGTGTTAAAAACCCCAAACAAATAAAACAACAGACAGCTTTAGTTGCTCAAGTTTAAGCGTTTTTGTTTCTTGGGGAAGTGGGATGACGTGGAAAGGCTGGACTGCTCCCACATATCCTCAGTGGAGCGATGGATACCAAACACTGAACACTTTAATGGTATGTTGATGCCTCTAACATAATTACAAAATATATCAGAGATTTTTTTAGCAGCCTTTCAGACTTTAGGAGAGAGCAGTATTATCTTGGTGCTGTGAGCAGAGCCATTTTCACTATCACAGGGCTTTGACAACCAGCTTCCTACGCAGTTTGTCATGCTGAATGTCACTAATTCCATCTGAATACTGATACTGCTCACGACTTTTTGTTATGCTGCATGTAAAGATTTTATGTATGCAATTCAGAAAAGGCATTGATAAATGGATGTAAATCTTTGGAGAGGCTACTGAAAAAACTCATTTAATATCACACTGATGTCTGTGCTGTGTTAGGCTTCAAAAATATTTTCTACTCTTTTTATGAGCTCAGTGAGATTGCAGTGATTGTTCTTAAAGATGACGGAAAAACACTGTAAACTCCTGGGAACACTGACATAAATCTGGAGTAACTCTGTTGCTTCTGATGGAGCTACCTGTGCATCACTGGGAGTGTTATTCAGCCCAGGGATTGTGTCATACCTGCACTTACCAGTAAGAAGAAATATAGCTACTTAGCTTATTGCATGTGTTTGCACTTTTCTCTTTGAAGTCCTTGGCTTACTTGCCAAAACAAGTATTTTTCCTACTCCATGGGAAGTGTTGTGCATGCCTGGTTCTGGCCCTGGCTCTCAAGGAGCATTTTCTGCTCTCCCAGAGGATGAGAAAGGAGCCAGCAAAGGGGAACCTGCTCCTTTATGGCTCACTGGTCAGACAGAGGGAAGCTGGACCACCAAAATCAGCAAGAATCCTTATTTCTCTTGCTCCTGTCATTGATGGTTTGCACTTCTTCAGCATTGCTCCCATCAGCTGGCTCCATGGAGAGCAGGAGGGCAGGTCCCTCGATGGCCATTCTGCAGCATTGGCCTCAGGGCAGCCACAGGCTGGGCAAACATCTGCTCCAGCCAGCAAACACTGAGCTACCAGCAGGTTTGCTTTCACCACTTACACCCATACCCCTCCTACTGCCCTTTTAAAGTTTTGCATTATTACTTTTTACATTTAAAAACAAGTGTGATGATTTCAAGGAGATAAATCTCTGCTCCCAGGCAGGAAGGACTCCTCTTTGAAAGGCATGAGGTTTGCTTGCCACAGAGCCACTGCATTTCTGTTTAGGGCACCCTGGCCTGGAGGTGGTAACAGTGGTGAGGGCACTGCACTTTGCACCTAAGGATGCTGGCACATGGATAAATGCAGCTTGTTATCACTCCTGCAGGCCCAGGAAAGGGAGGGTGTGACTCTGCACTGCTTCCATTAGGGCTGTGCCAAGAGGTCCCTGCAGAGGCTGGAGGGAGCAGGATCACACCAGGCTGGAGGAACAAGAGGATGGTCCCAGCACCAATGCCTTCAGCAAATATCAAAGCAGAGAGAGATGGGAGTGAAAACCAAGGCACAGAGAGGTGAAGTGATTGACCCAAGGTCAAAGCAAAGCTGTTTGCCAGAGCTGGAAGCCCAGCTCTCCTGAGTCCACCCATGGAGCTCTGCTGATACCCTGAGCAACTTGGCCATAAGTGAAAGAAATGCCTAATTTGACACTATTATATTGTGTACAGCTGTGATGGTGAACTTGTCGTGGCAAATTTCTTGGTCTTATATGGGATATTACTTCTTCACAATGCTCACATTATCCAGTAGGAATGCCTTACAAATGCTATTCATGATACACCTCAGGAGCATGATAAATAAAACATAAATGGAACAAACACCCAGGAACATTAATGGAGAAGGCTGTGGGACTTCAGCTACCCTAGGAACTTTTCCATTTTTCTCACAGAAATTGTTTCCACAAGTATTTTGATTTAAATTGGGCTGAAAGGTAGGAAGGAAGAAAGTTTAATCAGAGGGTTGTCAACAAATTACTCAAGAGTGGTGGGCAGCATCACTACTCACAGTTCCTACAGACAAATTGTTCCAGGGCTATCTGGAGAAGGGGGAAGGGAGATTTAAAAAACTACCATTAACAGGTACAATATTAAATTTTTAACTTTGTTTTGAAAAAAAGAAGTTGCTAGGAATTTTTTCTTCACTGGCATAAAAGGCTTAAACTGATACAAACCAGGATCCAATTTACACCTAATTATCACACAATTTTCCTCATTGTTGGGAGCTTATTAGAAAAATGTTAGAAAAAGTTGTGCTAACTGAAAGAAGGAAAACCATGGAAACACTTTCTGCTGTAATAGATACAATTGCTGATAAAATAGACACAATCACCTATCAATTAAGCAGTTGAAGAGCTGTCAGCTTTGCCTTTTGACTTCTCTATCCAAGATCTCATCTTTCAGCAAGAAGATCCAGCCAGGGATGAAAAAAAAAATATTGTGCATCATGGTGCAGTGCAAATTTGTCAACCTAAAGACAGTTTTCCTCCCCAGATTAATTCTTGTGAAGACACAGGAAGAGGTGCAGGACGTCAGAGAGAGGTAACACAAAGCCAGAAGGTTCTTTCTGCACACCTTTGCTTTCTCCCTCCCACACTGCCCTGACAGCAGCATAATTTACAAAGGGAGATGAGCCAGGTGATGGCAGGGGCTTGGCAGCTTGGTGAAAGGGATTTCAGGGTAAATTTTGGTGAACAAGTGATCTTCAACAGCATTCCTGCACTCAGGGTTGCATTGCTGACAAGCAGATGCCCCCAGGAACCTGGAGGAGTTGGGAAGCAAAGGGTGGCAGAAAGATTCATGTCTGAAACAGTCTTGGACATCATTGTACTATGACATAATGATGACTGCACAGGTTCTCTTAATCAAAAAATAAGGTTTGTTTGCTCTTTTAAATAAAACAAATTCAAGTGCGATAGTAAATACCTGCAGTACCACAAGTGGCAGAAGAGATGAAGAAAGCTGGCCCAGAATACAAAAAGCATTGTAACTAGAAGCAAATTAAGAAGTGCTTATAAATTGATAGTGTTAAAGTCTGGGGAACAGTAAATGAGGAACACTCCATTCAGTTATAGAAAGACTTAGATCATTTAGAAGCTAATAGCAAAGACAGTTCAAAGCTGACAAACACAGAATAATGAGGACTTTTAAATATCTAATACCCTCTGTGAATCTTAAAATGCACAGATTAAAAAGGTAGGGAGCTCCAAAGAGACAATCTAAGGGTTGTTTTGGGGTTTTTTTTCTGTTCTGGAAATGAAGAACAAAATGCAAGGTCTTTCACGGGAACAAGTACATTAAGTAAGTGCCCTTACACTGGGGAGAAGTTTAGCCAAAACAGTTAAATTGTTTAGTAGGTAGCACAAAATCCAAGGAGAACAGCAAGAATAATTTAGAACAAAATTACTTGAAATCATCAGAAGCAGGCATCCTGGTTAGTTATGTATTCTTTAAAATTGTAATAATCATTTGAATTCCTTTACAGATATGGCCCTCAAGCAATTAGAAGTCACATTTCACATAGAAGTCAACATACTAAGGAGTTCATTTGCTTAAATCATCCTCTACAGTGAGACCAAGGCTTCTGAGTTGCTTTAGAGTTTGGAAAACACCCCTTTGTGTCCCCAAACCCAGTCCATAAAAATCACACCCTCCAGTTCGTTCTGCCAGACCAAACTTCAAATTTAAACACACTCCATGTGAATGTTCAGAGAGTAACTTCCAAAGCCTACAAGATCCTATTGCTCATAACAGAAACAAGCAGGTCTTGCATTACTTGGCAGGTGTTTAATTAGGTGTTCTAATGTTTTCCTTTTTTCCTAAAATCATGTTTCTTCCCAAATGAGACAGCCGACACGTAGCTCCCAGCAGATCCTGGCTCTTACATGGCTTTTCCAAAAACATAAAGACCAGAGTCTCTTTGTCGACAGTGGAGCTATTGCACAGAAGTAAAAAGGCACCATTTTCACAGGGTCTTCTGCTCTGTGAATCCTACTCTGGAGCTGACCCAGCCCGCTCCAAGCTGACCAGCCTACCCCTACATCACACAGAGGGGTTCAGCGACATCTCTGAACAGCTCCAGTGCTTCACTAAAGCACTAAACTGGTTCCACACTCACAGCCCTCCCTGGCCCCTGAGCTGCAGAAAACACAGCAGCTCCACGCAACCAAAATAGTGGCTGGCTACCATATATTAAATAACATTGATGAAAACTTTACTGAGCTCCTGCAGCACAGCATTCAAACTTGGCCAACTAACATCATTAAGCTTTGCTTAATAATCTTGTAGCATTTGGCAAATATACTGTTCAATAAGTGCCTTATAAATTTAATAATTTAATTTTAAGCCTTCCTTTGAGATATGCAGTTCTAAGGGTGAGCATGTGTTTTATTATAAGATATGAAAAAACCAATCAAACAGAGTAAGTGATTAAAAGACCTCAGAAGCTTTAAATAAAAAGGAGGGAAAAAAAAAAAAAGAAAAAAGTCAAGCAGACCTACTGAACATGCTGGAAAATGGTGCTGAAATTTGCCTGGATATGGAGTTTTCAGCCATTTTGTGAGCTAGACAGTGTCAGGATGTTGTCTGCAGATGTTTAATGGCCAGTATGTCTGTGTTGCTATGTAATAGACACAGAGATGTATCAATATCAATACAATCAATCAATAAGACATAGGGCAGTTTTTGAAAGACTTCACACTCCTAGAAATAGTCTTGCAGGTACTGAAAGGACAATAATAAAAAAACTGTGAAGTTGTGAAGGGAACTATCTCCCATCAGCTGATCAGCTTGATTTCATTATGTAGATGAGAAAACCTGAACTAGAAGAAGGATAATTAAGTAAAGCATCTTGTATTCAGGACAAATTGATGAAAAATAGATGCAGTAATAGATGCAAAGAATAGCTGACCAAGTCGTAGTATGGTAGATTAAAAACAAGAGGAAACTAACCTGTAATTATCAGAACCACAAAATGTAATTCCTACAAAATTTCAAAATTCACCAAAGTAATGAAATAAAGGCACAGAGCAACATGTCCTTCCAATTCACAAGTGAGTCATTGGAGAACACTTTAAAAGTTAAAGCTAAGTACTGAGAGAAAGAATAAGTAGATTTTTATAGTTGTGTTCAAGAAGGGAGAGTTAAACTAAAAATACAAGATTAAATAGGCCAAGTATGTAACTGCTGCTGTAACATCACATTCAGAAACCCCAGTGAATTAAATAGCTACAATACAAGAGAGCTCCCAGGTTGCAGGTGTGTTGTATCACGTTCTCAGTTGCTACACCTGGCCCTAACACCACTCATTAATCTCTAATGAGCCATCTCCTCTCACCAAACACAAGGATATGGACAGCTCAGAGCACCCTAAATGCTTTGTCCATCTTTTTGCCATTGAAATGCAGCCCCTTCCCAGAAATTATGATGATGCAATGGAGGGATCATATGCTAGGATGGAGGAGCATGCCTGGAAATGAACATATTTTCCATAAGGAAAACTCAAGGATAAAAGCCTCATTTATATTTTTTAAATGGGAAAAGCTGGTTGGTTTGTTTTTTTTTTGTTTTTTTTCCATCAGAAAACTGAAGCTATTTTGAATCTTTTCAACATGTAGGTATTATCCAAAATCTTTTCAACCAGTTTTGCTCTAACAGACACAGAAATGAAAATTGATATAAAGATATCAACTGATGGCCCAGACTGCCTCAGGCAGCAGACCCCCTAACCCTGGATCTGCATCTCACCACATGAAAAATATTATTTATTAAGAAACATCCACACAAAGGACTTTCACTTGCAATATCTTGTCCAGGTAACCCACCCCTGGCAGCCTTACAATACTTCAATTTATAAGGCTCAGAAAGCTGAAGGAATGCCTTTTGAATATCCCTGAACTGGTGTTGGTCTGTGTGAAATCAATAGGCAGCATTCATTTAGCTGGAGGTTGAATCCATGCCAATTGTGACTGAACTAGAAGGTCAAATAAACACAGATATCTCAAGATTAAGGTTTGGGAAAATTAATTGACCTTTCATACTCTTCTTTAAAATTACATCTTTAGTTCTGGGGCCAAATAGGGGAGCTGGTGCTGCACAGTGACTAAATCACATTGCTGGCACGTGAAGTTACTGCCCATAGCTTTAATTTAAAGAATGTTCCTGCTTTCATTTAAAGAATGATGCCATCAATGACTGAGCACAGACACAAACAGGCTCTGTGGTTTCCCCACAGTCATTCATGCTTTCCAGCCAGTCCAATGGGTTTTGGAGGAGAGAGAGGCAGGTGGCATGTCCTGTGCTGGACAAATAAGTGAATAAGTGACTGTCATTGGCAAAGCTCTGCTGCATTTTCATTTGGCATTGCTATATGCAGATGACAGAGGCAGTCCTTTCCCACAAGGTTTGGCCACATAAATAACAAGGAATGGGGATGAAAATGCAAAAATATCTTGGCCCTCACCCTTGGCCTTGGTCAAACATACCCATGGAAGCCACACCTGTTATTTTGGTCTCACATGTGCACCTCCCTCTCATCACAGAGAAGAAAAAGATGAGCTCTTTCTTCAAAGGGAAATCAGCCCCAATTACAATAATTCAAAATTCCTCAGTGAAGAGGAGCTTTCTGAAGCTGGGCCAGGCATGAAGGACAAAAGAAAAACAGTGTACACAGTAACTGTTTCACAACATTTCTTCAAAGTTTCTCCAATTTTCTGCTATTTATCTGTGCAAGAAGGAAAATACAGCTCACCTGAGCAGATTATAGTGTTGCTGCAGGATTAAGACTTTAAGCAAGTCTTGTCATCTTTTATTAGGCATAACCTAAGAACACACTGGTAAGGCATAAACTGCATCATTGCTAGGTAACGTGAGATTTTTTCAATTATTATTATTCCAGTCATCATCGTGCTAGAACATGTAGAGATTTAAAAGGCAAATACCATAATTATACCCACAGGAGAAGCATGTGGAGGGGTGTCCTTGCTGGGTTCATAAGTAGGCATTCTTGGCAGGTGGGGTTTCTATATGAAATAATTTTTTTTAAGAAAGTGCAGCAATAATTCAGACTTCCATTACCAATTCCTTCTTGTAAATATGCAAATCAATACATTAAGTATAGGTGATCTTATCCCATCTCATTTATTTTAGAAATCCTAACAAGGCTACAGTTTGATAGTGATTCTACTGACATTCAGGGTCTGAGTGGCGAAGGGAGAAACTCACTTCTCCTACTATTAATCAAGTATCAATTGTTGCAGTTCAGTGGCTCTATTTGAATGAAATTCAGGTCAAGAAGCTGTGGGAAATCAGTGAAACTTTGGTTCAATGAATTCCTGAAATTTTGGATAAGGTTGCATTTGTGCACAGTTTGGCTCAATACTGCCAAAGGCACGGGTTGTGTCCAAGACACAAAAGCAGGTAAATAATTTCTCCTCATCTTCCATGACTGGCAATTCTGCCCAAAGCCTGATCCCAACACTTGGATACTTCTAAAAGAGAGAACTATACCTCTTTCAGTTTGTTGTGATGCCAGTCAAACAAATGCCAGTAGTTCTGGCCAAACCTACTGCTGCCCCTGCTTTTCCCTGCTGTTTGTATATAGTTTCAGTCAATACAACACATTTTCCCCCTTTAATCCATTTCTCTGTTGACCTCTGAGTGACCCCAGATTTAACCATTTAACATTTCAAGCAGCACAACTGCCCAGACCAACTTCTACTGAAGAACCAAATGGAAAGGTTTAAAACGCTCCAGCACTCAACACTCAAATCCTGCTCCTTGTCTGTGAACATTACATATATGAAATGTTAATGAGAACCCTAAAAATAAATTAACTTGAATTTTAAAGGCCTTTGAGGTGGCCCTGCAGGCCAGCTCAGCATGCCCAGTACAGTTTGTTATCTGAGAGTTAACAAAGAGCAGGAGCTGCACAGCCTGGAATGGTCATGGAAGAGTCTGGAGCTGTTCTGCTACAACAGGAGGGGAATCAGGGATAATTACAGGCTGAATGAGTTGCATAATACAGTGTGCATCCTCAGCAGTACATTGTGTCCTGATTACCAGCACAGAAGCTAGAGCTGCACTGATATTATGGTTTTAAATTCAGCTGTCTTTTTTTTTTTTTCCTAAGAGACTGAATGCAAGAGGCAGGAACAACCAATTCCAGAGATGGAACAGAACAAAAACTGGTCAGGGGCTCAGAAAGAATAGTATTGTCTTCTGGCTGGCATTCTGACAGCCACAGATTTCTGTGTAGTTCTGGGTCTAATAAATAGGTGGAAAGGCCTTTGAACAGGCTGGATGCCTCTCCTAAGCTCTTCATTAAAAGCTTTAAATTTCAGGACACCACACTCCTCTAGTTTCCAAGGGGTCAAGAAACCTATTTTCAGTGACTGCTGCCCATGGGATAAATAATGCCAGGTCCTGGCAAAAAGAGAAAGGACGAAAAGAAAGAAACAGCTGCTCAGTCTGATGCTCAGAGGCTGCAGGGGGGATGGATTTTAAAATGAATGTATAACCTGCCATGTGCTAAAATGTCTAAATAGGCTTTGGGTTCAGTTCCAGACCTTCAAAAGGAATGTTTTCAATCATGTCTTCACAGGGGTTTGAAACTTCCTATTAGCCTACTCCCAAAATGATTTTTCTGTTCTCACCTTCTAGAGAGGATTGTCCCTTGCTGAACATCCTCTCTTCTGGAGCTATCCCCACCATCTGGACAGTTTGTCACAGCCATTTTCATTTGGTTTCCATGCAGCTTCTCACTGCATTGCATTGCAAATGGATTAAACTAATTTACCTCCTTCTTATGTTAACAAACAATTTTTAGTGAAGTCATGGCTTCCTTCAAAGACAATTTTCCTTTTCATATCTTGCTGTATGTCAGATGCCCAAAGAGCCTCTTCCAGATTTCATTATTTAATCACTTCTGATTGGGAAATCAAAGGCATACAGGACTGATAAAGCTGAATTTTCCTCAGAAGCAAACATCAAAATGTCCCACCATAGGTTTGGCACAGACATGCAGGTATATCTGAGTATTCAGATCCAGGTGTGTGCATATATATATAGATATACACACACTTGTGATCACCTTGAATTTATGCTCTCCAGAGTAATTCTTCTGAATCTATGTGTTGTGTATGGTATTCAGGTTGATGTATACAGTGCAGAATTTTAATTTTCATTCTGAATTAATTAAGAATTAATGACTACTTAGACTGCTAGTCATGTCTTAAAATGCTATTTTTCTCAAAGGAAGGCAGTGGCAGAATAAGTCAACTCTGAATAGTACAATTAGATGCAGCTTCATGAAAAGCATGAAGAGTTCAGCACATTAAAGGATATTATTTTACTGAGCATGTTATATGCAGCAAATGAACCTTTTGTATGTCTGCAAACCATTTAAAATTAATTTATTTTTCATTCTGTCTTACATATTGTATTAGAACTTAGCTAACCAAGTACCCTTCCTTTCTTCAGTCATTAAAATTAATATATTACCATAGTCTGCAGTAGGGCTGGACCTAGAGTTAAAACAGCTTCCAGCATTGCACAGCAGAAATGTTCTGAAGGGATGCAGAACCCTGTGGTCATCATTTCTCCAATGTACTACCAAGTGTTACACCATTCCCCCCTCTCCACGGGAGGCTAATCAGCAACGAGGAGGCAGTAAGGAATTTTAAAAGAAGCCTGGTTCAGCAACATTTCTGCTGTACAGGACTCCCTGTGGGTGTGTTTTCTTGGGCTGGCAGTTGGAGAGTGTGAAAAGAAACTTTCGGCTACAAGAGATATTTGCACCTGGGAAGGAGCCCCTGAGGCAATCCATCTTCCTTGGCTGGAGGTGAGGAGAAACTAAAGTGGGATCCCAGAACCCTGCAATTCCCACTGTTATTCCCCCTGCAATCTCCACTGAGGATTAACAAGCACTGACAGTGTGCTTGTCACCCAGGGTTAAACGCATCCCACGGAGAGGAATTACACAGGCCCATATGCCACGTTGCCAGAGCCAAGCAAATATTTTTCAGGCAAATATTTTATTCACAAAAAAAAGGGACTTATTTCTCAACTGAAATGATTTGCAAATGCAGATCAAATTCATTGGATTGCCTCAGTGGTTTAGTAAAAGAAGGGAAAACAAGCTTCTAAAAAATAAAATGTGCATATTTTTGTTGGGCAGTTTGAAACAAGTCTCATCTTTCTGTTTTGTACCAGCATTATTTCTTTTGTGTAAGATATTCCAAGATCTCCATAAGCAGAAGCCCTCCCTCCCTACATTTTGGGTCAAAGCTTAATTTCACACAAAATTATTTTCCAAGGTTTGTGGGTAAAGAAGTAATCTTTATTGGTAAAGGCAGTTGCTGTTATAGTTAGAATACCCCAATGTTTTGGGATCTGATCGTAATTTAGGTAAGTGTAAAAAAATATTTGTTCAAGTGAAAACTGCAAGGCTAGGCCAGTTTTTATGAACTGTGAAACCAAGGTGCTAAAACATGAGCTGTGTGTCTTGGGCAGATGAGAACATGAGGAGAGAAGCAGAAAATGAAAGAACATCCACTGAGATCCTGCAAGAAACAATATCACTGCTTTGCAAAAAGCTTCCAAAATTCCCAAGCCAGCCAGACAATTCCCATCTTAAAAATTAGGAATGTTCTTACCCATATTGAGGCTTGAATTTGCTAAGGCTAGGGATGGGATTTGGGCTAATTTAATCTAAGACAATGGGAATACAGAAACTGTGCATAGAAAACAAGGGCAGCAAGAGACAATCATAATAACAGAGTTCAAAACCCTCCAGGAGATGAACAGATGATGCCAGTCATCAGTGGAACAAAAGAAAAAAAAGGAGATGAAATTTGAAGGGAAGCACTTTTACAGCTCCAGCTAAATAAAATCTCTAACTCTCCTACAGCGTGTTAATGTTTATTGAGCAACAGAAATACAAAGAAAAATGAGACAGCGAGGTTACAGCCACCCACAGCTGTCCTCGGGTTGTGCTTGTAGGGATAAAAGATGAAGTGGTTTAATACCTTCTAATAAGATTGAGTCATTCCACCTCCTCTCATCTGTGGCCTTTGCACCAGCACAGTGGCAATGTCCTCACCTCAAGGATACCCACGCTGCCACAACTTTCCATTGTGGGAACAGAACACTCAGGAGGGAAATGAAATGTTCCTGCACCAGACAGGCAGTGTGTCTGTGCTTCTGAAAAGGATTGTGTGAGGGGGGAGCCTGGAGAGCACAGGACCAAGCCTGCCAAAGGAGAGGAGCCCTCCCCACCTTACAAACCCATTCAGACCCAGGACTGGGGCCCTGGTTGGAGACACAGTCTGAAACACAGGCTTGGACACAAGTGGGGATGCAGCCATGAGCAGGAGACAAAGGAGAATCTGCTACAAAAGCAGAATTTATGATGGCCACCTCCTCTATCGAGCAGATCCCCAAAACCCACTAACACCTATTTTACCACATCGCTTCTTCCAAGTCCTGAAGCTTGAAGACAGCAAGAAAGGTACCTGCAGGTCCCATTTTAATTCATGCTCAGAAAGTCCAGAAACACCAAAGATATTGCTTTGTTTTCATTTATTTCATGTATGATGTTTTCATTCCATCCTGCTATGCATGGGAACATAAATTTTGTCCTTCTCTGATACATCCCCATTCTCAAGTTATTCCCTCCCAGTTATTAAGTGAAAAGGGAGAAATCATTTGCAGGAAGAGCAATTAGTGAATGCTTTCCTTAGGTATCCTCACTTGGAAAAACCTCTCAGCCTTTTCCCTCCCACCTCTCCTGAGGCTGAGCTCTGACAATAGCACTGCTTGTTTCCTTGTACTTTTAACCAGAATATGGGACATCACACAGCACTTGCATGATTCATGAGGAATACAACACACATCTTCACTTTTATGAGCAGCAGTATATTGTTGCCATTTTACAGATGCAAAACAGAGATGCAAGGGGATTAAAAGGGAAAAAAAATTCCCTTTGTTCCTTGTATTTTTAGGATAATTACTTTCCACACACAGATGAAATTATGACAGGGCCTTAGAAATGGAGCCTTTTGGTGCCTGGTGGCAGAAGGCTCAGCAGCTGGATGGCCTCCCACGCCTCAGTGGGGCTGTGCCTGCAGCAGGGAGGGCAGGCTCAACACCAGAGCCATGAGGGACCAACCTCCATGGGGCCTGGGTGCACACAGGAGCACATTCTCTGGCACATTCTCTGTTTGGACACTGGGAAAGCATCTCCAGATGTTCCCCATGGCCTACACTCAGCATGAAGGATGAGTGTGAATGAGGGGTTTGGTGTTCCCAAAGCAGCCTCTCCTTCCATGGGGAAGACAGGTCAAGCTGTGGTGTCTCTTTGCATTCTGTCACTTTATTACTATCAGGAGATGTTATCAGCTACTGAGGCAGCAAACCCAGTCCCTCCCTTAGAGGTGATAGCACTGGAGTGAATGGCTCCTAAATCTCTGCTGTTTGAAATCTTGAGTGAAACTCCTACTTTCAGCCCAAATGATTTAAACCTGGTGTGATTAAAAAGAATAAAAGCCATAAGCAGCTACAGCCAGCTTCTCCCATGATGAAAAGCCAGTAAATTTTGAAAGATGTATGTTCCAGTTTGGGTCCTAAAACAAAGAACAACACCAGGTTTGTGATTTAAAAGGGTCTATGTTTGCCTCTAAGCAGGCACCTCATTCAAATTCTCGCACCTCAGCCCTACTCACTGATAAGTGGCATTGGCAGCTCCTCTGAAAATGTATCCAGAAAAAGAGCTAGAAGCAGCATTATAAGCATGAAGATTTATTACCAGATTTTGACTTGAACTGGACTTGTCATTTTTGTCCATGACGACAGGATAATCTTCTGAGAATGGTTGATGGAAACACAGATCTGAAGTAGGGAGGGATGCTTTGTAACATGTTTGCTTTTCCTTTCTCTCCTTTCTCCTTCCTCTCCTCCAGGATGACATGCACCCAGAGAAGACCACAGCTCTCCAGAGCCACAAACCCTGGCATCAGAAGAAATCCTTTGTCTTCAGCACAGAGAGAGTTAGCTGAAGTGTCTGAACTGAATGAACATAAATACAATCTTTTACAGCATGTGAAGAAACAGCAACACCACCAAATGTCTGCTGAAACGTCACTAAAAGCATCAGCATTCATCAGCATAAAATAAATTTTTAAAAGGAAGAAGAGAAAAAAATGAGACCAAATATTTATGAATTTTAAGTGTATCTGCGTTCAATTCAGTTGGTTTCAGAAACATGATTATCAATAGACCAACAAAAGTTCCAAGTGAAAAAAATCTCTCTAAATATGTCCAGAAAAAGGTATAGTCCCTCTAGATTCACTTAACCTAGAATGTAATACAATTCTTACTGGGACAGATGGCCAAGTGATGTCAATTTTGGATTACTTTCTTTCCTGAAACAGAATCTTATCTATATATGCAAATGTGTTTCCCTCTACCCTCCCCACTTTACAGCAGCTTTTACAGGATTAATGATTGAAACTCCTCTTGGAAGTGTATTACCCTTTGTGAAAACCTTGGCCTCCATATTTTCAGAAAGTAAATTTTAGTCATAAGGTGGGACACAAAAGCATGAGACCTCTAAGGGACTAAACCAACTGAGTCCAACGTCACTGAGGGCTTTCAATTTACAAAGCCCACAAGCCAACTCTTTGTTTTGTATTTTTCTCCCAGTCTTGATTTCCTGCACACTGCCTTCATGTTTTCCATCAGGGAAAATAGAATGCATCCCCAGACTTCAGTTTTGATAGTTTTGATCTAAAAACCCCAAGGTCAATGTCAATAATATCTCTATGTTTTAAGTGCAGTGGAAACAATTGTGGCAAAACATTCTCCAGCCAGGGCTGTGATCCAAACATGAACTGGGGCAAGGATAACTCCAAACAGATGACAGGAAATAGTAATACGTAAATAACAATAATGTGAACAGTGGTTTATGCTGTCTGTGTTGAGAGAAATGTAAGCAACCAGTCCATTGTATTTTTGGAATTTTCCAAGTTTCAACCTGATGTTTTACTATCAAAGAATATTAACCATCTGTGATGTGAAAATTTTAATCAACTAATGTCTGATTATAAACTGTGGTTTTGAATATAAAGTTTTTAATAATTTTAGCTGATCAACATATAGATTAACACAACAATCCTTTATTGCTAAATATATTTATATTGATATCAATAGTATGGGACTTTGAGTTTCCCTTTTATATATCTATATTGCTTGATGTCTAATTCTGTAAAACAACAAACATGAAGGAAAGCTGTCGTTAATTTGGAAAGTAATCTGGAATCCAATTCTTTCAGACAAATTTATTCTCCAAAATAACTCCCACAGCTTCAAATATTTAAGAACTTCAGTGCTATTTCATTCCCTGAGTGAGTTCATTTGAAGTCTTTCTTTTAAAGCAATGTATATTGGCATTGACTGCTCCGAAATTAGTTTAAGTTAGATCAGAAATAGACTTATTACCTATAAAAGACTTATCTGCTATAGATCAGTTGTTAGCTCATGGTTACTGGAAAATATTTTTCCCTCCCTCTTTAATCCTGCTCTAATTGGTTTTCTTACTCCTTTAGAAAACAAACACAGCGCAGAAAAGTAAAAACAAGAAACAATTAAACTTCCCTACCCCTATAGTTGTGCATCAGTGCAGATTTCAGATACTGTGACCCAATTCCCTCAGGCCTTAGATCCAGGAGTGAGACAATTCTTTCAACACAGGTCAAAGATCTACAAAAATAATGTTCTGGAAGGGGCTATAGCAATGGACTATTCAAAGCCATCCAAGCTCCAGTGAAAAGGAAACATTAAGAGCCAGATTTAAGAGTTGTTCCGAATTTAAGGTAGATGAGAATCTGGCCCAGAATGAACAACAAATCATCTGTTAATTTCTTTTCAAATAAGAATTGCCACATCTCACAGGTTGAATCTGTTTAAATATGATTCATTCTACTTTTGCTAAAAAGCTGTTCCCCATCATCTTACTCCACGTATTTCCAGTTCTGTGTGGGTCTCAGCAGATGATGAAAAATACGAAATGCCTTTTTCTTTCCTTGGACTCAAGAAGGTGAAGATGTCCTTGGCTCAGAGCAGCCAGCCCTAGATTACCTGTCACCAGCATGTGGCTGGGACTCAAGTTTCATCTGTCTGCCTGAGCAGAGATGATGTGGATACGTGCATTATTTTAAATGTCTTCTTAGTCATCTTGGTGATTATTTTTTCAGATACACAATACCTGGAAATATGCTGGGTTTTCCTGATAATACATTAAAATAAATTTGCCAGTAAAAGTAGTGCTGAAGTTTCCATTCCAAGCTGATAGCAATCACACAATCTAGGCCAGAGTTTACATCTGGGGTAGACCAGCCGAGTGCTATTTAAATCTAAAAATATATGACAATTTATATCAGTTGAGAATCAGACCAGCTGTTTTTAATGGGGTTTCATTTAAAGCAATTAGAAAATGTAAAGTTGGAAATCCTATCATCTCGTTAGTTTTCCAAGGGCTATTATCTAGTCTGTATCGCTTCTAGAGGAGTGCAGCTCTTCTCCAATTACTCATTCCTAATTCATATGCCAGGCTCTCCAAGCTTCTCCCTCCACGACTTCCCAGGACACAAAGAGAAGCTGCTGCATCACCTAGCGGCTAAAGCAAAGCCTTCAGAGGAGCAAGGACACTCCTGAAAAAGGGTTTCTTCCCCCAGAGCTTCTGCCTCCCTCTCACTTTTATAATGCACAGAATTAAGTGCATGCAATATGTAGGTTTTGGTTGTTTGGGGTTTTTTTGTTTGTGTTTTTTGGGAGGGTGCATTTTTTATTTAGAGTACTAATATTAACGAATACCTAAATATATGAAAATAGCTCTTCAGTGGGAACTACATTCCCTTACAAGGTAGAAAGCAGAAGTTACCACAGAGGAATCAGGCAGGTCCTTCCCAGTTAAAGGCTTCACCTCCTGACCCCAGGCATGGCTCAAGCCACCAGAGCAGAAGACAAATGTTTCTCCTCTCAAGCCCAACACAAGTGCTACTTGTGTCTCACAGGCACTTCACCCAGTCCCCAAAACTGGGATGATTTCACTGCCCATGAATTACCCTCAAAGAAATCTCAGTCTCTGAAAAAGAGGCTCTACAGAAAGGGTGTTCAGCATTATTACAGGTGCAGTAGAAGGACAGATTTTTTCCACTATCACTGCGCATTTGAACAAATTGTTACAACACAGGTAGAAGGAGAACTCGCCACAACATAACTCTGAGTGCAACTATTAAAAAAGAAGCTGAATTCCATATTATTGTTGCTAGAGAAGTTGAATTCCATATTATAATTATTAGATATGACTGAGAGTTTTTTTTTCTCAAAGTGATTTGCAATGAGAAAGAAAAATCAATTAAGAAAACCAAAAACCCAACAAAATCAGATTTTCCCAGACTGGAATTTGCCTTAGGAAGTACTTGCTGGTCTCTTCTTCCTGTTTAGTACTTTGTGGAAGCTGTTAAAGGGAGTGGAGCATGCATTAGACCACATTGCAAAACCATCTATTCCTGCACTTGGATAGAGGCAAGAGACACCTGAACTACATTTTCCATAATATTTTCCCATAACATTGCCCTCGATCTAAACAAAAAGTTGAGTATTTCTATACTACAGTGCTCTCAGAACTCCCTGTTCATAATTTTTTTCAGTATTTATTTCAGTTCAAGACAGAAACATGGCAGAACATCAGAATTTGCTATGGGTAATGATTTCCCGTGTTGGCATAGCTCAAATAATATTTATACTTTACAGCGCAGGTTTTATCCCAGAATATTTTATGTTTCAATACTCTCAGAAGGACAGGACAAGCATTAGAAATCTGCAGACAATAATGCTCTTTTGATATCCTAATTTTGATAACAACCCAGAGCATTTTTACTAAATACAAAGTGAGGAACACTCCACCCATGCAAAAAGCTACAAGTTACCCAATTTAGGTGGTTGGCTTGGTTTCTTGTCACTATTTTTCTCCCTTTAAGTGTCAGGGAAAAGCAAAGAAAACTTCTAGGAACTGTGCATCCTCAAGAAAAATTAAAGGCTTCCATAGACAGGCCACAGCATAAAATCTTTTGAGTACCAAGAACACTGCCAAGGAAAGTTTTATATCCTCACATGCAGGTTGTTAATACCTGTGGTATTTTCAAGCCTGACACCTGGAGCTCCATGACACACATCAGACTTTCACAGCATCCCAGGAAAGCTGCCTGCACAGTGAAGTCTTTGTCAGACACTTCCTCTGATTCATGCTCTCCACGACATGTGCTTATATCACTGTTACTCTGGTTAATAACCTGACCCTGAAAACTGGAAATATACCACAAATCACCTCCATGGAAGAGCTTACGTCTCAACTTCCTGACTGGATTCAAAGTTCAAATGATAAACTCATCAGTGGGTGTGCTGCTTTCTGTTACCAGTGGAGAGCCATTAATCTTCCAAAAAGAACTGCAATGACTTACTCTGGATGATAACTTTGTGATGGAGAAAGCAAGAAAAATTGTATGGCAATCACTGCTGACCCCTGCCATTAAAATGCCATTTAGCAACTCTGCAAACCAGGGCTTCAAACCCAGTGGGCAGCTTGCCAACAAGATCAAAGTCAGTGGGAGCTCTGCCCGAGTGAGTTAAGTATTAATAAGTGCCCAAATAAGGCACTTATCCAGAATGCAAATATTTCTTCCTTATTCAGCATGTGGAATTCCCATTGATGTAAATGAAAGTACCATGTGTGCAGACAATGCAAACGAAATCTACAGCGTGGATCAAGGGAAGGAAATTTGCCTGCAGTGTTACGAAATCTTAATCATTCATCCAGCTCGAGAACCCCAGGCTGCAGCAAAAAAAAAAGTTGCACATATTCTGTGTGAGAATCACACATCCACCATCTCAAAACCTTCTGAACTGGAATAGGGCTGTTTTTCAATTGCCAAGCTGAAGAAGTGAAGAAACTTGATGGGTTTTGCGCAGTGACAGAGAATGAGGTTTTCAAATAAAATAACCTATTCCTTATTTATGAATAAAAGTGTCAGGATATTTTTAAATGACCTTAGCTTAGTTCTATACCTCAGAAATGCAGGGTTTCTAATGCTAATGTGCAGGCACACTGACTTTAGCACCACATTTATAACTCTTTGAACAAGAATACAGTACCTGCCTCTGTGGCAGTCCTTGAGGACAAAAATACATAATTTTGGTTCACTTCCCTGATATGGAAATCAGAAAACTTGCTCCCCTGTGGCCGAGTTTCAGAATTAGGCTTTATTTACAAGTAAATCAAAGCTTGGGTAGACTGAAAGACACATCACTCATAGACAATGATTTTGCTAGCAGACCTAATGGATCTGGACAAATGACAAACTGACTGAAATACATCTGTAACTGAATAGCTGAGATGTGAATCATTATCATTCATGGAGGTCAGCCTACCCAGGCTTCAGCAGTGTTCTTCTGACTGTTAATAGTACTGAAAATGTTTGCAAATGCCCCAAGTTGCATGTTGCTTTCTAGTTGTCATTCACCATTTGCTACTCCCTGTCAAAATGTTTCAGTCATTAAACCAGAGAGCAGAAAATATACCACATGCCCAATCACACATTGTGAATAATAAGAGTAGGCAATTTGTGAACAAACCCAGAATCAGAATAGAATTCATGAAAACAATTTAGCAGACATCTGAAAAACAGATCTCTTTCCAGACAACAGCAGTGATTTGCAGGTTTCTTCTTAATTAAAAAGGGAACAGTTAAATCCATCAAGCTTTGCATTTTGAAAAGTACTATTATTATAATCCTAGTATTTCATCTATATTTCTGCTTTCAAAGTGGCTTTCAGGAGACTACTTCAATTTACCTTTTCTGTTTTGACAAAAAAACCCCATTTATTTGGACTTCAAGTTGAAAATGCTTATCGAGAACATATGACAAAATACATCCCAGGGGAATATTGACTATCTCAGAACTAAGAATTCTAAGTCCAGGAAATGCAAAGAAAAAAAGTTAAATATTACAAGAAATCCAGGTATGTAAAGATAACAAAGAGTTTGATGGGATCAGCTTTAATTCTGCCCATCATAATTTTTAAAACACATCCTGAGAACTGATTGAAAAACTCACTGTTCAATATTCACTATGCAAATTGGCTTGGAAGCTTGATCTCTCTCAGAGCCTCTTCTCTTACTGAAGCAGCATGCAACCATTTTGTACCAAAGGCAGATGCGACGGTCCAGTTCTGATTTCTTCTGAAGTCACACAACAGAGCTAAAAAGAGCTATTTTTGCAAACATTCCTTACACCAAGTCTGACTATTTGCAGAAAGCCCACCGAAAAGTAAAGTAAATGCTTCTGAAGCACTGGTAAGTGGGATTGCTTTTGGGGTTATCAGCCACACAGCTCCTACATAAATGGAGTAAACAACCACAGCTCCTGGGCTCTGCTCATTGCTCACTTTTCCTGTTTGTTTAAGGATTGATATTCTCTTGGCTTCTCTTTGGACTAACATCAGCACATCCTATGGCACAACACAGCATTAGACCTTGATGTGTGCAAGCTACAGCATAAATCTGCATTGTCCACATCTGTCCTCACGATAGACCACCCCTTCCCTGGCACAGGAGTTTCACAGATGATCAGATTCCACTTTCTGTGTTCGTGGTGCTCATCCTAGACAGAATTTGTTTCTCCACAGAAGATGAGCACAAGGCTATTTAAGCCACAATTAAGCCCTCAGAAACAGGCTTTAAGTGATGCACAGGCTGCTGTCAGCTCCCTAAATTCCACCCTATGTAATTTCTGCCATCACCCACTCACATTATGTTATTGTCTATGGCTTCAGAAAATTGCTACTAGTGCATGCATAACTTCCATTCAACAAAGAGCCTCAATGATTGTTTTCTTAAACGCCCTCTGAGCTTCCCATATTGCCTCTTGTGCTTTTACAAAGACATTTCCCCAGTATGAAATCTCTCTCCCATCTTGTTTGGGAAGGAGCATGATTCAGAGTTCACCCCGGAACATCTCATCAGGGAGGAGGAATTGGCTATGCATCATTTCCATTCCTAACACTATACTGACCTCTAGAGTAAGAAGTGCTGCACACCTGACAAATCGGCTGGGCAGAAGGAGAGAAGAAGAAGAAGAAGAGAACAAGATGAGGTCTCTCAGAAGCTGTCTGCCCTCAGGACAGGTCCCAGGAACCACTGGGACAGCACAGAGCCCTCGAGGCTGCAGCAGATCTGGTTCAGCTGGCAAAAAGGGTCTGGCCTTGCCTTATCCTTCATGAGCAGGACCAGGAGTCACAACTCCCCATGCAGCATTTTACACTTTGATTCACATCCTGAGGATTAGAAAACTTCAGGCTCATGTAGACTGGCAATGGTTCACACAGCTTCAGCTCTTTACTCTCATTTTCACTTTTCAAACAATGGTATTTTAAGATCTGAACGTGTTCTGAGCTAGATCTCCTCTAGGGAAAGCAGTAAAAAATATGTTCACAGTTTTCTCTAATGATATCAATTTCCTTTGCCTTCTCTTTTCCTTTTTCTAAGCACTCAACTGAAATATTGATTGCAATATTTTTCAAGTATGAGTGAGCTCTCTTCAGGAAACTTTTCAAGGCTTCAAAAGCATATTCCAACCAGACTCAGCTTGAAAGGAGGCTTTACTTGTCTTCACCTGGATTTCTCCAGGAAACCCCTATGGACTCTTACTGGTAAAGTATTGAAATGTGAGCAGAAAACAGCTGCTTTACACCATATTGACTGGACTGTCTCTTAGGGATAGTCAAGAAATAGAAATGCCTTAGAACACATTACTAAAGTTGAGGGAATCCATTAAGAGACACATGGCTCCCATTCAGGCTCTGGACAGCCCACGAGAGCAACATGGACAACCCCTGGCAGTTTCAAGAGCTGCCCACAGGATCAGCTGGCTGAGTTACACAGTCAGCCAAATGCCTAAAAATTTCATTTTATATCCTGAATACAAAATTCTCTGGACTTTGAAGCTGTCTCACAATCAGAGATATTTTGCTGAGATGGATTTCCACAGTGATCACCTTCAACAATTTACAGTAGTTTCTCATATCCAGCAACAATATTTTTTTTTTCTTTTTCCTTGCAGTTTAAGTCAGTTATTTCTGCTCTCTTGCTCCCTCAGGTAAGTCAGACCAATCTGTTATAAACATGTATAGTCACAGGCAAGACCTCTGAACTTCTGCTGACTGGAAGGCAGAAAGCCACTTCCTTGGTCTTCTGCACTACTGCAGCAAAGCTCAGAGTAAATTTAAAAACAGCTCTAGTAAAAGTTTTTCTATTAAAAAAAAAAAGATTCTCTAAGAATTACATTGATACTTTAAAAACCCTCCCAAGACGTATGTGGCACTACAAAAAGCTTTTTTTATGACTTTTAAAAATAGCAACTTGAAATGAGACATTAAATGAAAGGAAAGCCTCGTGCTTAAGATTTCAAAAGGTACACAACTTGTGCTGATTTTCTGCATTAATTCCCTTCAGGATCAAAAGCAGTGTGTACTTTCCCACAAAACCATGAAAAGCTCAATTGTCAGGAAATACAGGTCAGCATTAAAGTATTTCAAGCAGCCAGGAGCTCAGCATGAGCAGCAGGTGAAATGGCAGGGCCAAAACCAGCCTGGTGTTAAAGCACAGGGAGCAGAGCTAGGCAATAAAGGGTCAAACAGGTTTCTGCAAAAGGTTTGCTTTTTGTTCTTTTTCCCAGACTACACCAAGTAGTGGATGGAGGCACCTGGCAGAAGGGGCTCAGTGGCTCATGCTGAGATCATTCTGCTCTGTGGGAGCAGGCAAACAGCACAGAAATGCACCCCAGGGCACAGGCTGCAGCCACCACAGCAAAGGCAAACACAGGTACTCACCCCTCTGCAGCACAGCTGGCACCTCAGCTGGCCCCAGGGCCAGAAGAGGAAGGCAACAAGAGAATCAGATCCCTCAGGGACAATCCCCCTGACTAACACATCCTTTGCACCCACCAAAGCCTCTGAAGACCCTTTCAGAGCTGTAAAACATCCCCTTGAAGATCTTATTGGGCAGGTAAAGATGACCCTGTCCTGTGCTGCAGGGAGAAACTGCAGAGAGACAATGCAAAACACTCTCACCCTCTGCAATAGGGCTGCAGGTGCTTTGGGGTAATCTTAAAGACTGGCAGGGAAGTCAATATCAGCCCTCCAGCTGATGGACCTTAAACTGCACTTTGTTTTATGAAGGGGACCCATATCTGAAGCAATACACAGAGCTCTGCTCCGAGCCCATTTTTGGTCTAGCTCCCAGCACTGTGAGAGCTTCCAGCAGTCCCAGGGTGTCTCTGTACTCTGGGGCTGACATTGCCCACTCCCAAGCCTTGGCACACACTCAGGCTGATGGAGACCATGGACAATTGGCTGATTATGGCAGGTGGGGAGCCAGAGTCACCCTCAGCACCTGGCTTCAAAGAGGACAAGCAGCTTTGGGGGTTGGAGGTGTGTCCCTGCATCACTTTGGAGTTACACACACAACACACAAACACAAGGATGTGGTGCAAATTACACCTTCAGAGAAAGTTCACAGCGGGCTCAGTGTGGGGACCTGCCTTGCACAGGCTGCTGAGCATTGCTGTGATGAGGTATCAGTGATGGAGCAGCTGCAACCTGACCTAGGAGGGAGCCACCAAAGCCTGCATTTTATTTATGTTTTACATGCTACCTCCTAAAATAAAAATCAATATGTGTCAGACTAGTGATGTTTAAATGGATAATTCCCTTCCTAGTGAACTGATGCTTCCCTTTGCCTGTATGATAAACTGTTCTGGGAACACAAAATAGGAGAAGGCCTTGGAGAGAGAATGAGAGGTGCTCAAGAGACTTGAGGTTACAGGAGGAGGAGGAGGAGGAAGCAGAAAACCAAACTCACTGGTGAACTGCTCAAGGTCAGAAACCAATGTGCATTGTCAAGATGTGCTGCTTTGTTTTTTAATCCTAGAGTTAAGAGAAATAGAAGATCCCGCCCATTGTGTGCATCCTCCAGGGCAGCACTGGAAGGGGACAAGTAGCTAAGTAGCCCAAGTCAGCAATCCAGAAGACAATGAGAAAAGCAAAAGGGAGAGTGAGAGGACAAGGCACGTCAAGACGGGGAGCCCAGATCTTCCAGCAGTTTCATCAGCAGCTGGAGGAAACTCTCTGCATGGGGCAAATACACAGGTCAAGGGTGAATCCTCATTCCTGCTGCCATGTGAGATGCAGTTCTCTGTTTCAAGAGCACCTTGGCTGATCAGCAGCCAAGAGGAAGCCTAAAGGCTGTTTAGAAATTACTATGCTGGGCTTTCTTGGTTTTCCTTCTAACCCCCATGCTGTTTGTCTCTTTTTTTTTATTTTACATCTCCAAATGTGTTTCAGTCTACTGCTGACCCAGAAATGAGAAGAATTAACCCTGTTGCTGTCATTCATTACTGACTCTCTCATTTTTTATGTGCTTGGCTCTTGAGTGGGGAGCAGAGGGCAGTGGCTGAAGTCCTGTGGGCCAGGCTGGGGGAAACTGCCAGAAAGTTTTTATAAATATAGGTAGAAAATATAAATATAGATGATGATGCATTGGATGCTGTGTTGTGTATTAGTTTGTAAGACCCTCAGAGTGTGCTGGGTTTGTATCTGTGCTCTGCTGTGCTGCTCCTTATTGAATAACTTGAATGTTAAAAAGCAGTGGTGTTCCCCTCCCTGCAGTGGCACACACTTGGCTGCCAACCTGTGTGATTAGATTAGGTTATGAATGCACAAGAAAGTGCATCAAGTGACAACACTGGGGACAGAGGAGTGGGGCAGGACAAAGCCATTTTGTGAACAGGAATATCCCAGCTTGTACTGGACAAGGGCACTATTTGATTGGGGTTTTTTTCCTGGTGATAAAATTAGGCAACATTTCTACTGGGGACAGACAACCACTGGCCAGTGTATTTATATGATACCACACTGTCCACCCCCCCTGAAAATATACAAACATGATGCTATGGTGGGGACTGCTGGTGCCACAGAGCTGCCAAGGGCACTCAGGAGATCCCTTTGCCCCTGCAGGGGAAAGCACCCACGTCTCAGAGAAGTTAAAACTTGTTTGACACCTGGGGCAGTCACAAACTTGTTGTGTTGGCTACACACCAGTTCCTCTTCAGGAATGGGTAACAGCCATTTTACAGTGTCATTTCTCAGTCAGATGAAATCAGTTTGCAAAGGCTGCCAGAAGAAAAAGTCAAACTCTCTTCCAAAAACTCCCTGTGCTGCCAGCTCCTTTCTGTACCAAAACAAGCATCTGTCTGGCCAAGATTTCCCTTTGTAGTGTCAGCCTTAACCTAGATCACTTTCTTGGCCTCCTTCTCTGAAAAAGCAAGAAGGGACTGTGTAGGAAGAGGGACAAGAACGGGCAGGCCAGCAGCACCAGCTCCAGGAATAGTGACAGCTTTTCATTACTTTGTATGATTGCACAGTTATGGCACAAGTTGCATGATACCATTCTTGGATGAATTGCTAGAACTTCCTAAATAAGGATTACAAGTGATAAATAATTAATGAAATAACAGATAATACATGACAGGCAGTTAATACCTTTTCTGGGAAACACTGAAAGACAGCAATTTGTTAAACATGTATGTGAGCAAGAGAAGCCTGGTGTGAACATCTGAGATGAATCATTAATGATCATGAGTGTGGTCAAGATGCACAGTCATTGAGGCCTGAACTAATGTCATTTGGACATGAGCAATGCTTTTGTGGCATTCAAACAGTCCTCTGAAGGTTTTATGAAGTTCTAAAGCTTTGTAGTGTCAGGCTCCTCTCCAACTTTTGGGAGCCAAGTATCTTGAAAAGTTCAAGAGGAGTAGGGGGAGGCAAAGAAAGGAAGCAGTGAAGAGGGGAAAACATAAAACATCATGGATGGGCCACTTCCTTTCAGCTCAAAAGAATCTGTTGGGTTAAAAATGGCAATTTTCTCATTGTATCCTGAGGCCTTGCTGCCAGAGGTGTGAGCTCTGAATCCAAGAGTAATCCTCTTTAAAACCACACAGAGGATAATGTGTGCTTATAGTGACAGCCATGGGAAGAAATTTCCAGGAATACTTTGAAACATCACTGTTTACTCCTCACTGTGTGAACAGAGAGCCTGTGAACTAAACTTCCACAGAGACATGCTTTGAAACAGATTTGAAACTCATGCTTTTTGTCCTCACCTAACTTCTACTAGAAGCTGAACTTTATTTGTAAGTGAAACTGGTTTGGGCCAGCTTCAAGGCCCACCAGATGAAAATTAATAAAATCTCTCTCTTTCATTACATCAGCTCAGGGTTCAGCCTTGAGGGCAGATTTTCAAAAGGTTCCAGGGAAAATGTCAAGTGTTCACTATCCCTGGCTGTTACCAGAAATGCTCAACACCTGACCAGGGGACACCTGGACCCAGGCTCAGACTAACCCTGAAGGCTGAGTTTGAATTTGGCCACTTACTTGGGTGCTTATATGGAAATGATCTTCTCTGCAAATCTTGCCTAGGGCAAGCAGTGCTCTGTGCAGCCTCAGAGAACAGGATTTGCCAGCTTCCAGATTTGTCTGGCTTCCAAAGGCATTACTCATGCAAAATTCAAAGAAATGAAAAATAAACAGAAGGTAAAATAAAATGAAGACACAACATTACCCCAACTATATTAAAACCTGACTCAAACTGTTAACAGCCCCACCATATTTACTGATTGTCAAACAGCATCAAGTCAGTACACAGGCAGAATTGTTTGTGATGGAAATATAAAAGGGTATCCCAGACAACTGTAGCATTCCCTATGGCAACATCCTGTGAACTCTTCAGAAAATGTAAATAAAAACATGAAGTCATGTCACTGTGCACAAAAACCCTGCAGAGTGGATGCCCTACAGAAATGAACTCTGTAATAATCTCTCCTCCTGGAAGCCTTGATGATTTTCTTCCCACAGCTTTTTGTGTGTGTGTGTCTGAAAGGAGTTCCCTTCATTGAAGGGCTCACATTCTGTTCTGGAGCTTGTTAGTGCAAAGGAGACAAGTCTAATTTTGCTAATCCATGCTGTGAAGAGAGTCAAACAGCATTTCCTACACTGCTGCCAGTGTGAAACAAAATCACACTTCTATCAGGTTCCTGAGACTATCTCACAAGATAAACTTCTGTTGCTAATAATATCTGACACTTCTATGTATGAACACACCAAAAATGCTTCAGAACAAATTGATCTCTGGTGTAACTGTATTGAATTCACTGGAATTAAACTAGAACTAGGCTGGCATGTTAGGGGGTCAAAGCAATCAGTCAGAGAGCCTCTTTTCCCCTCAGGCTCACCTGACAACCAAGGTTAATGGTGCCAAGCAGAGCTCCCAACACTTCCCTACAGCCACCAGAGACTTGCATCAGGATTGCACAACACAGAGGGAGCAGTTTTCCTTTTTCTTCCTTCTCTTCCTACTGCAGAAATCTGGGCAAGGAAGAAGAGCTCAAGTCAGTGTTGTTCTCTGATTCCTCATTGCAGGCTGGGGCATCTGAGTGAGAAAAATATATATTCATGACATGTGTGCTTCCTTTTCCTGCCTTGATAATTAATGCACAAACTCCTCCTGCCTCCAGTGGAGAAGAAGAGAGACAGAAAACTGTCAGAGATGCTCTGAGGTTAAGAGGAATGTTCTGCAGATATAAAGTGTGCTCATCTGTCTACTGACCAAAGACATTTAAAAAAAATGAAATTCTCCCAAGCTTCATCTCCATGTCCTAGAACCTCTCTTGCCTGGCAGTAACAGCTCTTCATGTGCCAATAAGAACAGAAAGATCACATCAATCTCCTGAAGTGTTCATATGGCTGAGGTATCATGGGTATTGGGGGAATACTCTTGCTTTGCAATTTATGCATCACCTCACACGGGTTCATACAGCATTTCATCCTAAATGGCTGCTCAGAGTAGACAAACCCAGGAACTGCTTCCTTCCTGGCAAGGTGTTTTACAGTACAATGTGAGTTCAGCAGATTGGAAATTCTAATAGCCTATAGCCATGTTCAAGGCTGCTCTGACACAAAACAAAGGATGTATTTTGTACATCTCCTAAGTGCCAGGACAGCAATTTACAGACAGCAATTTGCAGAACGTTCCTGCAGCTCCTGCAGACAGCACCATGACTTCAAGAAAATCTATTTACAGCACCTAAGGGAGAGGGACAGCCCCAGTGGTATGGAAATCATTGTTTTGGAACTCATAACACAGCAAAAGTGTGAGACACGTCCAGCAGACCCAGCCAGAGATCCCAAGGGGTTTGGATACCTGGCAAGCAGCAGCAAGCAGCTGAGCCTGGCCTCCAGTGACCACAATGTGAAACTGCCTCTTTGGAGGAACCCCAGCCTATGTAGTGGTTTATATGATTTTATCCAAGAACCAGACCTACACATTACAGATAAATAAATATAAAAAAGTAGGTGAGCCAAGTTTTTTTCCTGGGGCATTTCCCATGAAAATATTAACAGAGTGACATCAGCCTAAGAGAACCCCAAGGTACTACAGGAATGGGTCACACACACCCCTAAAAGAAGAGAAAGGCACAGAGGAGGCTGCAGATGCCTGGTTGTTTCAGTCTGTCTGCGCTGATAACCTTCAGTGACTGTAGCTGCTCAGACAGGCACATTTGAGGCAATATTTGCTCACTTATTGTTATATTTATTTGGCAATAAATGGCAGGAATATGACCATTATCAATGAATAATACTTCTATAAAACGGCTCTCTACTAAAGCAATTACTCTGGAAGCAGATATTGTACTGTGTATAATAATTAGAAAATATCTGTAGTTGAAATAACCTTTTTAGAAGAGCATTGCAGGCCCAGGTGTCCTCTGTCGATGTTAAAGGAAATCATTGTCACCCCAAAGAGAAAAGTGCAGAGAGAGAATGAGTGTTTGGACAAGTGCCCATGCCTTGGACATGCCATATGGTAGCCATGTCTTCTTGATGCTTTGGCTGTATTAAAATGTTTGTGGCATTTGCATGAGCCACATGGAACCTCTCAGTGCCATTTTCAGCCCCACAAAAGGACAATTTGGAAGTTATCCAACATAAACCTATGATTGCAGTTTGGGGCTGCCATTCCCCAGCCCCCAGGCTGCAGAAACTTGGAGCAGAACTGGATTAACCTGTCCCACCCCCATGACCCTGGGGCTGCCCTCCATGCCCCCCTCTCACATGTGCACTGCTCAGATAGTTCAGTGCACAGATGGAGGCTTTACAGGGAAAGCACCTCCTTGGAGCAAACAGGAAAAACCAGTGGGAGCAAGGCTTAGAGGCAGCAAGTTCACAGGAAATTATACTTGAAAACTAAATATCAGAGATGGAAGATGCACTGGGACAGCAAAGTGAAGTTGAAAGTAGAACCACAAAGCTTTAAACATTTAGAACAGCAATACTGCAAGGGAGAAAAGCACAAAAGCAGTATCAGATTCAAGATGAGGTCAGAAAAAAATCAGCTTTAGGATAATAATAAGATAGGAGACAGACAGCACAGGGAAAAAAACAGGAAGAGACTACAAAGAAAAATCCACTGCAGAAGATCTGACCAGCCCTTGGTGTGCTGCAGATCTCAGTACCCAAGAGAGGGAGCCAAGAGAAGGCACATGCAATGGAAGTGCCTTGGTTGGAATGCCAAAGGCTGACAGCAGAGCCCAGCAGAGAAATTAACTCCTGGCAAGGGGGCTATGGACAAGAACATTTCCATGTGAATAAAGGACAGCCACGGAGGTCACGCTGAGCATAGAGGCCCAAGGAGGAAAACACATGGATTTTTCAAGGCATTAATAGATCTTTTGTTTCCTTTCCAAACTCTTACACTGGCAGCAATCACATACCCAGTTGCATCTATGCTAAAAACCTAAAGGAATTAGGCAATAACACACAGTTATCTCAAAGGGATCTGGTCAGGTCTGATCAGGTTTTTGTATGCTAGTAGCAAGAAAATAATCTTAAATTCTCTCCTGTTTCTCTGGGAAGGTAAATATCAAGTGTGTTTGTTTGTTCTTATATCGTAGCTGATGTTTCCTCTCATGTTTTCCCATGGTTTACTCATTCACATCACAGGCAGCTTCAGTTACAGGATTCAGTTTCCTCCCTATTAAAATGCAGCCCTTGTAGGATGGAAATTGCAAGGAGAGACCTTGTACAGCAATGCTGATAAAAGTTTGCAAAACAAGGTGCAAAATTTACCTGCAAGGTGGTGTTGCATAAAAGAGGTGAGTCTAATCCATCAGGATACTGGGTTTGGTTTTCACCTGAGCAGCACACACACAAACTCACTACCAGAATTCACATTTGGGGCTGGCATTGCTGAAATTTGGGATAACAGACACTACCCAGTACTGCTTCCCTACCACTCTTACACTGCCAGTGTTTCCTTCCCCTGTCACCAAATAAAATCTAAATGCCACAAACAGATGAATATATTCCCACAGAGCAGATATTCCCAGGATTTCCCAAGGAGAGAGCAGTCCTGGGCAGGCTGTGCTGAGAGGCACATCCCAGGTATTGCCCATGGGAAAAACTGGCAGATTTTGCCTCAGGGTAAGCTGGGTATGATGGATAGATAGATAGATAGATAGATAGATAGATAGATAGATAGATAGATAGATAGACAGACAGACAGACAGACAGATAGATAGATAGATAGATAGACAGACAGAGCTGGGAGGGAATCAGTAAGGATCCCAGCTAAGTTATCTGCTTTTGGGTACAAAATCCCAGAGTGAATTTGTATCACCAAAGGGAATTTTAGTGAAATACTGACTGAGTTTGGAAATGTGCCTTCCCCTTCCCAATGTAACCCAACAGTGTGTGAGTTTAAGAGTGTTTTTTTCCAGAGGAGGTGGGGCTACATCTTATGCCCACTAAACATTGCTCACAACCTCTCAGGAAATTTGGCTTCATGAGGAATCATCCAATATCTTAGAATAGCCTCTGGGTCAGGGTTACTTTAATCTCAGCTGTTCTAAATGAAACACATCATTCCTTTTATGCACCTAATCCCTGGAAGTGTTTGCTTGGCTGCTTTTGCTGATCTTACATGAAACAATCTGTGTTTTTAAAGTCCTGGTTCTGGGTCCTGTTTTTTATCAGAAATGCTCAGGAAATATAGAAGAAACATGTTATTTATAAAATATAATTTCTATATGTAACGTTTATATGTGATTTATATATTTATTTATGGTCTCTTTCCAGGTTATGCAAAGGTGTCCTATCCACTAGAGTCCAGACTGGTGATTTTTGTTTTAATTGGTGGTTTTGATGACACGTCATATCCTCAAGCCCATTTCATTATAGGATTTTCAGCTAGGTCACATTTAAACTCTCAAGGATGGATGGCCTAGAAAGCCTCCAGAGGATTATTCTGACAGCAAATTCTCCTGTTTGGATTTTGCAGGTTCTTGAAAAGCTGCATTTGACTATCCTCACTATCTATTTACATTCATTTTAGCCAACTGAAGATTTCCTTATTATTACATTTGTATTTTTCCTGTAGGGTGCTTAAGACTAATCAAACATCCCTTAAATTCCTAGAACTGAACAGATGGGGCCGCCCTGGAAGTTATCCCTGCAGGTAAGGCCTTCCAAGGTGTTCAATGATTTCATGGCTCTACCCTCCCACATTTTCAGCATTTGGATCTGCTGCCAGGGGGACTTGGCACCAAAAGCACTGAGATGGGGCTTGCAAGGGGATACACCCCTATTCTGTACAGCATTCCCACCTGGAATTAGGGCATTACATCAGCCCTTTCCACTTCCCACACTCATGTTTTTAATACTGCTGTCTCTGCTAGAATCCCCTGTTGACAAACCATAAAACAGGAATGGAGAAGAAGAGCAAGATCACTTATTAACATGCAGAAGTCATTAGTGAGGATACAGATCAAGTAAAATTTAGTGGAAGGGGAAAGTAAATTAAAACTGACACCAACAGATGTTTATGAACAATGGACAGAAAAGAGACTGTAAAGATTTACTGTGTCTCACACAACATCAACAAGAGATGCACCAGTGAAATTAAATGGCAGCAACCAGAGGACAGGGTGATAGGGAATCTTTTTTTTCCCAGAACACATAATTAGTTTGTGATGCATCTGCTATGAATTACTATGAGGTCAAATTAGCAGGACTCAAAAACATTCAGCTGTTTCTATCAATAAGAATATCCAGATACTTTGAACCATGAATAAAATATAAGAGGGGATTTCTGTAAGTGCTGAAACACAACTTCTATGCTTCTCTGAAAGCACAGATAGTCAAGCACCACAAAACTATCATGTGAAGGGGATTTTCTTAAAGAAAAAGTGGAGTGGAGGGTGTTCTGGGTCTGTCTTTTAAATAAGGAATAAAATAACATGAAAACAGGTAGAGGAAGAAAGGTAAATGCTCATACTCAAAACATCAAAAGTCAAAGGCAATCCCCAGAGGCAATACAGTGATGGAAGGGGGGTGTGCACACTGAGATGTAATTATACAATTAATTTTAATTAATTGCAAAAGTTAAATATATGTCCTGTTCAAATATTAATAAAATTAACATATAAATTATACAGAGAGGGGACAGCAGGACAATTTCAGTATTTTAGGTAGTAACCAGCCCCTGGATTGACTATAAACTTTGTCCTTGTTGCACACAGAGTCAGGTTTGGTACCTAAGAATTTACCCATGCTTCTGGCAGTGCTGCTTTAATAATGATGAAGAAAATATTTTGCTTCAAAGGCCATTTGAAAGCCAGTAGCTTAAATATAATTGTGCTGGAAGTAGTCCCCTGATTTTCCTTCATAAGGTGACCAGCTCTATGAATAGTGAGACAGCGCAAATCCATTGCTGGGAATTACTCCAAACAGCTGTACCAACCAATTTATATGCTGGGAGGCTTGTAAATTATGTTCTACCATTAACCTGGCTCAATTATTCAGAGTTGACATGTCAAGCTTTTAACCAGCTACAAAGGCAGCAAGACCAGATGCTCTTTCTGAGAGAAAATTATAAAGGAGGGGAAAGTGTGCTGTCATGTCACTCCACGTTGTGCCAGACCTAAAGGAACATTCTTAAAGGAATAATCAAAAAAGACTAAAAAACCAGGGTTCTCTATTCTTCTAGAGGTCTGGATTTATACACAGGGACTTCAGTGGTGTAAGTCAATTGTCCTGTCCCTCCAAAATCAGTTCTCAGCTCTTGTACAGTGTTTTCAGTGCTCAGTCTTCAACCCTTGGCCAGATGCTGCTCCAGGGTTTGCACAACCACTGCATTGGAGGGGAAGGTGCAGGGTACCCCTGCCCAGGGAGCAGCTCCCAGCTGGGAGACAAGCAAGCCAGGCCTGGGGACACTTCTGTCTCTCCTGAGCCTGTGTGCCAGGCCTGGGGACTCTTCTGTCCCTCCTGGGCCTGTGTGCCAGGCCTGGGGACTCTTCTGTGCCTCCTGGGCCTGTGTGCCAGGCCTGGGGACACTTCTGTCCCTCCTGTGCCTGTGTGCCAGGGCTGGGGACACTTCTGTCCCTCCTGGGCCTGTGTGCCAGGCCTGGGGACAGTTCTGTCCCTCCTGGGCCTGTGTGCCAGGCCTGGGGACATTTCTATGCCTCCTGGGCCTGTATGCCAGGCCTGGGGACACTTCTGTGCCTCCTGGGCCTGTGTGCCAGGCCTGGGGACACTTCTGTCCCTCCTGGGCCTGTGTGCCAGCGCCATCCTTTAACTTGGCAGTGTGGATGGAAAAGGTTTCAGGTTTGCTCCTGGCTGAGAGCACCTCATACGGGAAAACTCCTTCAGTCCTTCAGAAAACAAGACTTGGAGGAGATGCTGACTGCAGTTTTCAAGGAGCACCAAGGAAGGGCACAGGCACACCTGCTCCTTTGGGTCTGAGGAGATTTGGGAACCAAGTTGGTCCGGGTCTCTTTTAATATTCCAGATGGGAACCAGATGGCTCCTTTCTCCCATGATGTGCCTGATCACCTCATTACATGAGCTGTGTCTCTCCTCACATAACTCACAACTTTTTAGAAGTCCACCAGCCCGCGGAGATGGAAAACAGCAAAGCAAGATGTCACAGTGTTAGAGGGGCACAGGGGTGGGGCTTAATATTACATTTTATAGGACAACTCCTGCAGCAGCTCTTTCACACCACTGCTACTGCATACAGCATTTCCTGGCTCTGTGCTCAAGGCAGACTTCATTTACCCTGGTGAATAGAATCTTAATTTCTCTCAACCTCCCTGAAGTAGTTCCAGGTTTATTCTGAGGCAAGAGAAGAACCTGATACTGGCTTTTGGAAAACAAATGAATTTGCTGCACCCTGGGAGTTTTCATACACGATCTATCCATCAGCTTTCCTTTCTGACTAACATTTGGCAAGATGTACCTGTCAGATTTTTTAATTCAAACCAAACTGTTTGTTATTTCTTCCAAGCCACACATTAACTGTCAGCACAGAAGTTTCCACACTGCCCCTGTGGGCTCACACACGTAGCTACCCTATGACCTACACCGAGGAGCAGCCCTGGCTCTTGGAGAAGCTCAAATCCACTGAGGCAAGAATGTGAAAACACAGCTGGGCCCAGCAGCTTCTGCTGCTGCAGTAAATCCCTCTGCCCCTCCACACATCTCCCTACCCTGAAAGTCTTTAGAGGTGAAATCATGAGTTTTCCTTCTCACTGCAGTTCTGTTTTGGCACTAAAAATCCTTCTTGAGGCAAGGACAGTTTGGCATATTTTCCTTGTCAGCCCATCAAGCTCTTAAAAAATTAAGTTATTAATCATCTGAACATTCACCTCTGCTGCACTTGCTGGCCAGAAACTCCCATAGGTGGTTATTTCAAATATGACTCTGCTTCTGTTGAAGACTTTTGAATTAAAAAAACCCCGAAGTTTGGACAAATGTACCTTGTCATAATTACTGCCTAGCAGTGTATTTTTAAAGCAGTCAGCTGAGCTTCTAGTTTATATTTCAATAATTTGCTTACTTGGTAAAAAAAACAAAACCAAATAAAACCCCTGACAAACCCCACATTCATCACACAGTTTATCTGAGGTCTCCTCTATAGCAAAGCCTGGCTTGCAAGGAGGAAGAGAAGTTTGCAGCTAAATTGTTTTGTAACAGATGTATCGATGGAAAAAGTTACTAACTGGGAGTGTTCTCTCCTTGCGAGCCTCGTTGCTATTAGCGCTGCTCTGTAGGGTGTAGCTTTCCTCTTGGGCTTCTGTGTTTGCTTTGCGTGTTGCTTTCCTCTTCCTTTTGCTCAGGAGCCTTTTTACGACCTGGCAAAACAACCCTGAGCAGCAGCACGGAACCTGCAGGACAAAAATGAGCCTTTGCCTTAAGTATCCCCGAGACAAATGGAGGTGAGTAGAGACAGCTCTGGGCTGGGGAATTGCTCTTGGTTTGCTGTTCAGAAGTTATTAGCAACTAGTACTTTGGATTTGTTTGGGGGTTTCCCCCTGTTGGCCTGCAGTGTTGAGAATTTAACTCAAATCAGGCATGGAAATATAGTGGAGCTGTAATTGCATCCAGGCCTTGGGTAGGGATTACAGAGTTGGTTGGGACAGAAGTCCTTTGAGCAGGTTTTCCTGGGCCTTCAAACACATTTTCCCTCCCCTTTTCCTTGGTCCTGCAGAGTGTCTCTGTGTTTCTGGCTCCCTGTGCACACTCCACCTGATGAGAGCATTTACCCTGCTCCCATCACCTCCCTGTACCTCATCTATAATACAGAGGTTGTATTTGCTCAGTGTATTGAATCCTGCTATAAAAGCAGGGTGCAGAGGGCAGCTTCTGGATGCACAGTGAATCTCTGTAACTAATAAAATATAGCACTTGCCCCGCTTGGAAGTGTCAGTGTGAAACCAGACTTGACAGGGTAAGTGATCCCAGTTCATAATCCTGTAATGCTGGTACAATTTGGTGGTACTGGCATAAACGTGGTACTGAGAGCTAAGCTGGACTTTGAGATAAATTTAAAATGGTTTCTTTAAAGGAAAATTACTCTGTATGGAATTTGATGATGTGCAGATCTTTTACTCATAGGGTGTCATACCTGGCAGTTGAGTGGATGAAAATGATTCTGTGTTGTACAAACAAGACTCCACATGAGTCAAAAATAGGCAATTAAAGACTAAATATTCTTGACACTCCTTCTTTCTGTTTTCTAAGGTATCTTTTAAGAATCTTGAAATTTACTGAGATTATTTTTTTCTGTACTGTTCAATGAGTATTTATAACATCAAACTTTTAGGTTACGTTAGTTTTGCCTGCACACCTTTGGTATGTTGGTCTCCTGCTGTTTTTTCATGGGGTTTGGGGCCAGGTTTCCTGACTCTACTTCCAAAAAAGAAAACATTGTCATTTCCTGTTTACTGATAATTCAATTTTATGTCTTTTTAAAAGTTTTCTAGGAAAAAACTGATAGCAAACAACTGTAGGTCAGAGACCACAGGGCTAGTCTGTGGATGAAACAGAATGAACATATTCCTAAAATATTTGATGTAATGTAAAATCAACAAACAATTCTAATAATGTAAAATCAACAAATTTTTAGATTAGTTTCCTCTCCAGCTCACAGAGAGTGACACTTCTCCCTCATGTTGTAAAGTACCAGAAAGCAGAGTTGTGTTTTGGTGCATGAAGGAAATGAACTTCTGGGGGGACCCTAACTCAGCCAGGGTGTTAGAGAGGGACAACCTTGAACTGGGGATATAAAAATTATCTTTCTCTTGGTCATCACCTCTGGCTTCTCCCTCCTCTCCCATGTAGACCAAAGATTCCTTCACCAAGACTGGATGTTCATGCAGTGCTCTGGTTTTATTCATCCCTTTCCATAGCAAAGAGTTCACTGCAGCTGATGGGAGATTCCACATGTCTGTACCAGAGCTGACAGTATGACTGTTCACTGGGCTCATGGAAACACTGAGTTTAGCTGACTTTTTGTTGGTAAACCCAAGCCCAGACAGCTGAGTCACTCCACACAAAGCAGCAGCTTTGAACATTTGCTGTTCCAAAATACAACCTTCCTCTTTCACCAAGGCTCCAGGACACTTCTTGCTGCAGAACTTTGCTTTCCATATGCTACACTGAGACAAAAACACAGGCAGTCCCACACTTGGTAACAAGGGAAGAGAAAGAAAATCCTGTGTGAGGAACAAACCCAGAAGGGAGGCCTGGCTTGTGTCTAAAACCTTGAACCACAGACACAAAGAAAAGAATTTAAAATAACTGGAATAGTTATTTTCACAATTTTATGTGAGGAAGTATTTCTTCTGGCTTTTCAGTTTGTCTTTTTGGACAGCCTGAAATGCTGCCCAGAGCCTGTGTAAAATCTGAAGGGGCAGTTTTGGGCACATGGAAATAACCCATTGCAGTCATCAAAGCCACATCAAGGGGCTCAGGGTGATGTAGGACCAGTCACCCCTTCTCTCCTGAGCTCTCAGCTGGAGCAAAGACCTTGGATTTCTGCTGTGAGCAGTTCATGCTCACAAGTCCTTCTGCTCCAGAGTCCTTCTAGCTGGGGATTATATTAGTTATTTTAGACTATTTTAATAACTATTCTACTCTGGGAAAAAAAGGCAGAATCATGTTAATTGTAGAATCAGAGGCTAAGAAAAATAGCATCTGAGGAAGAGTACACAAAATATCCACCAGTAAAATAAAAATGTGCTGGAGAGTCAGTGGAGAGTGAAGAGAAAGAAACACCAGAGCAGCCAACTAGAAAAAAAAAGGCCAGCATAAGACTTGATAGTCACAGGAAGATCAAAAATAAAATGAAACTACTTTGAAACCTCTCAGCTGGAATACATTTCAGAAGAGCCACCTAGTCTCAAAGAAGGCTGTCAGGATGGAAAATTGAAGTCAGCAGGAAAATTTGAACAGGAGGTGTCTTAAAAACAGGCAAAAACAATTCCTATAAGTAATACCTGACATGTCAGAAAGTAAAATACTTCTAAAAGAGAAACATTGGAAATGGGCAAAAACTGAATTTGAAAATCTTCCACCCAGTGTTTTACTACCTGCTGCTGGAGATCTGACAGCCATTTAAATTATTTCTCAAGCTCATTTAAGAAAGAAAAAAAAGAAGCTTGCTTTGCCATCCTCTCAATTAGAGAAAAATCATCACATCATTTTATGTTGAGAGTTAGTTGATGAATGTCGTGTCATATATCACTGCCTCTGCATCTGACAGGAATCAAAGCAGACACTTTGAAAGGCAAGTGTCTTTGAACTGCTAATTATGCTTAACAAAGAAAGTGTTTCACATGTTGCTTCTTAATGAAATTTCTGCTTTTACCTAAAAGGTTTTTCTCCCATCTTATTTCTGGACAGCATGAAATTATGTTGAAATGAACAGTAATCTATTTATTTCTGATTATACTGGGATGTTTTAAAAAGTGGGGGAAATATTCTGTGTTTCTTGCATAACCAAAAGCTTCTGGAGGTTTGTTGAGAAATAGTGGCAAAGGTAAGCCCCTGGTAGAAATGTTTCTCTTTGGATACATGGTATTAAAAGCATCTGGGAATGTTCTGAATGTGAGAATAGTATTTTAGTTCAATTCCTCTACCCCCAGGAATTTCTTCTTCCTCAACTTTCTCTTATTCTCAGAGCAGTGTAAAATACCCCAACAAAAGCTACACCAAAACAAATCTTCTCAGACAGGAGCAATTACCAAACAGGAGGATAATTTGTAGGGGAAAAAGGTAACAAGATTGGGCCAGCAATTTGGCATTGTCTCTAATTCCACCTCATTTTAGTGCTTTGCATAAGGTTACAAAAAAGAAAAACAAATACATAAACAAAAAAAAAAATCAGCAAAACCCAAACAACAAACACCCAGCTTGCAGTGCAACCCCTCAGAGCCTCAAATATTTTGACTTGCATCCTTCTCTAATCTTAAAGCTTCTGAAGGGATGCCAAAAAGTGAAACTCCACTAGTCCTGGGCTAGGAAGCAGTGGGTGTGTCTGTGTCTGCTCTGCTTTTATCTGCAGAGATAAAAGAGAGAGAGAAGAGATTGTTTTTCTGGTCAACATCAAGCCATGTCTCTCAAATTAGGAATCTTCAGTCTAGGGAAAATACTGGAATATGAGGCTGTGGAGAAAGTCCCAGTAATGTAGATAGCTGCTGGCAAGTCAGGAATTGGTGGTAAAACCTGCAGTACTTGATATGAATAAATAAGTTTTGTACTGTTACTCTCCATCACTGGAATCATGGATTTTCCTGCTGTTAGCCAGACCAGAATTATTTTTTAAAGTATAATATTCTCTGATTTATATTCCATGAAGTGAAGAAGGGAATGCAAGATTTGTGCTATCTCCTCAAATTGTAAGAGACAATGTAAGCTCAAGAGTGTTGATTCTCATTTTCCTTAAAACTACTTTTGAAAATCTTTACATATACAGGTGGAATAAAAATGACAGTCAGGCCTATTGACTACTTCAGAATTGCTCCTTTCCATTGCCAGTTTGTCCCACACACTCCTGTGAGGTATGCAGTTCTGGGAAAATGCTTAAAACATATAAATAGTACAATTCAGTCAATTGCTGTTCATCAGTAAATAAGAGCATTCAGAGGCACTGTCACGCAGCAGAGCCTGGGATTAGCTCTCAATTGCTTCTTCTGTGAAATCTCCCTGCTGTTTCCTCACATCCATTCACAAACATTCTTCCTTTCCACCCACTCACAGTCCCTACAAGAGTGTTTAGGAGCTCAGCTATTTTTCTGGGATTAAGATGTGGATATTAGATATTAAAAGCAAATTTTAAAATCCATAATGTGCTGGCAATATCCTTAAATGCTTCTGTTGCTCTGGCACTGACTGGTGTGAGCTCTGTGATGCCTGACAGCCCTGGTGGGATGCTGGGTTGCAGGAAGCAGGTTTGGTGACATTCCCAGTAGGTCCTGGGAAAAAGTCCCTGGATTTAAAATGTGGAAGAGGCTCCCCATGGAACATGCAGCAAACTTCTCCCAGTGATGGTGGCACTGAGCCTAGGGGGGTTCCTTTGTGGGGCATATTGATGAATTCCATAAAAATGCACTCAAGGATGAAAAGCAAAAGGAAAAGAGGAGGATGAACCAAACAGAGAGTTAGTCCAATTGTACCTTATGCCCTGGGAAGGCAAAGAAAGAGGAGAGTAACCTAAAGGAGATCAGTAATGAGCACTACCTGAGAGCTGCTCAGTATGGGCCCAATCCCTTTTGTTCCACTTAAGGTCCTAAAGGCAACTGCATAAGTACTTCAGACCAAAAACCCCACCCAGCCAAAATTCACCTATGCACACTACTAATAACAACCTCACAGGCAAATGTCAGCCTGTATCCTGCATTTTCCAGTCCTGAGATCTGCATGTCCCCAGAGGATCAGCATGATTCCTGAAAGCATTAGGAAACCACACAGTGGATGTTGTACACCAGATGAACACCCTAGAGAGAAGCTGCTGGCTAAACAGTTGTATTTCTCATGAAGCCAACTTTTACTTTATACCTAGTGGAGTGATGTGTGATTGGGGAATTCTGGAAATTCTTTTGGAAAACAGGTTAGGCAAAACAGAGAGAAGTGGTGCAGGTAAAGCTGAACCTGCCATGGGGCAGTAGATGGACCCAGTGACCCCTGAGGGGCCTCCCAGTCTTTCTTTTCTATGATTTCTCTACCTTAATGCTTCTGTCTCACTAGCTAGACAGCTGGCCCTGTGCTAGTCAACAAACAAGACAAATGATGGAGGCTGGCTTAGATGAGGCCAGTTTGGACTGTTTTGTTTGCATTCATGGGCAGCCATGAGCTCTGGAGGAGAGCTACCAGGCTCCATGCATGGCCAGTTGTTGTCTGTCTTTTCAGACAAATGAAGAGCTGAAATCTCTCCCCCCAGCAGAAAGGTTGTACATGCAAACATTATCCATTTCACAGCTTCTGTAGAAAATACCCAGTTGCCTACCCTAGTCTGTGATAGTGCTTGTGTGGCACATATTCCTCATTGCATTAGAATTCCTGTCACTATATTAAGTGAGGGAGTGGACTTCATCTGTATGTTTGGAGGCAGGAGTTCTAAAAACTACTATAAAAAATGTCAGTTCCTGACCTTATCCTCCAGCTGAGCCCTGAGAACTTTGGTCTCTTTTGAGAGGCTGCTATCAGGGTGCTCAAACATGAGCCAGGTTAATGCAGTTAACCCTGAATTCCTGGGGCTGTCCTGGCCTTGCCTGCCTGCAGGATAATGAGCTCACCAGTTTCAGGCGTTGAGGCTGCTTGGAAATGATGCAGCACTGGTCTGAGTGTTACTGGCAGCACGGGGAAAAGGAGCAAAGGGAGAGGAAACACCCATTCCACTCCCACCCACACTGGGTGGAATCCCTGGCAGCAGCAGCTCCTGCTGTCTCCAGTGAGATTCCCCTGAATCCCATTGCAGTGCATTTACTGTGCTCAGGAGTTTTAAGAGATTGAAAGCCCTGGATTTAGAGCTATCACAAAGCAAATAGTGATAATAAGTGTATTTGAGCAAGAAGAGCCAAGTCCTCATCTGGCGAGGAAACTTTCATCTCCCCACATCAGTCCTTCTCCAATTTTCAGTCTCAATTGTACACAGGGGAAACTTAAGATTTATCTGAGTCAGAATACACCTGAGTTTTAGTTCTCTCACTGCTGAGAAATATGTACAGTTGTTCCCATTATTTCAGAAGGGTTGTTTTGTTGGTAGTTTTTTAACATCACCCCCGTGTTGTCTCTTAAAATTTTTTTTGAAAGCCTTTTATTTCTGGAGCTTAGGAGTCATAATGAATAAAAACCTGTGAATGCAATTCTGTCCAGATCCACGTGTTGAGTCACGGGTTCCTCTTCAGTACACGCAGGAGTCAAATCCTGTCCTTGTAAGGGGATTGGCAGTAGCTTTGGAAAGATCTGTCCTCTTTCCCAGTTTGCAATCATGAGCTGTACTTCCAGCTCACTTTTTATATAAAAGCAAATAAACATTTTATCTGCAGGCATCAGCTATTGTCTTAGTGACCATCCCTATATCTGTGAGCAGCTGCACAGGGTGGGAGAGGAGGCTCTGAATTTGTTTTGTGGTCCGAGTGTGTCTCACACTGTTCATATTCATGCTACTGTTAGGAGATCCTTTTCTTTCCCTCTCTCTCATCTTTTACTCCACCCAAACAAAGCCAAACAAGTGCTTTCCACATCTCTCTGTCATCCATCACATACCTAATCTTTTATCATACCTGTGCAGAATTTTCAAAATCAATGCTTGCAGTTTGTCAGTTACTATTAAACAGTTTCTCAGTGTTCTAAATCCCTTGATTTGGAGAATGCCCAAGCTAATGAGGTGAACAGAACCAAACCATTTCAGGCACTGCTGGTTCAGTGAGACCCTCAGCTCTATCCCTGAGCTCCTCCTCACTCTGAAGAAGAGCTCACTTTGCCTCTTGGAATACATTTCTGATCTTTGCCTCCTTTTACCTACTTGAAATATGTTCTTGCCATGCAACTGCTTGGGCAGTAGTGCCTCACAGAACCAGCCAGGGACTTCTTAGTGCTGTCCTGGGGGCAAATGTCACCCTCACAGCCTTATCAGCATACCAGACAGACACACACCTGCATTTCCACCCCATATTAATGAGTGAACATTATTACACATTTTGTTAAGCCATAAGTACAACAGCAATCTTAGGCAGTACAACCCAGGCTTGACATTGATCCTAATCTAAAGGCAAAGCTGTGCTCAGGCAGGACAAGCTCTCAGGTTTTGATGGCTGCTTGTGTTTCCAGGTTTTGGTAAAGAAAAGGTGTTGAAAACATGCTTGAAACGATTTATAATCGACTTTTGTGGCTCCAGATAGGTCAGATAAACATGGGAGTGAATTTGTTGAGGAAAACAAGCTGCCATTCTGAACAGCTGGAGGTTTAGCCATCCCCAGAGCAAAGTCCATCAAACCCAGAGATGTGGCAAACTGCCAGACTGCTGCATGTGTGTCACTTTGATGGTCACACAGGAATGCCCTCTGGGCAGGAGGGGATTAATGATAACTCTCTGAAGCCCCAAGTGCCTCATTTTTGATCTTCCTGTGGCAGTATATTTCTTCCATTTTCACTTTGTTCTCAAAGCTTCACTCTTCATTCAAACCCTCTAAGGAAACTCCTTGCAAGATGGATGTACATTACCCTTTCAGGAGAAACAGAATCTCTGTCAGAAAAATAAATACTGAAATCTGTTTAGTAATGCCCCTCATGTAGACATCTCTCTCTCATCTTCTTTAGATATTAGTTCAGAAACCAGCTTTCATTGATAGAAATTTAATTGCCATAATCCAGATAGCATGGAATATTTCTATAGTGATGCTCTAATGCTAATTTGCAAGAATGGGAGAACATTTGCCATCCTAACAAATTCCTTTTGTCCTTGGATGAAAGAGACAGCAAAGACAGTGCCCCTGGCTAAGTGGAGACATGAGATAGATATCCACAATGCTCTATATGTGAAGTCTAGTGTTGGAGATGTTAATAATTTTCAGTTTAACTCCTACAGAATTAAAACTAAAGCTTTATACTCATTTCCAAGAAGAAACCTGCTTGGAAATAGCCTGACTTGGTGCTTTGAAAGATGTCAAAGATTACCTCTTCATATTGACCTTGGAGATGTGGATCCAAATAATGATGTCTGGGTATTTATACAAATGGTTCTTCTCAGAGCTGCCCATCACAGATAATTTTGCCAAATACACATGAAGTTTATAAAACCAGAAACATCTCTTACTTAATCTGAATCTGTCCAAGAAAGTGGATGGAATGAGCCCTAAATCCCAGTCCAGCTGAGGTACAAGATTTAGTGGACACTCTAACTACAATTAAACTCAGTGTGGAAACCCATGTGCTGATGATAACAGTAACACCAACCAGCCTGGACAGTATTTCTACATCACCCTCCTCCTTTTCTAAAGTGGTAGTTTAGGGCTAAAACTGTGGGTGTAAAAAGATTTCATTTCATTCCTCAGGCTTGATACAGGTACAAGGCACAGTCACCATGATTCACGCTCCTTACTTGTGGTTTATCCCTGTTCAATCCAGCCCTAACTGGTTTCTGTGAATCTGACAAAGACTGTCCCATCTCACACAGCCTGCAAGCACATTCCAGACCCACCAGGAACACACTGCCTCGCCCTGAAGCTAGAGGTGCTTGGGCAGAGCTGTATCAACCCTCCTTAGCTGCCAGAAGGAAGGTAAAATTAGGGAAAAGGCTCCTATAGAACAGTACAGAGCTCAAGAACTGAGTTTGCCTGCAGACCATGGTGAGACAAGAGAGCCATTCAGCCAGCCTGCTCAGTGGGGACACTGGGGGACCAGGGGCAGGAGACAGGACAGCTGCATCACTCTGCTCTGCCCAGGCTTGATGGGCACCTTGGCTTGTCAGGACCAAACAAAGTCTCCTCTGCCTGTGAACCCCACAGCACAGCAAGCAGATCTAAGCCAAAGTGAGAAAGCAGCACCTGCCAACATACTTGCAAGGACTGTTGTGAGTTCTGCACAAATATTATTTGTGGGGAGCAAAAAGAGATTAGCATGTAACCACTGGCTCTCAGTAGAGTCACCTTCAGACCAGTCAGGCACAGTCCTACTTAATCTGCCTGCACTTCCAGAGCTCTGATCACTATGTATCTTTGCATCATGGCCATCCATCACAGCACCAGATTCTCATCTAAATACTGCCAGCAGCACTGTGAGCAGCAACGTTCCCTTCTTCTCCCTCTGCATCTTATTATTGAAGTTGCTGCTGGCAAAGGAAAGGAAAGTGGCTGTGTCCACAGTGACATTAGCAGAACTGTCAGCTTCATCAATGCTGATCCTTTCCCCCTCATCCCTGCTTCTCTGCTTGTTCTCCTTTTTGAGGCAGCAGAAAATCCATATAAATTCCCCACTGTGCACAGCCATCCAGAAATCCTGCTGGTGTTCCATGAAACCTTTGGTACCCTGACTGTCTCCAGCTCCACATGCCATGTCCCCCTTGGCCACCAAGCCCCCAGGTCAGAGCCATTGCCAGGGCTCCCAGGGGCCAGGCTTCTCCTGGACAGCAGGAGCATCCCTGGGAGCAGCCAGAGCAAGGAACCCATCTGCTCTCTGCAGGTTCCTCATCACAGAGGAAACAGGATTCCAGCAGCACTAAAGGCAGAGCAGGGCACAAGAGAGGCTGGGTGCTTTGGCAGAGACCATACTGCAACCAAATAAACTTGTAGGAAAGTTTCCCAAACCCTTGGGAGCTGGAATATTTGTAAATAGTCTCTAAGCAAGTCCATTCAAACAAAACATGGTTTTCCAGTTTGGAAAGGAGCAGGTAAGCCTCCACTAATGGTGCAACCCTATTCAGCTCACTCATCCCACTGGGCCATTGTGTGTAAAGAGTGTGTAATTTTTGTATTATAAAAATATAAAGTATTGCTGCAGACAATACTTCATAATGTGAACTGCAGAGGATTCACCAGAGGGGACCCTCCTGGGCTCCAGGTACCCCATTAACTCAGGCAGAACTAGCAGGCATGTGTGAGTTGTAAAGTTGTAAAGCATGAGGTACACAGGCAGCTTGTTTGGTATTTTAGTTTGTGTAGGGTTTAATTTTTTTAAAGACAGTTTTCAGAAATGGGGATTTATTTTCTTCCTCCTCAGTTCACCAGGCTGATACACAACCCATGGTGTGCCCTGTTTGATAGGTGTCAGTCAGCTGGAACTGGATTTCATGTAACAAACCACTAACAATGTGCTTGGACAGGGAGCATCAGAGCAAAGAGACATTCTTGGACAACTAGCATTTCAAAAGTTTCAGCATCCATGATCCTCCCTCTCTGTCTCCTGTCTTGCACATTTAGGGTGTGAGTGTTTGCACACCCTGGTCTCTCCCTACCACTTGTCAGCTCATTGCAGTTCTCAGCCTTCTGTCAGTGTCACTCTGCCCTGTTGTCACCTGACATTTCCTGCAGTCTGCAAAGGGAGTTCAGTGATCTGCCCCATTGTATTCAGCCACAGGGCCTGCAGAGCAGCACAGGACAGGGGCTTTGCCCCCCAGTCTCTCCTCCATCCAGCCCACCTGAACCACAGCCAAGGCACAGCTTGTGCCAGGACTCAGCAAACTCAAATATTGTCTTTCCTGCAATTTTTCCCATCACAGACTAGATATGGCCTGACACTACAGATGTGTTCCTCATACTGTTAACAGTTATTCCCTATAAACTTTCTCTCCTCCACTGTGTCTCCATTCCTCCTCTGGCATTATCTTTGCAAAGCAGTCAAGGAAAAATCAGGTTTTGTTACTGCGCCATGTTTCCAGGTTTCCCTAAGATTTTGGGGGTCAGAGAAGGAAAGGTTTGTTTCTTCCCCCCATGACAGAATAAACCCCTCCAAGCACCACTGCAGTATGGCAGGTAACTGCATTTCAGAAGGAGTAATTCCACCTGGTCGATATTCCCACCAGCCCAGTTGTGGAGAGCTGGTTCTTTCACATCTCTAGATTGCACACTGATATCAACCTAATCAACTCCTGTCTCAATTTTCAAATCTCTTTGAAAACCATACCTTGCCTTCCTCAGCAGTACTGCTTCATTTTCCTCTTCCACTGAGCTATTATTTAATTCACTGGCAGTAGCTGGCACTGAGTGGAACACAGTTCACAGGGTTGACCTGGGATCACAGCCCAGGGCTGAACAGTCCTACAAGCTTGGACAAAGCACTGTGCCCCTGTTTCCTCATCTTTGACATAAGAGTAATGTTTCTGCTGCCAAGGGAGGCTGGAATAATTATGCTTCAGGAATATTCAATGCTAAACACTTCTATCAGTCTATTTATCATGTTTATAGAGTAATGGCTTTCAGGAATAAGAGATTAGAGAATAGACCTGTAGTTACAGAGCTGGGCTGGAGTACAGGAGAGCTGCCTCCTGGCTCTTGGGAAACAGGAGAGACCCTAGGCAAGGTTTGGGCTTAAACCTTTAGGATGGAAAATACAACCTTTTCCTCTATGGAGGCTAAGTAATTCCTATTTATGAGTTTGGAAACACAAGAGTTACTGTCAGTTTTTCAGTGAGTTGTCACTTGTACAGTTCCAGTATGAATTCAGTTTATAAATGAAGGACAAGAAGAAATAACTGCAGTTAGGAGAGGATTTGCAGCACTTGGTCAATATCTGTTCCACGTATTTAATGAAACCTTGCACACCAGAATTAATTCAATGAGGGAAATGTCTCTCACAGCCAATGTTGGCTTCAGTAGTCATTCATGACATTGAACAAGACAGCTATTACTTGTGTCCCTTTCACTCAAATAAGGAGCACACCATCAGACCCACTACCTACTGAAAAGCCAGACAAGGCTGCTTACAGTCTGCAAAACCAAGGCACAGGCTTTGAGGGTTTCCCTGTTAGTGTGGTTTCCAGACAAGCCTCTCTGCCACCTTCCAAGAGTTAAACACATGCCACACCTGATCTCCCACGGAAGTTCTGAAGGAGAAGCCCAGCAGATTGGATTAATGCCAAGAGGTGTGAGCAGACAGAGCCCATCCTGCTGCTGCCACTGCCCAGCCCCCCTGCTGCCCACCAGCTGCTCCAGCTGCCATGAAACTCCACTGCAAATGCTCCTGCTCCGCTTCTTTCCGTGTTTCCTGAGGAAACCCTCGGTTCATCTGCTGCTCTTCAAGCAATTAATGGACTCCTTAAAGCATCTGGTGAGCAGGGGCTCTGCAGGGCCCCTCATTTGCAGAGCTCCCCCCCTGTGGCACTCGTGTGCTCTGGCCTATGGGCAGTGCCTGACCAAGGTGGGCAAGCCAAACGCTGGGGAGTGCACTGACACAGGCCAGCTGGACACTTGCCCTTATCAATTCCATAGGGCTGATAAAATACACACATTAATTCATTAACATCAGGGAAGTTACTGCCAGAACTGGCCTCTCTGCAGAGCAGTGTCTGGGCCTGCACAGGATATGCTTTGTTGGCAATTATGCAACTTCCTCTGTAAACTTCCTTTAGCCCTTTTCATTCATCTAGACAAATATTTTAGAGGTAGATTACAGAAAGCTTTTTCTTTTTTCCCAAAAGGTTAAGAAAAACTGCAGTAGCAAAGATGCTCATTTGAGGATACCAGCTAGATGCTGGAAAGGAAAACTGGATAGCACAAAATGTGCCTTGTTGGACAAGGAGGATGGGATTGAGCCATCTTTCTTCTCCCAGAAAGGAAAACCAAGTCACAGAGCTCAGATTTTTTAGTCATAAAAGCTAATGATGGAGTGGGAATCCAACTTTACTGGTTTTATCCCTTTGAAAGTCAGAAACAGAGGTAAATCCTTCCCTGCAGTATGCTGCTCTCAAAAGCAAGAAAGAGACCCCTCAGTGCTGCTGGTCAAGTAGGAGAGAAAGCAACAGCCTCAGGTACACCTGCACAGTCCTGATCTTTGCAATTCATTCCAACTGCACAGAGTCTTGTTCATGAGTATTAAAAATAAATTTGTTTGCTAACATGCTTTATTGACTTTGCTAGTCCTGCATGGCTCTATACACCATTTCTTGCTGGAATATCTGGTTTTGATTAAGAAATGAGGAATTTGCAGAGCTGCATGATGTTGCTGCTCATCCCATGAGAGTGAGGTGCATTTCCCCTTCCTCTTCAGTAACCACAGAACCACCTTCACTCTGCCCTAGGGCTCTCAATAGCCTAAAGCATCCAGGAATGCTGGTTAGGGACTCAGCAGTGGCTGCAGGAGTGAGAAAGGGCCCCTGCTTATCTCAGGCTGGTGACCAGCACATTAGGAACCAGCAAGTGAAAACACAAGGACCATTACAATCACTGACACCTAAAGGCACTGCCTTCCAGTTTTCTGAGATTTAATGTTGCAGTCTCCTCCCAGAGCAGACCAGCTTTATGTGTGCTTTTCCAACCCTACTGTTGATCTTATTTAAACTGAGATATAATCTTAGCACAGACAGAACAGCACTAAGGTCAGGAATATCCCTTGGGGCAGGTCCTGTGCCACATCCTCCTGGTGCTTTCCTTGTCTGCTGGTGGCCAGTGACACTTACAGCATTATGCTGGCACGTGTAGGTAGGGCAGCTTTTGTTCATTTTCCCTTTGCACTGTTTCTAGCATCCCTATTTTCTCCAGAATGCTTAAATACCAAAGCAAGTGCAGATCCACAGCACTGGCAAAAGGCTGCAAAGGATGAGTTGGTTTCTTGGCTTATGGAGCAGCTAATGTCAGAGAAGTGACTTAATTGGAATACAAAACTAGTTTTGTGAGGAAAAGAAGAAAGTACCAGGTATAAAGAACTGTTTAATCTTTCTGAAAAAGATGGAAGAAACAGCCATATAGAAGGCAGCTGTATCCCAGTGAGCAGCAAGGGGAACAAGGAGCCTCTGGTTCAAGGAGAGAAGGAGGAGTCACTGAGTAAAAATTGGCTGCCCTCTCCCCCTCCCTTCCTTCTGGGAAGGGGAGTGATCAGAAAGATCCCACAGAAATCATTTCTGGTGGTCTCTTTGATCTCACAGATCTGCCAGGTCTGACACAGAAGGTAGGAATGGTCCTGAGTTCCAGGAAGGCTGGGTCCATTCTGCTTTGACCCCAAACCCTCTGGGACACTGGGAAAACTCTGGGACACTCTTTGCCACAGCTCTGCAGCTGTGTGGGTGCTCCCTGGGGCCCGGCAGCGCCTGTCCTCAGCCCCCTGTGCCCCTCCGTGCAGAGCCCCCTGGGCAGGGCTGTCCCTGGAATCCACCTCTAGGTGCTGCTGTACTACCAGCTATGGATTTCCCGGCAGGAAAAACGGGACAGGGATGGCAGCAACTTCTTCATGATGCAGGAGGAAACTGCAGCAGTTCTGGATCACCAAAATGTGCATTGTTTTAAAGCGTGGTGTTAATTCTTGCATAAACAGCACACCGGGCACAGATATCCCTCCACATCTCCTGCAGGGACAAGCCCGAGCATCACCTTCTGCTTCATGCTTTGGCTGAAGGGGATCTGTGGTTTAGCTTTTCACACAAAGGAAAAAGAAGAGGTTAAACTGAACTAGTGGCATTGTCAGGATAGGAGTTAACCCTGCCAGGTCAAGGGCGAGGACACAAGTGATTTGTCACAGACAGCAGTAATGCACCTGGGGCTGACTCTGGAGAGTGAGGTTTAAGGCTTCAGGCACTAGCAAATTAGCATTTTGCCTAATTAGATATTGATCACTAGCACAAAGCATGTCATGACCACTTTAAGCTTGCCACAGTGTGATGGAAAATTAGAACATGTACCAGAAAACACATTAATCCCTTCTCCTCCAGGAACTTTACTCAGACATTTAGCCAACCTGCAAGTCCTACCCTGCTGTTTCCTAAATGAGTGACAAATATTCCCTTGTTTCCCAAGGGCAGCCTCAGTTTTCCTCTTTACTGCCATACAATGATTTTCACCTTGCATTAAGGTAAAGTGTTGCTGCTCCTTTCCTGATGCCCCAAGGGACACAAATTTAAGGTGCTCCATACCCAGCTGATCCCATGCCAGCTGTGACAATCAATGACAAGGATTTTGTCCCCCCACCATCCATATATTCTGTATTAACTGTTTTCCTGTGTGAGTCCCATGCTGGGCAGGACTTAGCATGAGTTCCTTGTGGCCAGATGAGCCCTCAACACCATCACACAAATACGTGCTGGCATTGTAACAGTGGGTGACAGACCTCTCTGTCCCTGGGTAATGAGAACTATCAAAGTTCACATTGCATCCCTGATAGCACATGTAGACTTACATAAGGGGTTTATTCCCATATGTACTGCAGAGAAAGAAGCAAGAAGCCTGTGTCTCTGATAAGTTTACCTTGCTTCAGCTGCTCTGCAGGACCTTTCTGAAAGTGCCCACAGGACACTGTGTTTCCTTTGAAACATTAATCTCAGCTTAGGGCAGGGATGGTGTGTGATCAGGCACAAACCTTGGAGAACAGCTCTTTAATTTTTCTATCTGGGCACTCTCCTTTCAACAAGTGCTTTTAATGCCTCTATGTGATCTCTGGTGGTCTCTGCATGCTGAAATGTGAGAGTTGTGTGATGCTGCTCGCAGGATGGGAAGGCCTCAGGCACACCATGAGAATTACTTGGGTGGCAGAGAGCTGTGCTAGGGTGCAGTGATGGGAGCAACCAGAAGGTGCTCTTCTGGAGCATAGTCCAACACAGGTGATCCTGAGACACAGCAGGCAAAACCCCAGGGCAGGAAAAGCCTTGTTAACGTTGGGATGTTAGCTCTTGCCACTGCAGCATATAGAAAATAGTGCCTGGCAGGAACTCCAGCTCCAGCTGCAGCAGTGTCCAGGCAATCCAGCAGGAACTGGCCAGATGCACACAACAGCTCTCATGGAGAGGAACCTGCTAAAGAATGGCCCCTACCCACTGCTCTGCCATGTCAAACCATGTCCAAATGAGAAATGGTGCTGGAGAAACAGCAGGGAGCAAGAGGTACCTTACAGCCCCTTATACCACAGGCTGTGCCACCTCCCTGACAAAGCTCTAGAGAGCTTCCCTGCCCCTGCTGGAGAGCCAAGGTCTCTATTTCTCCTTTCCCTGTAAGGAATGATAAGCTTTGCTCCGAGTCACTCACGGGGTTGTGATGGAAGCTGAGCACTGGGTGGGGGTCCCTGAGCTCTCTCCTGGTGCCTCTCTGGATCTTTGGGAGCTGGCACTGCTGCTCCCAGCCCCTGCTGGCTCCCAGGACTGCCACGGCCGGCTGAGCCTTCAGTGCAGAGCAGCTCCCCCACAAAAGTGCATTTTGCAGCACTTTCCCTGCAATCCAGAGCCCTGCTGTCACCCTGCCTTTGGCAGCCCCCTCATTGCTGTGCAGTTCACACAGCCTGCAGGCAAAACTGTCAAAGCAAAGTGCAGCTTCCTGGTGCTAAGCAGGGAAAAGGCACCTGGGAACCCAGACCTGATGCCAAAGGTCTTAATGCCCGCAGAGACATTAATGCCCCCCACAATATTCTGCTGTCCCAAGATGGGCATTGTTGCCCTGGCTGACCCAGCTGCATGAAGCCATTCCTGATGAATTGATAGGCTCTCCAAATATTATGTTGTACAGAATCAATCTTGACTTCTCACCTATCAGCCAAATCCTCACACCTCCCCCTGTGTGAACAGACATACCCCAGCTTCTTTGCATTCAGAACTGGAATGTTATTTCTAAATTTTATGGTATTTGTTGGTGCTGCTGCAGCTGTTTGGGGGTTGAGTGAAGAGGAGAGAAGGCAATTTATGCTTTTCAATACTGGAGTAGGATGTGTCTGTGGGCATGTTCTGCATCTAAGCAGTGTTACTGATATCTGAGAGGTCTTTTTCTGGAAAAGAATGGGTACCAAACCCTGTATTCTTAAACAGGCATCATCTCTTACCCTGTCTTGCAGTACCTCCTGTAATTAGCTTTTACATTAGAACTCAGAGTCCATTTTCTGTGTCAGACAATGCCTCAGCAAATTTTGGCTAAAGATTGAGGATTGGTATCTGTGGGAATTGAGCCAGAATTTATAACAGAAACACAGGTTCTATTTTTCACTGAATTATATCTTAGCAAATGTCAGCAGGTGTGATAATTACTTGCTGGATGAAATATACTTTTTTAATCACATCATTTGTTCCAAAACACTGTTTCTGGTATTTTCTCCAAGGGTTGTTTATTAATGACACCTCACAAGCTGAGAAACTGGGACTTTTCCCTTCCAGCCTTTAGGGGAATGAAGGGCTGTGTTTGGGGTTACTAACTGAGACTCACTGCAAGCTTCCCTAAAATACAGATACAATAATCTGCTTTTATTGCAGCAGATGCTCTTACAAGACCTCCTGTGACTCTGTGTTACTTGTGGCCAATGATTGCCATGAGCTACACGGTGCAATCAGAGGAAGGGCTGTTGGACAAGCCCAGGCTGCTGAACAAACCCAGGCTGTCCTCCTCGAGTGCTGGTGGCATCCCACCACCTCACACTGATGACCTGCTGGGGATCCAGCAAGGCAGAACCTGTCATAGCCAAGTGCAGCTTCCCTGTAGCTGGAAAACATTTTCAGGCAGAAGAACAATCACTGCTAAAAGTGGATTCAGGTCAGCTTTTTCACTGCTTTCTCTCAGGCAGGACATTCAGTGATTTGTCCTAGGCTGGGAGCACACTTTCTCTGCCCAGGGTGGACAGGCAGTTTCCTTTATCAGGAGTCCCCTCATGTCACATATGTCACAGCTGTCCTTCTGGCCCCTCTGTGTTCTGCATTCTCGTATTGACTTTACTTTTTATTGAGTTGATCCTTAAAATCCTTCTCAGCATAAAAATCTAACAGTTGCCACCATGACAGGGTGACATTTGTGTCCATCTCAGTCAGAGGCAGCTGAACCCTGCTTTAATTTCCTCCCACCCCACTCTCCTCTTTTCCCCTCTCTACTACTGAGTGTAAGCTCACACAACAGAGGTTCAGTTCAGAAGAACTAAGGGTAAAAAAATCGAATACACATCAGTCATTTCTACTGTAGGTGAGGGATATATTCATATGACAAATCACTCATTTTCTGAGAAGAGAGACTATATTCAACATGGGGAGAAACCTTCCCTGTGGATATGTAAGAGGCTGGGGTATCCACCACAGATATTTCAGGCTCTCAGAGGCTGTAAGGGTCTGGCATTAACTGTGCTGTTGGCCCAGTCTGTGAACACTGATGTAAAACAGATGCTGTGCCACCTCTCAGTCACAGATATTTTCTGTCAAGTGCCTGAGATCCAAACATATGTAATATGGGGTCTGGTTATGCTTCAGCATGTTTTATAACAAATTATTTCTTAGAAATAAAGCACTAAACAAAGGGGAATTATAATGAAACAAGACAACAATGATAATACCATTGTATGTATGTGGAGTAATGATGGGGCTAGATCAGATAATGAAGGTGTAAAATGGATAAACATTGGCATCTCTAATACCTATAATAAATTCTAGGACATTGGAAAACTGCATGATATCAACAAATAAACAGTTCATAACACTAACAATAACAACCTCACAGAAAAAATTATATTTAGAATGCTAGTCATTGAAGGAAAGTGTTCCAAAATGCAGAAACCACTACAGGACCACATAAAATGGATATTTGCATCATGAAAAATAATCAGAGGAATTCTCTTGCTATTCCTCAGCTTCTTGGCTTACTCTGGTACCTCACAAAGCACCTTTTGCTCTTTTGGTTTCATCCTCACACGTGCAATGGAGGTGACAACTGCTAAAGATAAGAGTGACAATAATTTCCATGGCTTTGGCATTAGCAAATTCTCTGCAGATCCCTCTGCCTGACAGGCAGGAAACTTTGTTATAACAAAATGTGTTATGCCACTTAAAGGTCCGTGTTTATAATGATGGGGGAAAGGAGAGGATCTTCTGTGGGAGCATCACAGGGGAGGATGTGGAGACAGGGAATGGGGATGGCATTGCTGCTGCTTTGCCCACTTGGTTCTCTCTCAGCCCACAAGGGATGGAAGCAGCAGAGGGGACAGGACAGCAAATGCAGCATGGGCTGGCAGCCTTGCAGGGCTCTGGGAGCTGCAGCCACCTCTGAGCACACTCCCAGGCCCCTGGCTCACAGAGGAAGGGGGTGGATCTATCTTAACCATCCAATCCTCACCTCAGAGTTTGCTGTTCGGCCAAAATTAAACCAACAAATCTGCTGAGGTCCAACAGCCCCAGATTTAGCAATGCATTGTAATAAGCTGTGCCAGCTCTGCAGAGTCCCTCTGGATGTCTCCGGGGATAAAGAGCAAAGGAGTGAAACCAGATATCAGTCAGCATTAGCAGACTAATAGCAGTGTCTCACAGGAGGCAGGGCTGGGACTTATCCCTCTCCTTCAGAGCTTCCTCATCATTTTGCAGCAAGGGAACTGAGGCACAGCAGTGCTGTTGGGGAAAGAGATTCCTCTGGCCATAAGCTCATCCTCCAGGAGCAGCTGCCCCTGCAAGAGGGCAGCCCAGCTTAACACCCTGAAACAGAGCCAGCCCCAGGCAGGATTCATCACCCCACTCCTGAAAGAGCAGTCAGAGCACACCCTGCTGCACCTTGGGCTCAGCTTCACAGCAGATGTGGTGCCTTCGCAAGTGATAGCCATTCCTGTCATATCCTGAAATTCATTTCTCAGACAAAAATCTGCTTTATTGGGAATGAAAATGAGCAGCAGACCCATCAACACAAGCACAAGTGTGTGGCCAGCAGGACAGCAACAACATTTGTGATTTAGCAGCCTTTCCCACTGTTCCCTTCCTCCACATATGATAATTTAGTTATGGTGCCATTTTTCCAAGACAACTAAGTGCACATATTTTTCTCTTTTTAGTTGACTGCTGCAGAGTGGCTACACTTGAGAAAATTAGTTTTTATCATTTTAATAATCTAATTTTCATAGACCTTTTAATGCAAAAACAAAAACTACTTAATGCACAGCAAGATAATTAATATTGAAAATAGACTCTGCAGGGGAACTGTAGTACCTGCTGCCTTGCATTAGGCTCCCAGAATAATGAATTAGCCAGGAACTTTAAGTAAGTTTGTAGGAACAACATAAACAGAACCAACACAAACACCACTTCCAGCTGATTTAGACAGATCACATCAAGAAGCTGCTTAATATGTTGATAGCCTGACTTTGAGAATAACTTCACCAGTGTCCCTGCTGGAAATGTAGTGACTCTTAAAAAACAAAATCATTCATATTCAGAATTCCCACTCTAGAGGTGACAGTAAAAAAATGTAATTACTTACATGGCCTGAAGAAGAGAATTTGCCTTTTCCCTTACCTCACCAAGCCATGATGGAGTGAGGGGAGGGTTTGCAGCTGGAACACAGAGTGTGGCAGACTGTCCTAGCTCTGCTCCCCATACCCAGCACCCAGCAATGTCCAGTTTGGACCAGGGGCCCAGGACGAGCCTCTCTGCTGCCCTAAAGGAGTGGTAAAGGGGGATATTCCCTTTCCTGGCAAACAGTAAGTTTGTTTGGGTTTGGGTCTTTTTTTATTCTGTTTTATTTTCATAGAGTATGGAGAGAGATAGAAAGTAATCCTTTCTGCTGAACTCATCTACCCCTAAGCAGTGTCACATAATTCATTAATGCTGAGAACCAGGCACTGCCAGCAGACACTGAAAGACCCTTAAATGCCAAAAATAATGTGTGCACTTATAGAGCACTTAGCACCTTCAAAATACTATACAAATATTAAGTAATTACTTAAGGAAATAATTATTTAAGTAACTGATTACTGACAGCAAGAGGTTTACTGGTTTTTATGAGCATCAGGTGTATGCCAGGGATTCTTTGAAGGACCCTGATGAATTTGCTGGGTCTGCAGCTTGTTCTAGGGGGGGTTAATGGCTGATATTTGTCTGTCCCATGGGAGGATGCTCAGCTTAGGAGGACCCAGTGGCAGTGGTCCCTGACCCAGGCCCTGCACCCATAATTCACAAGGGACCATTTCCAGAACCAAACCCTCCAATGTCTCTGGCAGGCAGGATGCACAATCTGCATGATTAATAAGTGTTCAAGAAAAGATTTTTATCTGCCACAGTTACAGTCACTTCACGAGGGACTGCTCAAAGATGTGAGGTTAAAACCCTGTGCTGGAATAGGAAATGGTGGGAGGGGAATCCAACAAGAATACAGATTCATTTAAAGCTCATCAGGGAATGATAAGGATAGGAAAAAAATCAGAGTGAATGAATGCTGTCAAAGGGTTTAAAGGGAATATGAAAGATTCTTATTATATGAGTATCGGGGGAAGACAAGCACAAATCCTGGACAGATGATGTGTCCATTAATTAGTAAACTGAAAATAATGATGGCTAGATCCTATCTTTAATGAGACAGAAAAAAGAAATGTGAACAATTCAGAAATAAGGAAAAGCCAATAAAACACCTTTTCTTGGTAGCATATAAGAAAATACTTCAAGGAAAATGAGCTGATACCTAAATCAGCTGAAACAGATCAGCCTATGTTATTGGGGGAAGTGATGAAAATGCCATGCTGCATGTGATTATGCCTCCTAATTAACCACCAGAAGACTAAGAATTAGACTAATGAAAAGGCTATATAGACACTTAAAATGAGAAATAAATTATCCCAAACACTATTTTCTGAATATCCACCTAATACCCTTTCTAAACTAATCATCATTGCTCTGGAAGGTGCTGAGGGTGAGGAATACAAAGGCAGGTGGCACAATTGGGGACATCAAATGCTCCTTGCAGGGGTCCCTGGGGGACTCCTGGCAATGGCCACTGCTGCCAGCTGCTCACTAGGACAGGGAACAGGATAAGGAACAGGACAGGGAACAGGACAGGGAACAGGACAGGGAACAGGACACGGAACAGGATAGGGAGCAGGACAGGGAGCAGGACAGGGAACAGGACAGGGAGCAGGACAGGGAGCAGGATGCTCTGCAGGTGCTGCTGAGGCAGAAATGCCAGCACACAGCTCTCTCTGGGGTCTCTTGGGTGGCCCCATCACAACAAAAGGGTTTTTGCTTCCAGCAGGTGGAGGGACCAGAACCCCTGGCTGCAGCCTTCCAAGAGGGAAGTTGCACCCCTGGTTGCTGTACAGGATCCCAACATTTTGGGACAGAAATCACAAGCCAGTGTTTCCACCTGGGCTTGCATTGGTACAATAATGACAGAACTGCCAGTTCGCTGTGCCCACAGTGCAGAATGAGCATAACAGTGCCCCCCAAACACCCATTTTTAGAGGGGTTGACACATCCAGCTGCCTCAGACACAACTCTGGTCATGGGGGTTTGGCACCTGAGAGCTGGGCCCAGCAGCACAGAGCCTCCAGCAGTGCCACTCCAGCAAGAATAAATCTCAGCAGACAAACTTGATTGCTTTCCTGATAGAAACAGAAAATTAACGGATGAAGGGAATGCTGGAGCTGTAATGTATTTGCATCTGAGCAGTGCATTTGATACTGTGCCTCATGAAATCTTTCTAGAAAAATTGATTTAAATCAGCTTGAAGATCAACACTGTCTTAATTGAAAACAGGCTGGAAAGCCATAAAGAGAGGATGACAGGGAGAGGCAAAGCATGGAGCTGAAGATGAGGAGACTGTAGAAGAACCACAAAGCTTACTCTTAATTTATATTTAATATCTTCACTGTTCATCTAGAAATGGTGAAGGAAACAACATTTTAATAAGATATGCAGATGAGATGAAACTAGGAGGAATTAAATCCTCCACAAAAGATGCAAACAGATCCAGAGAGAGAAGCAGCTGGGTCAGGACAGTATAAAATGCATTCAGGATTAGTTACAGAACAGGAGACTGTGACCAGTTTTCCCATTTACTGGAACAAACAGATCATTAGTTTTCATTGGTAGGAAGAAAGGAGGTTTGGGTTCATAATTTTGCATGTCTGCTTCTGTGGATGTGAGTCTTATGAGCCTGAAAGCTTATGAAAACCCATTTTCACCCCAGCATGTTGTACAATTTGGATATTTTCTAAGTTAGTGACATAAGGCAGGATTTGACTTCCTCATGGGTGACATTTTCAGACTGCAGTCTTCAGGACAGATATGCATACTCAAGAATACTTGCCAAAAAAAAAAAAAAAAGTAGAATTTGCTTGCTAAACATCTGAAACAGACCAGTAGGTGAATTCCATCTACTCTCTTCAAACTTGTAGACACAAGTTAGAACCAGGCTGGAAATGAGCTATGGCAGCAGAAGGGCAGTGCAGTTTGGGGCAGGACAGGTTCAGATCACTTTTGTGCTCCTCTGCTCTTTCTACACCTGGAACATTGTGTTCAGTTCTGGGAAGCTCATTAGCAAGGAGATATTGAAAAATTGTAGTGAGTTCAGAGAAGAGTAACAAAAATTATCAAGGGGATAGAGAGATTCATTTATAAAGGAAGATTAAAGGAACTAAATCAGTACTGGAAGAACTGAATCTGTAATACACTCAAAGAAAAATGGCTACAGAGATATGTTACAATCCAGTGCTGAAAGGTACAAATGCCAAAGACAGGGAAAATTAAGTGGTGGGGGGTAAAAGGAAGTATGATAATTAGAAATGAGAAAGGGAGACAAATTAAATATCCAGAAAGAATTCCTGACGAGGGAACTCTCATGTGCTGCAACAGTGGAAGTTAAAGTGAAGAAAAAGCCAGAAGATGTGCAATGGAGGGTGATCACCCAGCCCCCAGAGAGCCAGGAGAGCACTGTGCTGCTCTCCCTGGGATGGGCACAAGTCCCCCTCTGGGGGTGACATGAGAGCAATGAGTGTATGAATATGTATGAGACTATTGTTCACTGTGAGCTGAGGTGACAGTACCATTTCCTTCATATATTTCTAATTTCCTCCAGTGAGCATTTGCTCAGAATGGAGAATTTGGATTCTGGTCTCTGGGCAATTTTCTCCTTGATTATCTGAGAGATTTAATGCTTGGTGGTACCATGGGACCAGACACACCCAGAGGCTTTCTTCTCTGGGTAAAATTTCCAGTTTAATCTCCCACACCTACAGTCACTTGTCATCACTCCACAGTAGTGCACCTTATGCTCTGTGCCAACAGCAGATACCCTTCATGCCCTGTCCATGCCAATACAGACCCTTCTGCAGGATTTCAGCCTCCTCAGGACCTGTGTGGCTGATGCAGCACAGCAGCTTGGCTTTCTCATCTATTTTGTTTTCCTTCATATGTGGTATTGCTTTCACCTCTCAAATATTGATTGAGTCAAGCCAAAGCCTTGTACTAATCAGTGCAGCACAGTTTGCATTGTTGTACACGTGAGCCCTGTGTAGCTGGCTGTGTAAAGCAGCACGTGAGCTATCTGTTTCCAGAGTGAGACAAGGGCTGCATGTTTTAGCTGAGATCAGCTCTTATGTGCTCTGTATCACCTACACTCTCTTCAGGAGTAATTTTATGCACATTAGAAAATGTACTTCGGCCCTCCCCCACTCCTAATGATAGTTAATTAAACCAACTCATGTGAAGTAAACCACCTTCCATGAATGATTGAGCAAAGAGAAGGGTTGGATGGCTGCCTATCAACCTTGGATAAAAGCTGTTAGATCAGAGAAAAAAAAAAGTGGAAATTAATTAAATTAAGGCATCTTTGGGAGTATTGTTTGCCCCCACCCAAAAAGTAGCCATCTAAAAGGAGACCCTCTTTTAAAACAGAGAGCTGAATTCTTCTGTCTCTTGCACCAGGTGAAACTCCTAAAATGAGCAAAGCTTGTGGGGAGCTTATCTGGAGAGGAAGCACAGACCTGCTCTGGGAACAGGGGCAACCAGTGGGGTGAACTGTGCCTGCCTGGCTCCCAGCAGCTGTCAAGTGTGAATTCCCAATCTTTGCAAAGAGCCAGAGATGGAGTCAAATGACTTTGTATTGCTGTCATTTGTATTCTGCCTCCGGATGCTTTCATTCCTCTTGCTTTGAGTAATATTTTTTCAACCTTGTCTTCCCATTAAAATTTCCTCTTCATTAGAGAGCATTTCAATATAATTTCCTCCTGAACCAAGCTCAGGGTACAGCCCAACTAATAAGAATTGCATGATCTGCATTATTATGCACACATAATCCATTATAATTGAATCTTATTCCACTTTAATTGCACGTGTTTACAAACACTGCAACAGATTATGTATTTTAGTTGATTGTGCCATTAATGATTGAAAATTCAATGCTATTTTGTGTTAAACCCATTTTTGGCTTGCATAACTAGTGAAACAATATCAAAGTTCTGGAGAGTCACAAGATACATTTCTAACTTTCTCTGTTTTATTTTTGAGTGTTGAGAAGAGTTCTCCCCAAACTGAAGCCATGCATCTTTAAAATTGCAACGCTTTGTATCATCCAAACGATGTTCAGTCTTCCAGAGTTTGGCAGGATTTTAGTTAAACACTTGCTCTTGGTTGAATTTGGAAGCTAAAGGTACTTCAGTGACACAGACTTTGTTGTTTGCTGTGATTTACAGCAGCCCCACCACCCACAAGCTGAGTGCTTCTGTATTTCCAGAGGAGAGCTTTGCACCCAGAGCTCACCCACATCTGAGCAGGCCGAAATTTCTGAGCATTCCTGAGCAGGCCCCCACTGCCTGAATGGGACTTTTTCTTTTGGGCAGTGAGATAAGGTCAGCAGATGCAGAATTATTTAGGAAATGGACCTCCTGAGACTTCAGATACTGAAGAGAATTGGAAAATTTGGCAGCACACTGTGCTGTTTTGGTGCAAGGTCAGTTAGATAAGGTCAGTCAGGATGTTAAATGTAGCCACTGCCTAGTTTGTCATCACATTTTGTAACAGGAACAAGGAAGCCTGATAGACCAGAATCCCCAGAAGAAAAAATATGAAAACCAAGTCAATATTTTAACCAAGATTTATAGAAAATGTACTTCTTTTTATATGCCTTTTCTCAGATACATTTACCCCATGTAGCTTTAACAGAGATAGAAGTGCTTTTTCTGGGCTCTGTTCAGCTTTTCTCCACATATGTTTATCCTGCTGCTCTTTAAGCCTCTGTGCAGGGCATTTCCTCACCCTAAAACCTGTCCTTCAGACATGAGTAACACCTTGCTGAAGATACTGACAGGACCACCAATTTTAAGCATCTTGCAGAGAGTCCTCAAAACAAACAGTAAATTTTTGTCACCAGTGCATCACAAATCCAGTGGCTTTCCCTTGAGCTTCCCCTGATCCAGAGAGTCAGTAATTGGGAACTGGCTTCATGGCCCCAAACATGAATATTGACTTGTTTAAATTACATTATAATGTAATAAAATATTGCTATGCTAGTGCAGGAGAAAGGGTTTGTCTGAGTGGAAGACAGGCTTTGGCAGAAATCAAAATGCAGGTGATGTGCTCAGCAACCTCAGGATGTGATTGTTTATGTCTTTGACAATAAATAATACATCACAGGCACTGAAAAATGGAGCTTCACAAAAGTCTTGTGAAGTAAATCAGCAGCTGTTATCCAGGACAGAGAGGGAGATGGGGCATAAAAAGGTTAAGGAACTTGACCAAAAGGAAACAGCAACCTGTGGCCATGTGCAGCTCCTGGGGTGCCCTGGTCTGTGCTGGGAAGCACAAACCCTTTCCCTCCCAATTCCCTTTTAACTTCCAACTGCAAAGAAATGGCCACTAATAATGCATTTGGATACTAAGTTTGTCAGGAGGATGTGAAACCAGGAGATAAATTAGTGGGTTTTATGCTCTTTGATGGATTTACAGAGACTCTCAGAGGCTTTAATTTGGTCAGGCTGGGTTCTGCCATGCCTTATTGTTACATCTATTGGATTTTTGACAAATATAAAGCTCTCCAGTGGGACTGGGGATCTGAAGGGTTTTGGGGTGGAATTAAGAAATATGGTATGATTCTGTGTTTATACCAGGAAGGCTTTTGTTTTATTCTTTTAGGGATTTGGGCAGGAACCGTGCCCTTGTCATTAATTGTTGTCCATTATGACTCAGAACAAACTTACTGTATTGTTTCAACTATTTTGTAGGCATCACAAAATGTTTAGACATTTTATCTGTGTTGAAGTGTGAGATTCTGTCCACCTCTACACAGCTGTGTAAGATTCTAGATCAGGGGGGTATGCTGACAATGCAGAGGTGATCTTGTAGATGTTTAAGTTTACTAATATTTATGGCAGTTTGTTGTGATTTGAAAATACTTTGGGCTGAATTTGGTTAATCCACGTGGCCTGGATGCAGTAAAGGCAGGATTTCTCTGCTCTAACTGCCTTGCCCTTTCTTCCTTCCTGCCCTCCATGGATGACATCCTGCTGCCTGCATCTGTAATCTACAGCTCAGTGCAGAGTGGCCACAACCACAGTGGGCATTTCTGCTGAGGTTTGCACTCTCAAGCCAAGAATTTTTTTGTGCTTTTAGGGTAGAGGATGCCAGCATGCCCCTCTGTAGTCAGGACCCAGTGCTGAGGAAATGCTTCAAGTGAAAAGCATCACTATTTTTGCAGTTCTTTCAAAGGAGCCCCTGTGGGAGCTGACATTTGGAGGATTCCCTGCGTGTGACGAGGTCTGGAGTCAGCCAGGGAAGCCAGGATCCATGGACAGCCTCACAGGGGCTTTGTGAGGAGCTAAAGCTCTTGTTTGTGGGGAGCAGAGCTCTGGAAGGAGCAGCTCTGCAGCTACAGGAGAGAGCTGGTACAAGGTCAGAGCTTGTAGAAAGGGCAGAGAGAAAACAAACCATGCATGCACTGCCTGTGTGCATTTGCATGCATGTGCATATGCAAGTAGGTCCGTGGGTGTAATTAACTCCTGGTTCCTGGGTGCATTTGGAAAACAAAAGTGTCAAGTTGCAGAATACACCCTCCTCCTTGTGTAAGCATAACTACATTAACCTCAGAAGAGGAAAGAGGAGGGATTTAAAGCACTGCAAAAGGCTGTATTGAGGCTGAATCCCTTGCAAAATCCTCGTGCTAAATCAAACCCGCTTCAGTTAAACAAGCTCATCCACTCCTCCATCATACAAAACTATTCGTTTTTCACTCTCAGTACTGAAAAAAAGGTCAGAAGTATTATCACTGGTTTTAACCTAGCAAAGGTATTTGCTACTGTCCAGAGGCGTGTCTGCCAAGCTTCAGGACCGATGCAATTTTTATGCCTGAAGCTTTGTACATACAAACCTCTGGGGGTGGGGGGGGTGGAAATAAACGAGTTATCTGACGGGTTGGCACAGTCTTAACTAGTGCTGAGCAGCTGGAGAATCTGGAAAGCACATCAGACTTGGAGTCTGTGGGGAAAAGAGGAAATTCTGCAGTTTTCAGAGTCGTTCCATAAAAGGAACAAATTAAGGGGAGAGGTGAGCAGGCAGAGCACTTCAAAGATGGGAAGTCTGCAGACAAGAAAGCATGTTGATAAGACCATTAAAAGCCAGCTAGCAGAGTGATTAATGGAACAGAATTGCCTTTTGGTTCTTGGGATGAACAGACAATTGCATCCCAACGGGATCACCAGAAATCTGAGCACAGAAGTCAAGCCATCACTGAAAATCTGCATTTATTCTCACTGCCCTCCCAAACAGCCCTCCTTCCAGCAATCACTGATAAGCTGAACTTCCCAGATCTACTGGAATTTTAGTGGGCAAGGTTCTTGGAAGAGGAAAAAAAAACAGAGAATTGGGGGAATAGGATTGGTGGCATGCAGAGCTTGAAGAAAATATCTCAGGGGTTCGTTGAGCAGAAACCTGGATTTGAGGACAGCTCAGGTCCCAGCCCCAGGAATTCCCTGAAGTCCTTGGGAATGCCTGCAATGCAAACCCCATGGCCAGGGTGGGAGGTCACATCTCCCTCAAATGTTTTGTGGCCCTGCTGGGCAGAGTGCTGGAGCTGTGGAGCAGCTTTAAGCTCATAGCCAGGAGCAAATGGAGGGGCTTTCAAGCACCAGAAATACCCAACGATTAACTCAGCAGTGGCTGAAATAAAAGAAGCATCATGCATGGAGGAATATTTGGCACATTTCCAGCTCTTAGCAAATACAAAACCCCATCAGCCTAAAGAAGCATTAGGAGTTTATGATGTGGAAATAACTGGCTGGTGTGTGACGCATTTCCAGCTTATGGTGAGCCATCTATTAGAAGAAAATGTTTTAGACATTCTGGGGCTGGACTCAACCTCCCTGCTACAGGCCAAATGCCATGGACATGAGGCAAGTGTTTCAGAAACAGAATATCCTGCCATGTGCAGAGAGATCAGGGAACATTAGGCATAATTGCTTCTCAGCTGTTTAGTGCTCAGATGAGGTGATGGGGAAAAGTCTTCTGTAATAGCTGAGTTGGGGCAGTTCTGTCTGCTGTGGTGATACCTTTGCTGGCTTCCTCTCACTCTGAGGCACCCAGTGGATGCACAGAAACCTTTTACAGTTTGACCATTTGACTTGAAGAAAGCTCTCAGAGTAAAAGGGGATCTGCAGAAATGGCAAGAGTGACCGAACTGTTCTCAGTGCATTTATTTTAGCAGTAAGAAAAAAAAAAGTGTGGCTTAGTCATGTGCAGCAATCAAGGTCAGCATGACCTTGGGTTTGAGTAGCAGCACTCCATTCTCTCCAGTGGAGTCAGGGAATGCAGAGCATTCCATGGACACCACCTAGTTTTACAAATACCTTCAGAATCAGGAAAAATACTTGCTTTACAAAGGAGCAAACCAAAATACGAGGAAATGCCCCAGAACCCAACAGCACATCCAGCAGTGACAGACTGTGGTTGGTTGCCAGTCTGTCTCTGCAGCTGCATTCTCCTTGGGAGTAAGCTGGAGGAAAGTATCAGTATGTCACTGACAAAAGAGGGCAATGAATCCTTCATCTCCAGAGCAACTCCAAATGGTATTCACAAGCCCCACAGCAATTTCCTTAACGGGCACTTTCTGAAGAGTGCTCCTCTAGAGAAGTTCCACACTGGAAGAAAATCTCAGGTAGTTTCAGGAGGGCAAGTCTCTTCTTTCCATCACCCTGGGGGTGCAGGAGCTGCCCCAAGGTGTCTGCATCCTTTATGATGGAAGCAGACCCAGCAGTGAACCTCTGACTCTGAAATGCTGGCTTTCATATAGAGAATACAAGAAAATGGGAGCCAAAACTCAACTCAGTCAAGCTGAAAAATGGGCCTGTATCTATTTTTTTTCCTTCTTTTGAACACTAATTTTCTGTCCTCTGGGTCTTTTTAATTCTTCTCTCTGCTATTTTTGTCAAAGACAAGATTTGTCTTTTTTATTTGACACATTCTTTTCAGTTCCTCTGGGAAAAAAAAAGAAAAAAAAGTTAAAAAAGGGAAAAAAAAAGAGAAGCTGTGGATATATCAGCACCAGCCTACAAAGGACTACAGAGAAGATTTCTTTGCTGGAGAAACTCTGTTAGGTGTCACACAGCACCAAAGGAAGGGAGGTTTGGTCCAACCTCTTTACCTTTGGGCAGGCTTATTTTCCCATTTTTAACCCTGTGACCTTAAGAACCTTCCCAGAAGTAAATGTTCATTCTTCTCTCCTGAAGTACCAGGATTTCTCAAATGCATCTAGGATCTGGACACTCACACTTGTTTCTATTTCAGAAAATACCACCTGGTCACAATGCACTTACTCTTCATGGACTTTATAAAGGAAAATGCCCAGACATTTGCAGGAACAGAGTCCCTTTTGCTTCCTGACTTGAATATCATAGTAAATGTATGGACTTGGCAAGTACCTTCATGCTCAGAAGGCAGGGTCTGTTGCAGGAGGAGTTTTAATACCAAATCACAGAATGTCTTAAGGTGGAGGGGACCCACAAGGATCATTGAGTCCAACTCCTGGCCCTGCACAGGACACCCCAAGAACCAAACCCTGTGCTGGAGAGCCTTGTCCAAATGCTCTTGGAGGTCTGGGGTTGTGACCACTTTGGAGCCTGTTCGGTGCCTGACCACCCTCTGGGTGAGGAATGTGTTCCTGATGCTCAGCCTGAACCTGCCCTGACACAGCTCCAGCCATTCCCTTGGGTTCTACAGAGAGGGGATCAGTGCCTGCCCCTCCTCTTCCCTCAGGAAGGGGAAGCTGAGGAGATGTTTGCTCAGACAAGAACAACTCCTTGACTGGCAACATTGCTGCTTTGCTGCTTCCATTACTCCTCTGAAAATGTGCCAAGAGGTACTTTAGTGGGCAGCATGATGTCTTATCCATGCTTTACATGAGCTAAAGAGACATCTGCCTTGTGCCAGTAGAAGGAGGACATTTCCCCATGAGAATGGTGTCATTCTGCTGAGAAGCATCACCGTGGCACGGAGCTATGGCGTTTTCCAGCAGAAATGAGCAAGCCCAGCTGAAATACCAGGGCAGCCTCATGACCTGTGATGCACCAGCCCAGCCCTGACCTGGCCCTCACGTGGGTGTGATCAGCAGGAGGCCAGAGCTGGGCTAGCACAGCCCTGCAGGGCTAAAAGGAGCTGCTGGCTCTGCAGGAGCTGTGCCTGAGCCCTGTGAGCACTGGGCTGTGAGCAGCACTGCAGCAGAGCAGCAGCCCTGCCCTGCCTGCAGCAATCCCCTCTGCACCTGGGCATGCCACAGCCCTCCCAGGGACGTGCCTGGCTTCAGTGCTGCTCCCCCAGCAAAGCAGCGAGAGCTGGGGTCACCTCCTGAGGGGCTGGGGAGAGAACAGGGAGAAGAACTGCCCATGCTGGGTTGATGCCTGCCTGCTCCTCCTCCTGCTGCTGCTGTTTCCTGGGAGCTGCGGATCAGAGCAGTTCTATTTTCAGGATTTAGATAAAAGTTTCAGTCACAGGTCATGACTCCCTCAGTTACAAGGGATTCTGACCATTTTTTCCTGCGGGGTGGGAACAAGAGAGCAGCTGCTCTGCTGTGCCTGCCAAGCTCTGTCCTGCCTGGCTGGAGTGCCCAGCTCAGGGAAAGCTGCTTCCTTCATCCAGAGGCCATAAAGATGCTGACACCCACAAAGGTGCACACCAGGGGTATTCATGTATGGTCTCCCAGAGCTGGCCCTCAGAACACATTCCCTGTGCTCCTGGCTGGTGCAGAGTCTCTTCCCTGTGCCCTCCTCAGACACTGCCTTGCAAGGCACAGGATTTCCCAGAATCACTGCAAAAGTGGAGATCTCCTGACAGGAGCAGAGAAACAGAGGGCTGGGAGGAGGCTCTGCCTCACTGAGCCCAATTGCCTGCAGTCACAGGCCATCATTCCACAGGATCCCCTTCATCCAGCAGGGAAGCTGTTATCATAAAACTGGTTTTACCTGGTTTACAGTTTACTTTCTTTACTTCCACCTCTTTGTCAAGAGGACTAATTTAATACCTCATTTTTCTGATGGCTGGAAATCTTCCCAAAATTTCCAGCCTTCTACCTATTTGTTCTTGTGTCAATGCTGTTCTCAAGCAGAAATAGCCCTTCCCACCCTCCAGTGTTAGCCTTCCTCCCAGCTGCATTTGTAGACAGCAATGACATCTCTCAAAGCCACAGAAAGGAAAAGCTGCATTTGCTGCACTTCTCTGCAGCTGTTTCTTGTTTTAATAGACCTTTTCTGAGTTCCTGTGCCAGGACTGACTGCCTGGTGCTCCAGGTAAGATCTCATCAAGCCCTGGAGCAGGGGTGTTCACACTGGATGTCTGATGCATCATCATAGACTCACAAAGTCTCTTGGGGCATGCCAGAACATCTGACTTCACTTTTTTCTCTATCATTTCAAAGGGATAAGCCCCATTTCACAGAAACAGGGCATGTCAGGATTCTCTCAGTGCCCAGCCTTGCCCTTCAGGTGATCACATCCTTCTTCACACTTCCATATCTCCTGCTGCAGCCTTCAAGTCTACCCAATTTTTTGAATAGTTTTCTGAACCTCCACTATTGTGCTTATCCACCCTAATTTCGTCTCAGCCACAAATTTTGAAGCATCTCCTTTTGTGCCAGGAAAATTAGAATTATTAATGCAATCAATCTCCCCCACCAACCCTAAAGGGACACCAGGGTCACCACTACACCCCAAACTTTTCCAAAATATAGTCTCTGTAGTTCTCCAGACATTTCCTGCACAATTCCACTAATCCCTGTTTTCTGCAGTTTGACTAATCTTGTCACCATGTCAAATACACTGTAGAAGTCCAGAGAGATTAGATCTACTGCACTGCTTTGTTAGGAAAATCAATTATCAAATACAATCATCAAATGCACCTGACACAACACTGCTTTGGTAAAGCTTTGCTGCATTTTTTCCTACAAAAAGAAATCCTTTTACCTCCTGAAGCTTTGTATAACTTTGAGGTCAGACAAACCAGCCTTTAGTCACAGAGATCATATTTTTCCTTTAAAAAATATACTAAGTGAGGACTACACAAAGGGGTGACAGGAACAGTGACAAAGGGGTGACAGGAGCAGTTCCCCATCTGGAGCCAGATTCCATACAAATTGGCTCTAGCAAAGCCACAGCAGAACAGCACCTAACCTCTATTACTGGCCTTTCTACCTTCTGTTAAAAAATGTTTGGGCTTTTTTACATTCTTTAATTCAAAAGAGATCTGAAATCATGCTTTTACAGTGTCAAAGTACAGACTCGTGGGCTCAGGAGTCAAGCAGACCAAGTTCCAGAAAAATAATGTAAGACCTGGATTTCCACAAGACCCGTGGAAACGAAATGCTGAATATTTTCCTACGGCAGTGAGGAAATCTCTTCCCTAAAAGAGGCCCAGAGAATTTGAAAGTGCACAGAAGCAGGTGATTAGAAATGAAAATAAAATTGTGAATATTCTATGTGTTTTGTTTGGGTTTGATCCAAAGGCTTCTGGGTGGTGCAGGTAATGGGCTATTAGTTGTTCACAGCTTTCTGGCTGGAGATCTAATTTTTAAGCATTTCTATATCCTTTGGTCACTAATGAAAAAGGACCTGGGTTTGGGGACCTGGTGAGCTCCTATGTGCTAAATTTATGTTGCCAAGTTATCCATATTTTCTCTCCCTGTTTCCCCTCCTCCCTTCATCCTACTCACTGAGGATCTCCTTGTTCTTGCCTCAGCCAGGGCAGCTTTTTCACTTTTCTCCCTGAAACCTGATTTTTGTGATGTTCCTCCCCCTCAGGATGACCAGATGTGATTGCAGTGCCAGCTTTCCACAGCTCTGCTCTGTGAGGAAGCCCTAAAGAGATCATCAACCCTTAGATGTGCAGTTTATGTGAAGATGGGTGTCACAGACATGTTTTATGAAAAATCCTTTCCTTAGGATTTTTCCTCCTGAGAAGCTGAGAGGCCTCAGGAACAAAATGTAAACAATGATTATCTGCTGCTGTGGAATGCAACAGGTGCATCTGTGATTGGCCCATGTTGGTTGTTTCTAATTAATGGCCAATCACAGCCCAGCTGGCTTGGACAGAGAGCCCGAGCCACAAGCCTTTGTTATCATTCCTTATTATTCTATTCTTAGCCAGCCTTCTGATGAAATCCTTTGTTCTATTCTTTTAGTATAGTTTTAATATAATATATATAATAAAATAATAAATCAGCCTTCTGAAACATGGAGTCAGATCCTCGTCTCTTCCCTCAACCTGAGACCCCTGTGAACACTGTCACAGATGGGGGCAGAGGAGGGTCGAAGGCCATGAGCTGGAGGGGTTTCAGAGCCAGAAATGCTGTGGGTTTTGCAGGTCATATCACATCTTTATGATCCTTTTTCATGTCCTCATGCCTGAGAAAGAGTCTGTCATTCATTGCTTGCTCCTCCACTGCTCCTTTGCTCAGCACAGCCCTCGGCCAGGGCTCTGCATTCCCTCCTCCCCAGTTTCAGCATCCATTGGGAGCTCTCCAAGCCATGTGCAGCTCTGCAGTAAGGTATTTATACTGACTGTTTGTACTACACACACACAATAAAGATGGTGAGTTAATGAAAATGAGAGCATTTCACTTGAGCTGTTCCAGGACCATCTTAAAGAGCCTTGCATGGGTAATTTACCTCGTAGTGCTATTAGAAAAAAGTAAAATGGCCAGTGAGTGGAATTAGAAAAGAAAGTAATGAAATTCAAACACGATTATTATCAAAGACAGGCTCTAATAGGATACCAGAGCCCAGTTGGAAGTTCAGAAAAATTTGAACTTAGTGACAAAAAAATCCCCACTTAATTTTCTGTTTCACAAAACAGTTTTATGAACCTAATAAGGAAATTTTAGCAAATCTGATTGTGCAAGGAAAAAACTCTTGTTATAAATAATCAAACTCAGAAATCAGATGCCAGCAAAGGAGAAAATTTCCTTCTCATTTATATTCTTGTCAAACCACTGAAATCAGAAGAGCTTCAGGAAAATTTAAGACTTCCTTTGTAAAACTATATTGCTTGACAATAACAGGGCTCACACATTTAGATGGTTATCCCATCATACTCAAATAATATTGACTGTTATTATTTAATGGACAAAAGATCTCTGGAGAAAAATCCACTATCAGGATTGAAGTTTTTCAAAACAAAATGCAGTTGTATATCTGAAGACAGAAATTAGAGCAGACAGTACTACTTATACAGTAGAGGAAATACCATATATATCATACCAAGTACATAAATGTAGAATCTTGATCCTCTATGTCATTAGAAATAGCTATACTAAAAATTAATGGCATGAAATTTCTTCACATCAGATATTCTAAGGAATATTCTAATAAGTAAATATTGAGAGTCACTGAAATAAAGCACATAAATAGCATCAGGCACACAATGTCTTTTTGTTCAGTGGCTGCACTGCTTTTGACACAATAGAGCAGTCCCTGGAAAAGAATCCTGAAAGGACTGAGCTGGCCAAAGTAATTAACACACACAGTTGTTTTCTCTGCAAGAGAGAGGACAGAAAAAGCACATCTGCTTTTGCACCCAGACCTGTGTTCCTCACTGTGGTGTGTGGGACAGGCATCACCTGCAATCAATCCAGTACCACTGGGCTCCTGCTTGGCTCCACACCAATGCTCCTTCATGCTCTCCTGCATTCAGCCATGCCAAACCCTGCCTGACACTGGCACAGGTGGGAGCCTCTCCATCCTCTGCCCTGGAGCTGCTCTGTGTTTACACAGCAGGAGCTGAGAGATTAATCATGTCACCATTTCTTTGATAGGGATCATTTGGATTCCTTCTGTCTTGAAATCCTATCTTGACAAGCACTGAAGTGTCTCTGACCTCAAATATGAATGCAGCCCCCATTTTGGTTCTGCCCTGAGTTTTCTAGCAGAGACAAGAGGGCAGCAGTGAGGATGGCACAAATGTTTCACTAATGCTGCCCACACTGCTGCCCACAAGGGTCCTGCTCTGCCTCCCAAACAGGCCAGTGGCTCCCTTTTGGAGCTGCCTCTCACACAGATATTTCAAATCCTGCAGGCTCTGTGAAGGCAGGAGCTGTCACTGGTGTAGGGCACTGAGCCTCTCATACCCCACAGTCTGGGCAAGTTCCAGTGCTCTCTTTGCTGGGAAAGGCTGTGCCAGGCTCAGGAGGGAAGCCTGGGAAAACAAATCCCCATCACAGGGAGCTTCACACTGCAGAGCCCTCCCTGCCATCCCCAACACCCTGCCAGTGCTCCTTGCTGCACCACACAGTGACCACCCACCCCTGCAAGGACAGAGGGAGCCAGGCCTCCGTACCAGGGAGCATCTTTCCCACTTGACAGGTGCCTGCCACAGTCTGCACAGCTCCAGAGACCTCCCTGCTCACATGGACTCCATTCACATCCCACTAAACCTGACCAGAGCAGAGGTTCTGTATCAGACCAGGAAGGACAGAGGTTCTTTGCTGGTTTGGTGGATTCAGCCAAGTTAGATTTGGGGAGGCATCTGAAGATCTGTTATTCTCCTCTACTCTGCAAACAGCACAAAGAGAGGCTCTCCAGGGAGTGCCCTTTGCTTTCCTGAGGGATTGCATTGGAGCTGGCTGCTGGGGCTGAGCCCTGCTCAAGCCCACCAGCCTGGCAGGGGTTAAAGATCCAGCTGGGAATACCAGGAGAGCAAGCAAGAGCCAGTGAGCATCGAGGCAAGAAGGGGGGGGAGCTGTTTTAGTCATCTGTGCAAAAATAATAGCAGCTCTGAGGGGAAAAAATCCAGGTAAATAGACATGGTGTGTGAGATAAAGGAGAGCCTGGGGATGTTTGTTCCTGCACGAGCAGATCCATCATGCCTCCCCCAAAGGGTGTTGCATTCCCAGGGACTGGGGTTTTTTACTCATTTACTGCACCAAGAGGCATTTGAAATCTGAGCAGGGAAAGCAAGTGAAGAAAAGCATCCTTGCTGCAGTGGCTGTGGGTGGGAGGAGAGGGGATCAGAGGAGTGAGCCAAGGGTTAGAGATGCTGGGTGTGCCTCTGTGTGTGTGTGTGTGAGGCACATCAGAGTTCCTTTATCCTCAAACACAGGCAGCAAATGCATCCCAGAGCCTGATCCTGCCACATCCTGGTCACAGTGCAGCTGGACATTATTAGAAGTACAAACTTCCTGGGACTGCTTTTCCAGGTTTCTTCTGTTCCCACCACTAAAACATCTCTGGTTTCTGGGGTGTGAGGCTCCAGCTGGGAGCTGCTGCAACAGGGGGTTGGGTATTGTTGGTGGAATTCTCATGCAGTGAGGATATGGCCCCTCATCCCAGTAGGGATGAACTCCACAGCTTGTAATGCATCTTCTGTGCCTCTCTCAGAGGCCACATTTCGAGTCAAGGTTACTTCTAAGATTCCAAAAATAGAGCAAGTACAGACACAAAAACTTAAATAATCTTCTTAAAACTTCTCAGAGCAGAGAAAAGGTCAGATTACAGGTGTATCTGTGGACAACTTGTTCCTTTTGTTGTTGTGGTTGTTGTTGTTTTTAAAACTCACAGAAGTGGAGAAATAATGAAACATTACTTCAATATCCATAATGAGTATAAAATCATTTCAAGCAGATGTAAACAAATACCATTAGGTAATTAAAACCAGAGATAACTGACTGGCTAAATTCCTCTGGAGTCCACTTCAGCTTTTGATGATACATTGATATTTTTGCATATGCAGAATTGAAAAATTTGTCAGAGAGGGCGGAAAAGAGAGATCAGTTTTATTAATGAAAAAATGTGTGTTTATGCCAGAGGAGCATCCCTGTAGCTTGTCTTGAAAGCAAAGATTTATCATTTTGCCTATTTCCTCTTGGAAAGCCTCTGCTTGGTTTCCAAATACCATTTTTCCCCAACTAATGTATTCATAAGCACATCCTGTGTCCTCAGCTGCTGTGGTGATGGGGTAGAAGTGGCAGGTTTCTACAGGCACTGTAAGATTTTCTTCATGGGGAAGAAGTAACTTTGTACATAAAAGTTAAACCTACATATATGTGGAGATGTATGTTTAGGACCAAATGTTGTCCTCAGTGGTATAAATCCCAAACACCTCTGCTTCAGTAAGTATAATCAAATCCCTCTGGTCACCCTGCAGGAAAACTGAGAAGAGATTTTGAGCTTTGGTGAATATCTGGTGTTCACAACCATAAATCCTGTGCTGGTAGATTTATGTGCCACTCTAGGCACCTGCTGCAGAATATAGATCAGGAAAATTAAAAAGTGGCATCTTGTGTGAGGTTTCTGCTGTCCCTACAGCAGGCATTTTCTCCAAACAGGCTGGGCTTTGAATCCAGCCCAGGCAATGTCCCTCCTGCTCCCTGGCTGCTGTGAAACTGCCACCAAACCCCTCCTTCTCCCTCCTGCACTCCCACAGCATCCCCCATGAGAGTCTCAGACAAGAGCCCAAGCACATCAGGCATTGTCTCTTCATGGGTGGCTGTGTGTGATCTCAGCACCAAACACCCTGTGCCACGTGGAGGCTTCTTAGGCAGTTTTGCTCTTCTGAATTTAAAGTTTGTCAGCAAGAGAGCAACAATATAAACTTAGCAACACTGGATTTCAGTCATCCTGTCTCAGTTCACAGGCTCACAAAGGAATTTACAAAGGCAGAGGGCTATTCTTAGTTTACAAGTGGGGAAACTGAGTCACGGTGCTACACAAAGCCTCTCCACAATCCTGCTCCTGGCCTGGCCCTTTACCTGCCTGCTTCTGTTATTGCTTCACTGAAACCTCCCTCCCTGGGGCATGGCAAAACCCCCTTCCCTCCCCCTTTGCACACTCTCTCCACAACTGGATCTTTCCCGCTTGATCTTCCAGTCCTGGAGTGCAGAGCTCAGTACACAGCCCCAAATCATCAAAGAGACCCAAAGAGGCCTCTCACTGATGCAAAGGACCTTTCAAAAGGGAGAGCACAGAAATAGAAGCATGAGCTTCATCAGACAAGTGACTATTCCACCAAAGCAAGGCAGAGGCAGCTGAGTGAAGAATAAAAGGAAGTACAGATTAAAGGAGATACTTGAATCCTGAAGAAAGGAGAGTTCTGCATAGCAGATGATTTGCAGGGGGTGGCAAAAAAGGCAAAGGAATTATCTAGCAATATATTGCTAAAATTGCTGGAGAAGTAATGTTAACACAGGAATAGGAAAGTGTGGACAGAAAAAGCAATCAAGAGCTGGAGAAACAGCCAGGCACTGTGTGTAAAATCAGAGAGCATCTAAGTGGCCAATTTGGTGTTTCTGTGGAAGGTGAATGGCACAATGCTTTATCTGCCACAAAGCAGGGAAATCACAGCAGTGTCGATCAGAGCAGTGCTTCAGGAAATTATTGAACAAGAGAGAAACAAGCTCTGATCATGGCATTCCAGGAGAGGAATAAATCCACAGAATTGCACTCAGGGCTTAGGCCAACGTGGCCTGCAAATGTCTGAGCACTAATCCATTGCTTAACAAATGGGAAAGCAGCAGGCAGCAATTGCTGCTCAGCAGAACTGCTCAGAGCAGGGAACCATCTCTGCCCAAGAGCCTCACACAATATCAGGCTGAGAAAGCTCTGCTACTGAGAACCAGGCTGAGGAGAGTAAAATTGCTCAAGTGTGAAATCCTGTTGGAATTACTCAACAATCACACTGGAGACTGGCCCCAGCAGCTGGGTGTGCATCCTCAGATACATATTTTACCAGCCTTTAAGCAGGAAACATTCCCTGGGCCCAGCAAGCAGCATTGTGTAAGCAGCCTGTTTTGTTGGATTCTGGTTTGTTGCTGTTCAATCTTCAGTGATTTGCTGAAGAGGATTGGGCACACTGGAAATCATTTTAATTCATCATCTCTACCAAAAGAATTCAATAGTTTACACCACCCATTGTTGTGAAAGATGATCAGCGAGCCTGGATTTCCCCTCCAGGCAATCACAAAGGATGCCTGACCTGTATCTCTGTGGAAAGCATAACAAAGCCAGTGGTGTGGCCCTGTTTGCACCAGCAGAAGCAGTCTAGAGAGGAAAAAAGGTTTCTTCTGGTATCTTTGCTGATAACTGTCTCAGATATGTTCCAACTCTGCTGCTCCTCAATACCTCAGGACTAGACACTCTTGCAGCATGTGAAAGCTTTGATGTTTCTGAAAATTAGTTCTGCTTTAGGACATATTTGCTCTAGGTAACATCCCAACTGACAAGTATTAAATAATTGGCACATCTAGAAGTGCAGGAAAACTGTAAGCTCTCAAAGATGGAGTGGAAAGTTAGGGAAGGAAGGGTTAATCAGCCTTTATTCTTGCCTCCAACTATTCATGCTCTGCTCCCCATGTGCCCCCCTGAAGGATGAAATGCAGCAGATGTTTGATCCTGATCTATCAGCCTCCATATAAATGAAGGTTGAATTAGTGAAGAAAGAGGCAGAGTAATGTTTGCCAGAGAAGAGCAAGAAGATTTCCAACACCTGGGCAACTGAATGGTGGCAGATGGCAAAAGCTGAAGGCAAAGAGAGGCAGAGATGTGCACCAGCAGCTGGTGCACAAATGGGGAGTAGAGAGGCCTGCACTGAGACTGCACAGGAAGAATTTAATACCAGCAGTTCTGTAAGAATGATAGTGTGAATATACAAAGAGGAGCCTGTGTTTTAATTCAGACAACTATCGTTGAAAGTACCCGATGGATTGTCAGCCGAGGAGATTTTCACAGCAAGAAGCCATCCATTTGCATCAAACACTGTCAGTCTGCAAAACAGCAGCTTCTGGGTCATTTAACCACACTCCAGATGTAGTTATTTTCTCTTAGGCAAGCAGCTCAAAAAGAGCTGTGCAAGAAAAAGGCAGAGCTGGATATAAAGGGGGACAATCAAGCAGCATGTGGAAGTGATTAGCCAGTCACTGTGAGGTAACTCAGTTAAATGAACACTTGGGTGTCCTGGGGTTCTCAGCACCACACTGCAATACTCTGGACAAACACAGGGTTGCATTCACACAGGTGCTGCCTGTTCTGCCACAGGGAAAAGAGGGGAAACCAGGCAGAGCTGTAAATCTGGGGAGTGACAGCTACAAGGTTTCTTGATATTTTTTTCAATTAAACAACAGAGGTGAGATTAATGCTTGTTGCTGAGATAATTGTTAGGAATTTATCTTCCCCCACATTGGACTCATCCTTTTTAGGGAATATCTGCCCTCTGCAAAACTCAGGTCTGAGCTCAGGCTCCACAACACCCAAGAGTATCTAGATGTGCATGGCAGAATTTGGCCCTTTCTGGAGGATCCTTTTTCCTGCTAGACTAATTTCAGTGGTACTGTGATTGTACATCCTGAGCACAGCCTGTAACCTGTCGTGCACACCACACCTGCAGCCCTGCCAGGCTAATGCTGCTCTGAACACTGACACTCCACAGAGACATCCAGCGTGGAAGAGTCATCAGCAGATCATCCTGCAATTCCTTTAATACACAACTCACACCAAGAATCTATGGATTAGGGAGGCTGCCTGCTGCTGTTTCAAAAAGACTCAGCAAGTGGGTAGAAGGAATGCTGTCTGATAGGGATGCAACTTCAAAATATACTCATACTGTTCCTGGAGAATTTGTGAGCACAGGAGGAGAAAAGGTTGTTGTGTGTGCAACCTGGAGCTTTAATTGTATCACGTCCTTTCTTTTGTAAGTGGAAATGTGCATTTGTAACTGATAGTTACACTTTCTAATTACATATCTATAAAATTCCTGTTATAATGGGGATGACTCATAATGAAATGATGCATTAGTTGCTCTGTTCATTATATTATTTGGCATACTTCAACATGCAAACTGCAAACCTCCTAAATTGCTCCTGTCCTTCATCCTCCTTGGCCATTTCCTAAGTACTGGTCAGAAACTGACAAAGACATTGTAAATTGTTGCACTCCTTTGCAAGCAAAGGGTTTTCTCAAATAGGGTCCTACTGCTGTAGAGCTGAGCAGCAATTTCCTCTCCCACAGAATAGGATTTTCCTGATGGAAGGCAGAGTGAAAGCACACATGAGCCCTCTCCTTCCCTGGACAATCCTACTTTACAGCATTCATACAGAGCAGGAAGACAGAAAATGGGAATACCTGATCAGATCCTCACTCCACTGCTCCCTGTATCCTCTTTCCAGCAGGGAGCAGATTGGTGTGCCAGAAAAACACAACAGCAGAGGAGCCATGGTAAGGACAGGGAGTACAGCAGTCCCACCACTGATGGAGCTGCTGGTGCTGCTCAAGGATTAGAAAAAGCCTGAGGAAAGGGGGAGTATCATGGAATCTCTCCCTAAGACTGACCATGTTAACAGATCAGCCCCAGAAGATGTTTCTGGTCATTCCCTGCCAACACTGCACACCTTGAACAGTTTATTCCCCCTTCAAATCCCACCCAAGGTAAGAACCTCTCCTCTCCGCTCAGTCACACAACTCTCACAGGCAGTGTCACCCCTGACCCCCAAGGTCTGAGTGGCTTTAACTTACTGGGAAGGACTGAGGCCTTTGGGATCTCCCTGGCAGAGAGGTCCATGAAGGAGGGGGAACTGGGGGAGCTTTTTATGAATCTCTCATATTCAGCATACACAGCTGGGAAACTGAGAACATGGGTGGCAACCACCACCTGCTTTAACCTGGCATTGAACATTCTTGTGTCCAAGGCACTGAAATCTCTCACAAGATCATCAGCAAGGTCAGGACTCCTAGACCTGGGTATCTCCAATGAGACTCTTGTGTCTCTTGAACTGCTGTGTCATCCCACCTACAAATCAATGGCACAGGGAGACCCTTACTGGAACAGAAATATATTTCCTGTGACAATGAGAACTGTTTTTTCCCATTTCTTTTTCTGCCTTAAGGTGAATGAAGGGCACATGAAAGATGCAAGATAGGTGACACAAAAAAAAATTTCTTTAAATTATTCAGAAAGCAGATATTGTTCAGTCAGCCCTGCTATCAGTCAGCATGTAATTGCCCACCTTGAGATTCCTGCCTAAAAAATTCAAAGTCCCCTTTGCTGCCACCAGGTCTGGGAGAAGCTTGATGTGCCAATAATACCCCACTGTAAACTGAGAAACAAAACTGGAGCCTTGAGCCCTCCCTCCAACCCACTGACTGTGTAAGGAGCAGTGAGTAAAGGGAGAAAGGGAGGATGTCCAAGAGCAACAGCAAGTGCAGGCATGGGGAAGCAAAGAGAGCAAAGGCAGCTCTGCTAGGAGCAGCATTGATTCAGAAACAAACATCAGGCTCGTGGTCCCTCCAGATGTCCCCATCCATGGCTGGCTTGCACCAGCAGCAGGCTTGCTGTCACTCATGGTTTCAGTGAAGGCCAATGCACAAGGAGGAGAGACCAGTGGCCCATGCTATGCACAAACACTGATTTGCTGTTTGGTAAAGCAAATCTGCCATTAGTGCTGTCCTAACCCTTTCCTTCCCAGGGTCTGAGGCAGCCATAGCTGGGGTTTCACTGTTTCCTCCCTAATCTTTCCCAACACCATTCATTTCTGAGGTGTTTCCTGAATGGTGTTTTCATTTAGAACAAAGGGTTGTGAACCAGGTGGTGCTAGAAAAACAGGCAGGAGTGGAACAAGCAGTGAAAGAACCAACTCTTTACTTGCTGTGTCCCAGCCTGCCTTGGCTCCAGGGTGTCTCTCCAGTCGTTCAGCCCATGCGTGCCATTGCTGCTGGCAGAGACAACTCTGTGCTGGTGGCTCTTTTGTCCACAAGGGACCATATTGGGATCAGCAACACCAGCGATAGCAGATGTTAACAAACCTTTCTGCATCTTGACCTAGGCTGGTCATTAACTGACCACCAAGAAGAAAGAGGCTCCAAGATCTCCACAGGGCACAAATATCTCTGAGCTGGGATTTGGTGATTAGCACAGCTTTACTGAAAACAGCAGTGTCCTGTAGCATCTCTCACCACCTCTCTTCCAGTGCTGTGCTTTGGTCTCATTTCTCCTGCCCACCATCATCCCAGGTGCTGCTTACTCAGAAGTTTAGATTCTGAGTCTCCACCATCTCCAAACATTATTTTGCCTTTTGAGAAGCGCAGTGCACATCTGTGACTCTGTGCACACAAAGCACAGCACGGTCCCTGCACCCCCCTCGCTCTCTTTGTGCCACAGCTGCCTCGGAGAGTTTTAGGAACTTTCAGCTTCCAATCGCTACTTCCAGTGAGTCCTGCGCCAGCCTCAGCCTGCGGCGGGGGCGGATGCTGCCGGCTCCTCTCGCTGCTCGCAGCAGCCGCCAGAGCTACGGCACCTTCCGTCCCCGGCAGGGATTCTCTCTTTAGTTTCAAAACAATGTGTGAGAGCCTGCTCTGCAGAAACAGTAGCCTCAGTAAGTTTAAGGATGATTGAAGGCTTTTCCTCTCCCGGGGAGGTTTAAGAACTACGGAGGGATGAATGGAGTTAGACCTATCGCTGCTGCGTTCCTAGCAGCCATCCTATTACAGCCCTGAACAAAAGCAGGAATGGCACGTCTAGCCTAGGTTAATAAACGCCACCGAGTGCATGCCTAAAAGCACTACGAAACAGCCTTAAGTCAGCTGGAGAAAACTAATTTCAAGCATGGCTGTCTAGTGTGCCTGTCATTCCTATTATCCCCCCAAACTATTTCAGACATTTTGAGCAGCGAGTGCTAAGCGATGAGTTAGCAGGGGTTGTGACATTAATGGTCCAGAAAGGTTCAAGCACCGGGAGGGAGCGATGACAGCGCTTCACAACCGGTGGCAGTTCGGAGGATTCCGCTGGATCTCTGTTTGTCAATAATTAGGCTTCGCCTCGGAGGAAGATGTGACAGCTCTCGGAGGTAGGATTCGCACGGGGAACAAAGGGAGCTGTTGCTGCTCGGCTCCCGGCAGGTGCGGCGGCAGCGCTGGGCGCGGGTCGCTGCCATGGGGGGACAGCCAGGGGTGGAAATGCTGTGGATAGTCCCGTGTTTTATGGCAGAAACGCCCCGAGGATAAACTGGCTGAAGCCTCGCTGCCTTGCTGAGTGTGCATTCCACGTTGTTCTTCCCGCGGAGTAAAATGCATAGAGGTCATGCAAGAAAACACTTTGCTCCTTTTCTATCCAGCCAGTCCAGGCTGATTCTGAGATGGGGAAGCTGCCCTAAAATGAAAGGGGAAGAGGAAAGCTATGGAGCCTGTAAGATGAGGGAGACGTGCTATTAAACGTGTAAAATGTGTCTGGAGTGCCACCGATGTCATTTGAAAGGGGGAAAGCATTCGCGGGGGAAGGTGGTGGGAGGAATTTTCCGGGTGAGGGACTCCTTGGGTTATAACCTATTGCAAAAGAAGGCGTGATGTGCCCATCCATTTTGCATAATCAAAGCTTTCTCTGCACTGTTGGCATTGTTTTGCTGGACGAGAAATGTAGTTTCAGACAGAAACAGGCACGATTTCCTCCCGTGTCACTGCCAGCCCCCTGACACCCTCCTCCTCCTGAGAAAGCAGCGTGGGGAAGGATGTACACAGCGTTCAGCTGGATGCTGAAAGGGCTGTGAGCAAGGGCTGAGGGGGAGAATGAACACTCACTAGGAGAACAGGGAGGCTTCCCCTGGGAAAACCTTGTTTCTTCCCAGCCAGAAGTCCAAGAGGTGATAGCAAAGTTAGAAGCCTCATGTACTTTTTTATGTTGTGCCAGTTTAGCCTCACTAGACAAGAAAATGTCCAAAAATCAGTCAGGTCTGCATGGCCAGACAGGGCAGTGGGGTCTGCATGGGGTCCTGGGCAGGGCTGGGTTCCTGTTTTTGTGTGTGTGACCCTCACCAGGATGAGCAGCAGGAACATAATGAATGAAAATCATATTTCCATGCATATGCAGAGCCCTTATCATTCAGTGTGCTTGATCTGAGTGTGATGTTCCCTGGGTTGATGAATTGTTTCAACTTCTTCATTAAAGTTTCATTCCCAAACAACAGAGGGACTTCAGAGTGAGTGGTATTTAGTAACAATAAAATGTTCTGCTTGTGGAAATGCTTCTCACAGGACCCATTAGAAATGCACGTAAAGAAGCTGAGAGTCATATCTTGCAGCAAGAGGTATGGAGTCACTTGCTGTGCTAAATTTTCAAATTAAGGTTATGATACCATTTTAAATCTACTTTAATGTGGATGTCACTAAGGATACTTTACAATACTGTTGCCAAAAACTCACAGCTTCAAGAATTCTGTTAGACGGGTTGTTTTCATTAAATCTTCATCAGAAAAAGAATTATATATAGCAGGGTCTTACCAACTAATTTGAGTTTACTCATCCTAACTAATGTTCTCTTTAAGGAGAACTTCAGTATGTTATATCGCATTGTAAATAGGTTGTGATATAATTCATTTAAAAACAAAACATCAATGACAATTTAACAACAAAAGTGCTTTCAGTCTAAGTGAATACTGGTTGTGCCAAAAAGAAGCAATATTGGATCAGAAATTGGTAAGAATTCCTTTTAAGAAAGATAAATATTTCCCATTTGATCCAAGCAAGAACTTTTCAGTTAACTGCATTACTTTGCATTGCAAATCTGGGGGGAAATAATTTCAACCTATGTTATGTACTCTACTGAGTACATAAAGATAACAGTGAAAACTTTCTCCCAAAGAAATTGTTGTAGCAGTTTGCAATATGGATCAAAGAGTTATTTCACAGAGATATGAGATCTGTGCCAGAAATGAGCAATGCATGCAGAAATCAAGTATATGGTTTTTCTTCTCCATCTCACTTTTGTCCAGAAGCTTAGACAATTTTAGGGGTTTTGTTTTACTGCAGTGCCTCTTTGAGAGAAGGGTCTGAAAGGGGTAAAACCATGAGGAGGTGGGAGACTCTGTCCAACCTGTGCCCAGACTTCTCTGGGAGACTTGGGCAAATCCCTCAGCATCTGGGAAATGGGCAGTGCATCAAGGCCAAGGTGGTAGTGATGCAATGGAAATACAGACAGTGGTGCTCAGGGAATGAGGAGGCTGAACACAGGGCTCCAGATAGGGCAAAATGCAAAGCCAAATTGTGTAGCAGAAGGAGGTCAATGTTTCAGGCATTTTCAAGTGTAAAACATGACACAAGGCAAATCCCATGATCCAAAGCTAAATCTGCTCTCAAAACTATCTCACAAATATTGGCCACTTAGAAAAACTTCTGCCAGGACCAAATACCCATTCATCTGAGAGTCTGTCAGAAGTGACTCCAAATCTCCCATCATTCCATCAATGGACAGCAGATAGTGAAGCAAACTACATCAGATTGATTCACTGTGCTGAGGAAGGATTTCCCTGCTCTCTTCAGAAGCTCAATGAGTACTTTTTGCCATGAATATCACTTGCCCTTTCTGTTATGAATTTCCTGTGGAGGTCATGCAATTTTCTAATTTATTTATTTGATATTATTTAGGGCTTTCTTCAGCAAACAACTTCTTGGCTTTCAGATCTTTTGGGAATGGCAAATGTTTGCAAATTCATACTGTGTTGCTTGGTTCAGTCCTGTGGTGTTCCTTGATTAGCTGACTTGTGCAGAAAAGGAATTGCAAATTTCACAACCAAGTGTTCTGTTTCATACTGGATTTCCATCACACTCAGTCAGGTTTAAAATTCACGTCTTGCAAGTATTCATACCAGCAACACATAAGCACTGAAGTGCTCCCACCAGACAGATGTGAGAGCCAGGTTAAACAGCTTTCAATTTCACATGAATATTCATGAAAAATGTTTGGATTCCTGCATCTCTGCTAAAATGGATAGTGGGCATCATCCATCGTGCACTGCATGGGCCATTCTCTCCCAGCTCTTGCCATGCCCCCATGGGCTCCCCAACTCTCCAGAGTAAGCCCACAGTGCCAGTGGAAACTGTTCGTGCAGCCAATTTAGCAGGAAAAACACCATAATGGAAATTTCTAAATTTTCCACATTATAACCTCTCCTGTTGTGCCTGTCTTGCACATTCTGTGACACGAGGACAGCCAACAGTGAAGCAGTGAGTGCAGGAGAAAACAATGAAACAGGGGAAAAATAAGGGTGGCTGGCAGAAGGAGGGATCAGTGGCACATGGAGCAGGTACAGAGGAGGTAGGAATAGGAACAGCAGCAACACCTAATATACAAGTACAATTTTTAACAGTGAATCTAGTGAATTTGGGTCATTAACCTCAAGGTCTGTGGTCTTACCAGACTCAGCCCATGGCAAGCCCTGGATTCGTTGCTCCCAATCCTTCCCTGTGCTCACCAAAATTGCCACCAAGCTAGGGGGGACAGAGTTTACTTTCTGTCATGCAGGGGACTGTTAACATGCCATGGAGATATGGAAGAGTTGTGAAAATGGCAGATGAGAAGAAAACTAACACCTGATATATGGTTTAAAAACAGTCAAAACCAGCTGGGTGAAGAATTTCTGTCAAACGTATTTCCTCACAGACACCAAAAATTTCAGCTGTCAAAACACCAAGCTCTTTTACTCAGAAACAAATCAAGGGGAGAAGGTTATAAAACATGAATATATTTGCCTTTTGAAATTTTTTTGCACTGCTCTTATGTCATATAGGAGGAAACCTCATGTCTCCCACTGAGTGAGTTCTATTGTCCACGTACTTTATATAGAAAGTCTGGTGTGAGCTAAATCAACAGGGTTGCTAGGACTTCATAGAGGCAACCAGCAGTTACACCCCCATCAGATGGCCCCTTTTTACCTTTTCAGTGATTTTAAAGTCCAATGATCCTAGATATCCTTTTTTATTCTAAAAATAGAAGTGGGCCTAAATTGCAAGTGCTGTGAGTCACAGTAGAGTCACTACAGGCAACACATGTGTATTCATATTCTGTCAGGGCACACATAACACCAGACTGATACTGCCTGGGGAGAGCAAGAGAATGAGAGGAATTAGGGGAACTAAAATCTGAGCAAATACAGAGAATCTTTGCTAGGACAAAAATTGACTCAATGTAGTCTGGAATTAAATCCCAACTTGAAATTCCCCCTAGATGCTGTTAAAACTTCCATTATGTTTACAGATACTTTTTCTTTCTTAATACAAAGCTATCCTGCTACCCATAAATAATTTCCATCTCTGCTTTTGTCAAATGGGATGCCCCAGCCACTCACAGGTACCCAGCAATTTTGCCTGAATTTGGTGTTCCTCCCACTCTGTGCCACTGCATTGTGCCACTGCCAGAAGGGTTTTGGAGAGCAGAGGAGCCAAAAGAGCACTTGTCCCACTTCCCCACTTCCCTTCCAGAGGCTCAGAGTGAAGTTTTTGCTTCAGCCCAAAGTGTTTCATCTCTCCAAGGCTGCCACCCTGGTGGGACCCCTCCATGTAGCATTGTCCATTTGTGCCTGTTTAGGTGTGATACCAAAGGAGGGACAAGGTAATTGCCTGCCTTAAAGGAGTGCTGCAGAAAACATCCCATATACTTGGCTAGGTTTTATTCATGGGCAAGCTATTTTCCACCTCAGCAGAGTGGTACTCCTCACTGACAGCCATTAGTTATTTGCAAATTTATTTAGGCATTATAAATGTCAGGCTCCTGGGGGCATAAATAATGTTTCAGAGTAGTAACCTGAAATAAGTCAAACTAGGAAGGGTGAGAAGATGTGGAGTATGGTCCCTTTGGGACCTACTTCCACTTCTAATTAATATCTGGTACTTAAAGCATCACAGCCCATGGTTAAATCAAAGTCAGAGGGAATAAAGGAATATTAAACCCTCCTGGAGACCTGTGTCCAGGTCCTCCTCAGTGCAGCTGCCAAATACACTGACTCCTTGACCTCAGTCAGGAGTCTATGAGCCTTTTTTGGGGAGACAGCTCAGGGAGCCCATCAGCCCCCAGGCTGGAATTGCTCCTTGTTCTCTTGTTGCCTTCCCATTCCCATCTAGCCACCCTCTCCTGCACCTTCCAGGCTCTCCTGGCCCTCAGAGCTCATGGAACCTCCTGAAAATTGTCTCGACTCATGAGGGAGCCCACAACAAACTCCAGAGCTGGTGCAGGAGAAGCAGGAGAAGAGCGGAGTTGGGAGCAGGCACAGTCCTGGCACAGCCCTGAATTGCTCTGCCCCCTATGACCTGCAGAAAGAAGCTCCAGCCAGCCACAGGCTGACCACAGCAATGTGTTCAGAGCCCACATTGTGAGGCTGAAGGGCAAAGAAGGACAGCAGCGTGTCTGCACTCACTGCTCTTTGATCCTCAGGGCCCATCTGGTTATTGATGAGCCATTTGTAAGCTTATATGTGGAATTCCAGAGCTGCTGTTGGGCTGATAGGGAAAGAATTGATTCAGCTGTGAAAACCAGGAGATGCTGTTGTGGTTTGGCAAAGTTTACTGCTCTGGAAAATAAGAGTTTTGGAAGGAAAGTCTGAGTGGAAAGCATCACATTAACTAGGACATCTTTTTATTCCTTCAACAAAGAATACATAGTTCAAGGCTTAGGGAGCAATAACCCATGGAGGGAACAAAGGAAGTTCATTTGTAACCATAGCCTTTTATTAACTGGAGAATATGCAAATGAAAGGTCCCCTGACTCTTGAAAACCATTCTCAGTGATGCCTCAGGATATATAAAAAAATGCAGATAAATTCCCCCTTTTTGTTTGATTCCATATAGCAAGCTGATCTGGGTATCACTGCTCTTTAAAAACTTTGCTGCCCTCCTAATTATTAATTGCATGAAACACATATCCCCCATCTTGCTAAAAGCATCACAGGACAAACTCTGGATATGAAATATCTCAAGAAGTCCAAAGAAAGACCTCTTTTGGTCGAGTGTTAGATGATCCAGTATTTTGTGTGCAGCTGATTTGGAAGGGTTTTGTCGCAGGTAAACAAGCTTGGAGAAAAAAAAAATTGCTTTTATCTCTCCTTGCTTTCTGTTTTAGTCATATTTCAAGTGGATTAGTATAATCTTTCCTTGGACAAACTCCACAGCCAGTCTGTTCCATCATTGTTCTAATTTTATGAAAGGAAATGACTGAAAGCAATTAATTAAAAAACTCTTCAGAGATGCATATGTGGATGTGCTTTTTCACTAAAAACTCAAGAAAAACCTCTCTGCATTTTAAAACTATTTATCTGGTGCATTAAGCATGATCAGGAAGTCTTTGATAGGTGCACCTACCTTGATATTTCCCCACATAAATATGCTCATTGTGTAGAGATATCTGCAGTAACAGCTCAGTCAGAGAGGAGCCCCTGTTAAAGCAGGTTTGAGTTTCAGGTGGGTTTTAATTTTCTTTTTTCCTGTGTGATATAGTTGATTGATTTCAAGTGAGGAGTCTTTCCCTGCTGGGACCTGAGCTGTCAAAAGTCATCACTGAACCTGCAAAATTCTGTCATAACACCAGAAGCCCAAACTCTGCTCCAGAACCATCAGAGTTCAGGGAAAATCCCCAGTAATTGACAAGTGAGGTGTTTTTAGCAAAGATGTTCTGCCAGACCGAGCCATTATTTGTGCACACACAGGCACCCACCTGGGGGACAGTGCTAACACAAAGAGTAAACTCCATTGACAGGAGTGAATTCATCATCACCGAGATGACACAAGTGGCTTCACACTAAAACCTTGGACTAGGCTATTCACAAACCCTTCAGATCCATCAAAAAGGCAAATTCCCACGTTGCAAAGTGTATTTGATTTCTGTGGAATCAAATAAAACCTCTACATTCCCTTGAATTCAGGGGGAGGGATAAGTCAGAGCCCTTGACCCCAAAGCTGTGCCTGCCCTTAGTGAAACATCTGAGCAGGGAATGCAGAGGAGAGCTGGCATCCAGAGCCAGGTGCAGAGGTGCTCCTGGCAGGGCAGGAAGAAGTTTCCTCTGCAGAGATGCTCCTGCTCTGTGGTGAGTGTTCATCCACAATGCAGCAGCCCTGCTCATCTGCAGGAACACTTCCCAAGCAGTTTAAATATTCTTAGGGAGGCTCCTAGAAGATTTAACATACCCTGCTTCTTTCATCGTGAAAATTTGAAGAAAAGGTATTTTCTGCCCTTCTTTGCTTTTCTCTTAATTCATCCCCTTTTCAGCCTCCATGAAAACATGCTGCTTGTCTACCCTTTCCACCCTCCATTCTCTTGTCTCTATTTAAAACCCTCACATACCACAGCCTGCTGGTCACTAGCCAGGTATCCAGATGGTATTTCTGCACCACATTGATAGGTGCCTTAGAAATAGCAGGGAGAGAAGGGGGGGGGAAACATCACTGAAGACTTCAGATGCTCTTTTTGATAAATGGCAATTGTAGATCTAATTGGCCAGTCCCATCCTTTTGAGAAGCTGGGGAAGCAACAGCAGTTGCAGTCCCACAGAGCAAACACCCCAGGACACGTCTCTCACTGTCAGGTTTTAGCTTTCCCCTCAGAGCAGTGTCAGAACATGTCCATCTGTCCATCCTTCTTCTGTGAGAGACACCAGGTGCTGTCAGGGCTCCAAGGTTTGTCTCAGAGCCCATCACCCTCCTGCCTCAGCACCACTGCACTGTGTCAACTACTTTTATACAGACAACTGCTTTCCAGAATAGAGAGCAAACACTGCTCACCTTAATTGCATGAGCATCCCTCTGGCAGTAATCAGGCTAATTGCTTCAGTCAGGCCAGCAGGACTTGGCTCTAAATCAACCACCAAAATGATTATAGCATAAGTGCAGGAGTTCCTTTACAACTCCAAGGCCCACTTGTTAAACATTATTTACACCTCAGAAACACTGGTTCTCTCTTCCATTTTATCAGGAGAAAGGCAGAAAGGTGCCAGAAGCACCCGTGGGAGTGGGGGCTGAGCTCACCCCAAATGCAGTGACAGGGGAGAGAGGTTTCCTCTCCCTTTGCTGAAATGCCATGAGAAGTGTGCCCAGGGGAGCTCCCAGTTTCATGTCTGGGAATCCCAACATTCCTCCAGGAATGGCACAAAACTGCAGAGCAAGCTGCCAAGAAGGGAACCATCATTGCCTGAATCTGCTGTAGCTGCATGTCTGACTTACACCTTAAAACATGAGACAGCATATCCTTGATTTAGCTTGCCCAATAAAGTGGATAGATGCTCTCTTTATCTGCAGAAATTTCTGGGGGTTGTCTAAAATCCTATTAAGCAATTGGTGTGTATCTCTGTGGCAAATATTCCAGCATAATAGAGAAGTTCCAGCAGGTTCATTTGAGCAGTTTGTGCTGGAGGGGACAGGCAGTGAAAATCCCCAGAGCCAGCTGGTACCCTGTGCTGGCCATTCCCAAACCAAGGGAGCTGGGCAAGGACCTGACTGGAGAGGCTTAAAATCCCATTTCCACCAAGAGGTACATGGGATAGGACCAGCTTTTGAGGGTGAGATCTTCAGCCTGTGTTTTAGAGAACTGTGCCTTTTAAAATGGACATTTTGGCTGTTTCCATAACCCCAGTCTCAGGAAGAGCCCAGGCTGGGCTGTAGTTTTTGGCCTGTCCCCAGTGCAGAGTGTGACCCACAGCTGGAGCAGGAGCTGCCACTCAGCTCCACAGCCCTGAATTAAAATCCCCATGGTTTTTAGAGTGCAGGGACCCTGAGGGTTGGGGTGCAGGTGAGCAAGGGGACAGGGGGACCATGTTCAGAACCTACAGCTGCCTTGGTCCTGCTGAGCTGCTCAAATCTCCTAGGGCAGCTAAAGCTTTTTTCTAAGCAGTTCCAGGCTGCTGCCTCCCCTCTTACAAAAATCTTTACACGTCTCTAATCATTTTTACTGTCAATCTCTGCACTCTTTTTATAACCATTTAAGACTTTATGAGATAGGATGACCAGAAATGAAAAAAGATTCTGAGGATAGAGCATGCAATTGATTTATGTTAATGGCACTGTAATAATATTTTCAGTGTTTGATTTCTTTTTCATTCTGTACACAGCTAAAATGATGATTACTTTTCTATACATCTTTCATTTATTGAACCACCACTTATGTTGGGCTCCACAAATTTGTTCTCAGGTCTGTTTCCAAAGCATTTAAAATATAATTAATTTAAAATCTGCCAACACATAAGAAGTTGAGGTGATTCTCTGCAATCAATCTTACTCAGATCCATCAATGAATTTCACCAGCTGTCAGGCTTCTTGTGCATTTGTCTTTGTAAAACTCCTCTGACTTCACCAGCTTTGACACACTTAAAAACTGTTAATGCTAAAAAAAACTCCCACTCTGTAATTTCTATTGAACCACACCATCAGCCTTAGAAGTCCCCCAGATGAGCATGAATAAATATCATAGTCACCTGTGACAGCATCTTCAATGATTTTAACATTTTTTACAGCGATAACTTTCATCTCTTATGCATAACTCAGAGATACAAAAGTGAAGTGTGCCAAGATATGTTGGAGTTTATAAAGGGAATCAGAGAATAAATGTTGTTGCTTAATTTTGCTTTCATAATAGATTTTGTCTTGAAATATTAGGTGTCAAATCACCTTACCCTAAAAGGATTAGAATATGAAAAGCACCTCTCAGTGATGGGGGAATAAACCCTGACTATTTTTGTGATGGAGTTTGATAACCCAGCAGAAGGGATTACACAGGACAGTGTCAACAATAGCCAGAGAGTGAGCACAAATAGGATTTTAATCTTGTTTGTCAGCTAAAGATGAACAAAAACCAGCCCAATTCCCATTTCAAAGTTGATACAAAATCCAACACAAGTATTTCATCAGAGGCCTGACAAAGCCACTTGCCTTTCTTCTATTTATTACAAGGTGGTTGTGGCCCTGCCTTATTCTGACTGGTGGTGAGACACAAATACAATATCACAAATTTGGGATCTGTTGGAAGCTGGAAACACCAACAAAAACATTTTATCTTCAAAAGGTTGCCAAAATAAAGGGCTACATTTTTTCAAAGCAGCTCATCATCACGAGGTGCCTTCAGACCTCCCTGGGAAACAACTGAGAGCAGGGGCACTGGTCTTTCATCCCCAGCCTACAAAGCAACTAACAGCCTTCACACCTTCCCTGCAGGCTGAGATGTGGAAAAGGGATTTTGTGTTCAGGGATTTCACAGTTGCAAATGGTGTGACACAAACCTGCTCTGTAGGCGTCACCTAATATCCCAAGTCTCTGTTTTTTGGGATGAAGCACTGGCATCAGTCACTGCTGCAGGCACAGGAGCCCATCCCAGGCTGAGTGTGCTCAGCTGGTGAGGCTGTGCAGCAGCCCTGGCATGCCTTCATGCATGATCCAGAGCACAGAGCAGCTACCCAAACAGCAAGCACGATTTTAGCTAATTGCCATATTCATTATTAATGTGTGCGACACGGCAGCCAATTAAAGCCTCGTGTTGAGCCAGGTGGGGGACAAACATGGAGCCATGAAGATCAATTAAATGCATTTAGGAGGTTGCACATGAGTGCAACATGCAGCCCAAGGAGGTGCTGGGCCATGAGCAGTGTGGTGTGTGAGCAGGGGGGGCTGCACAGACCCCAGCACCCCAACATCACCCACACACATCCTGCAGCATCCTGGCTGCACAGACCCCAGCACCCCAACATCACCCACACACATCCTCTCTGCCTGCCTCAGTCTCCTGCAGGCACAATTCTGAGCTCTTTGGTGTGAGCAGCAGAGAGGAATGAAAGCTTGGGACAGTAGCAGTGCAAATGAATTGCCCTAACACAGGCACTGAAGGATGATTTTGCAGCTCTCAGAGGCTGGATGGGTGATAAGTGATGCCCTGGGGTGGAGAGAGGGAGAGCAAAGATGGGCCAGGAAGGTGAAAGGCAGGGGGATAATTAATGAGAGGCCGCAGCATTTTCTAGCTCCTTCTCTCTGGCAATTTTTTTCTGGGTTGTGTGTTTACAGCACCACAGTAACAGGACCATCAGCTTTTCTTTCAAAGAGCTGGTTACCTGCCAGTGAATTGCACTGTATAATAGCACAAATACAGCAGAATGACATTTTCATTCATGAGATTTCATAGTAACTGCAGAAACAAACCTTCCCTCTCTGAAGCAGTGACTGCCTTGCAGATTCTCAAGCTCTCATTTCCCAGGATTGCACTTTTTCCCTATTTCTGTGTTTTTTCTTAAGTTATATTTCTGACTTTCATGTGCACATGACGAGGAAATGTTGCTTATCCAAATGGAGTTCCTTTTCCTCTCTAACTCATCTTTTTCATCTATAACTTATTTTGTTGCCAGATATGAAAAAACAGCTACAAGTAATATGACAGCATCTCCCCAGCTCCTGAGATTTCAGCTGTGTCTTGTGCTGTGGTATCTCTTTCACTAAATCTGTATGAATAAGACAGAATATGTTGTAAAAGAAGCATTTTATCATAAATTAACCCTCATTTCTTCATTCAGATTCTGGAGATACTGTCAAATTACTTCACCTTCTGCTAACTCCTGGTTGTCTTTGCTATCTATCCTCACAATTGAAAAATCAAACTAACAGGCTGTTATATGTAAAAAGTAGTTTTTACTGTAAGAAAATGAAACATAAAAATAAATGCTGAAACCAATAAAATTTCAGAAAAAACAAAGCTACAGCTGTCACCCTTATCATCAAGAGTGGCAGCAGCATCACAGCTAAAACTGAAAATCCTCAAATTCAATGTTGGTGCTGACTGCAGCAGCCCACAGGAAGAACTGACCCCTCCTCAGTGAAGGGTGTTTGTTTCAGCTGAAAAGGTGTCAGAAGAGGGATTGTATTTTCTTATTTGAAAGCAGATGAGCAAAGGCACAGAAAAATCGCCTGTATTGTACCAAAACACAGAGGAAGCCTAAAACAAAGTTAGCAGTCTGTCTCCCAAACCCCAGCACAATGACAAACCCCAGCTGATGTCTCCTATATTCATGGAATCGTGCCCATTTTTGCTTTATTCTCCTGGGTCAGGGCACCTGGTGTAAGAGCTGCCACCCAAGTAAATCAAATGCTCTGCTAGATGCAATCCTTCCAAGAATTCCTTAATTGGTAAACACAGGATCATCTATGCCAACAGTGGTCTTACCCTGACAGAGATTAACCTTAAACCCTGAAGTATGAATTTCTATGGAGTTCCAAAATTTAATTTGTTAGTGCTAAATATTATTACTCAAAGCACTCTCACAGCTCACAGATGTGTCCATTCCATCTCAGAATTGCACTCCCATGCTGAACCATTCTGTCACCTCTTTAATTAGCAGAATTACCTGTGATGGACATTAGAGGATCACGTGAAACCCAGAGGTTTGTTGGTTAATTAGTATCACAGGTTAATGAAGGAGGAGAATGGAGGGGAGCACACAGATTTTTGACTGGTCCCAGTATTCACAAGTGAGATTATAGAGGAAGGTAAATAACACTGAAATGCTGCCAGGCTCGTTTCCCTGGATTTCTGAATTGCTTCCCCTTTGCTGTTTCCATGCCAAGCTTTGAATTGCTTTGTGCCCAACTCCATACAAACAAATTTGCAGAAAATTCCTTTCAAAGTCTGACTTAACACTAATACAAGCAACAGCCAAACGTAAAAATAGTGTGTCTGAGCAGTTGGGCTATGGCTGCTCTTTCTGTGATCACTTAACTGTGGAAGAGAAACAATAAAGCCAGATTTGCTTTTATCTCATCACAACTAATCCCTGGATTTTGCGTAAACAGATACCAAATGCACCTAAACCTCTTAATCAGCTGTTTGGTTTTGGTTTTTTTTTCCAAGCACACAAAACAAAACCTAGCTTTGGGGTAGGAAGAAAAGGAAAACTTTGTTGTGTCCTTACAGGAATATTTGAACTCTCTTTTCAAGGGTCATTGTTCCCCATTACAGCTCCCAGAAAATACATAATGCTGCAGTGGAGATGAAGTGCACCAGGCAGCTGAAGGAGATCTGTGACAGCAAACCCACGTGGAAAACCCACTATTTGTATATGCACATTTATAAACTTTTCATCAAACCACTGGGAACCAAAACATTTGTTTTCCCCCAAGTAACTGAACTTGCAAGGATGCCCAAAGCTGAGCAGGGGAGGTGTGCAGGTGGCCAGAGGCAGCAGGAGCAGTTCCTGGAGCATCCCAGCACAGCTGCTCCCACTGGGGCCATCCCCTCCTGCGGGGAGGTGAGGCTGGCCAGAAAGCTGCAGGCAATTAGAGGTAATTAACCCGGCTGGAAGCCCATTCCAGGCTGCCATTAGTGAGACAGGAAGGGGAGGGAAGGGGACCATGAGTCCAGAGTCTGTGTTTCTCCATCTTGAGTGACTTGACAGAAATATCAGTGGGAGCAGCATTTCCCTTTACCTGTGCTACAGAAAAAACCCCCAGGGTGGGAGTCACCCACCCCATTGCCCTCACCTCTGAGTGATGATTATCATTATCAATGAGTGCTCATGACCACTCCCTCTCCAACCACCTCCAAATACCCCAGGTGATCCTTTGCTCCCCTCTGCTGCCTCCCATGCTCTCACCAGGAGCTTTCCTGCCCCCCAAGCCCAGGCTGTGAGGGGTGTTCACTGGACAAGAAGGGTATGGCCAAGGCCATGAACATGGTTTCTCTTAGGTGCCTCATTAGATACACACAGATGTAAAATAAAGTAAAAATGAGGCAAGGATTGAGGCAGAACTGTGGTGGTTCAGGGACATCCTGCCCAAGGGGAGGCAGGGATGGTTCCCAGCCATGCTCCACAGATCTCAGAGGGTGCAGCACTTCCCAAACCATTTCCCTTCCACTCCCCAGGCTAAAACAAAGCTGTGTGTCATTTACCCCAATGGCAGCTGCAGCTTATTTGGGGACAGCCCAGTTTTTCAGATTTGCAATTTCACTCATGGACATTTGACTGTTTTGTAAACAGGTGACAAGTTCAGGTCAGGCCAGGGCAGCTTCCTTCCCTCACTAAAACTCTCCTTGAGTGAATCACTCTTGGTCTCAGCCTTGGCAGAGGGGCTCCAGAGGCAGTAACTCAGTTATCTCTGCCTTACAAGATACACAGAGCTCCCCAAAAGTTGTGCTTTTTTGTTCAAGAGAACAAAGATGGCACAACTCCCTGCCTCACAGGCAGTGATGTGACCCTGCTATACAGCCTTTTAAAAACAGCAAACCATCCAAGAAAATCCCCAGAAAAGCCTTTTCCAGCTTCTCCCTCACTGTTAGACATGTGAGCAGCACAACTCTGAGCTGAGCTCTGCCCTGCCACCAGCCCTGCTCTCACTCTAGCTGGGATGGAGCCCAGCTGGGCAGCACTGGCCACTTGTCACACCCCAATTTTGTCACAGCAATTGCTCTGCACTCCAGCAGATAATGGCTGTGGGTGGTGCAATCCCTGCCCCTGCTGCCAGGGCAGCCCTGGTCCTGCCCCAGCCAGCCAAGCAGTGCCAGCTCCTGCTCAGCTCACCCTGGCACTTGCTCCCAGAGACAAGGGTAAAAGCAGATCCCTTGGGTGGAATTACCCCTCTCTCCTTCCATCCCCTTTTCCCTCATTGTGTCCTTCCCCTGGCCACAGTGAGTGATCTTTAGCAGCCCCAACAAGGTGGGTGAACATTTATAGTGCCACCCAAGGTAAGTTAAGGCCTTTAATCTTTCAGGACAATTTGCCTCACCAGCTGTTCACTATCAGAGTTTGCTCCAGCTAAGATTCTCCAGCATCTAAATGTCTAAAAAATGCAGTCCACTTAAGACCTGTTCTTTTGCTCTCATTAATCCCAGCTAGCAGTTGAATATACAAATATTTGCAGTCTCTCCAAAGTTTCAGAGAAGGTGATAAAACACAGAGCACAAGCCCACAGGGTAAGCAAAGTCTAAGGACCAAAGAATCCCAAAGGCCACTTTAAGGCAGTACCATGTCAATACATAGAACACAGATGCAGAGCATGGGGCTGGGCAGTCAAATATTTCCCCTTTTTTGGGCAGGAGCCTTTCCTGCCCAGCCAGCACCATGAAGCTGCCCAGCAAGGAGCACAAAACGAGTCCCTAGTGCTGAGGCTGTCCATACAAGAATAATTGCAAATACAGAACAGCCAGAAAATGGAGTTGGAGGCATGAAAATGTCAGTTCAGAAGTCAGTGGGGGGAAAAAAAGTGTAAATTGCTCATTTTTAAGGACATGACTAGTCTCACTAAAAAGTGCATTTAAAGTTAAATTATCTCGACTACAGCAGAGAAAGGTCAGTTAATCCTTTTACTTGGATGTATTTGTGTGTTTTTATCCAGTTTTTCTGTCTGTCACAATACACAAATGAACCTAGGATGTATTTTTTTCTTGTACCATGCAAGTTTTTGTATCAGAGGGGTCCCAGTCTTCAACACAATTAAAAGTTATTGAATTTTCATTTGCACTGCTGCTTTGTTCTCATCTTGCTGGAGTAAATGCAGTTTTCAGCCCCTCTCCCCCACAGCATTAATTTTTCCATTGGCTTTATGGAAGCCATCAATTTACTGCCTGGCTTTTCTCATGATTTAAAAGCATCATCTCAGTAACATTGTTATCTACCAGCCATATTTCACAGATATTGGGAAAGTGGTTTATACTGATATCTTACTTAGCATCTGGCTGACAGGACAATTGCAGGGAAATATTGCCAGAGATATAAGGCCATTTTGTGATAAATAATGAGCTTTAAAGCCTAACAGGTTGTTTTCTTCAGAAGAAATCATAGCAGTTCTCCTAAGCACAAAATAGCCACTTACCATACAAAGGCTGAGATGGAAAGTGCTCCTTAATGCATTGAATAAATCCTAGAGGGTGACCAAGGAACAGCTTAGCTCTGACCTGAAGGTTTTCATGGCTTCTTGAATTATCTAATTTGCCTGAAGTGAGTGACTGCTTCTGGGAGTATATGTTAGCTAATAATGCATTCCAGAGTTATTAAGGTTTATCATGTAAATCTTTATTTGAATGCTTTTAAAATGCATATTACTTTCTTGATAAACTATGATGGCTCCTTAGGAGCCATTAATACAAATTAGGGTGCATACCAGATGTCGTAGAAGGCCTTATGAAAAGTACTGATTCCACATGCAGAGTAATCAGCTTTTAAATTATATTAAATACTGCAGCTGTAATGTTTTTTCCCCAACCTCAGGGATCAAATCACTTCTTAAAAAATGTTTTTTACTAAATTCATTTCCTCAGATAAAAGCCCAGTTTTCAGTTGTGCAGCCAGGAGATGAGAAGTTAGAGACTGACAAATCGTGGGGAGGGAAGGACAAGCTCCTTTCATTTGTACCAGTTAGAATTCCCCAGACACTGTTCATAAATAATTTCCATTATCTAAAATATGTGTTGCTTTTGATCAGAAATCTCCAATATACAAGCAGAGTAGAGTTTCTTGGTTATTATTCTTACCTCCAGGTCCTTGTATTTGGTGCCTTTTTACAACACAGCGACCTCAGCCCTGCGTAGTGAGTTCACTGTGATAAATTTATTTTCCATAGCCATAGTGGGTTTAGGTTCATTCCCCACACCACAGCACTGTTGCAAACATCATCCCCACATGGAAAACCCCACCCTGATGCACATTAAATGAATAGGATGATAGGAAGAAAAGTTGCATTGACTTCAGCTGGAGTCAGGTCAAATCACAGCAACTCACCTTGGCCTCCTTCGAGCTCCTCCAAGGCAAAATGAGGTTTTGAGCCAGGCTCTGCAAGGCAAAACCAGGGGCTGTGGAAACAAGGGAGTTTCTAGGGGAATGGTGCAAACACTAGCTCAGCTATAATCACTGATGGCTTGTCCAGGGGAGATATTTGCCATGAAATAAAAAAAAGAGAAAAATCTGAGTAAATAACCCCAGATCTGCCCCTTGCTGGATAAAATGGCCTTGTAACCACTCTGAGTGGCACAGGACCTTCAGAGACTGGCTGGCACAGGTGGGAGGATGGGTTCATTTGTGTGTTGTGACAGACAGAAAAACTGGATAAAAATTGCCTGCACAGAGGAAAAAGACTGGAGGATGGGTCCTATTTTGCTTTTCTGATGGAAAGCTCCCCAGACCTCTCCATGGAGTGTCCTCACAGCTCCATTCCTGCATCCTGTGCTCCCATGGGGCGAGGCAAGCATCTCTCCTGCCTGGGCATGGGGCAATGTCACTTTGCAAACTTCCTCAAGGGCTTGCAAAATATTGCTGGCATCAAACTAGCCATGAGAAATGGTCAAGAGAGTAACACAGAGAGCTTCTCTAGGCACCTGGGGAGGCATAGGGTGCTACAGCCCTCACCCACTCTACATGGCCAGCTAGATTAACAGGGCGACAAAGCCAGGGAGAAATCTCTTTCTGTTTGCAAACACTGCTTTCTGATCACCAGTTACCGTTTTTGCAAGCTTCTGTAGTGTCAAAACTTGGTACCAATTATGCATTTGAAGACAACCCACTGGAAAAAAAAAAGCTGTTGGCATTCCCTGACATATCTCTGCTCATTAGGTTGCAACAGGTAGCAGGGGACTATGGGAAGAGGGTTTGTTTATGTGTTAAATCTGCAGGTATCCATCTACAAAGTCCTTTATTCATCAGTGATATATCATGCTGCTGTTGAGCACATCCCGTACACACAGATATATCTTCTTGACAGACTAAGGCAGGATTTGGAGAGAAATTCTGCTTTTTAAAAACAACCTCAAGCAAACTGCCCATTTCAGATTCAGATTCCCTTGTTTATGTTTTTTGAGCCCCATCTCCATCATTATCACATTCCTACTGAAACCTTGTGGTTTCAGACTTTGGCAAGCTCTGTTGAAAGATAATTGAAGCGCATTAAAACCTTTTTCAATGGCTCCTTATTTCATCACGGATCAAGTGAGACTATCTGGAGGATTATTTTCCTTCCCTGCAGTTCTTACCTCTATTATTTTCTTTCCTGTAATGAACCCACTTGGTCTAAGTTCAAACTTTTACCTTTTCACACCCTTTGCACAAAACAAGTCTGGTTTTACTATGGCAACCACACATCAAAGGTAGGATCTTTTCTCTTTCTCTAGAGAGAGAAGTCTCCAAACTTCTGCTTCTCTCTCCTTTAAGCAAAGACTGAAATATATGTGGCAGCAAGGCTTGTAAGACCCAGCTCCCACGGATGCTGGTGTGAATTGTTTCTGTGTTTATGAGGAGCAGAGGAGGCAGATGCAGTGTCAGATGAGCTCTGCTCATCCCCCAGCTGTGGGGTGGATGGCTCTGGGCGTGCTCCAGGCACAGGGGCACTCAACAAATGCTGTCACAACAATGCTGCACTTCTATTCTGTGAACAGCAGCGAGGCACCAGCTCCCTCTTTGCTCCTTGCACAGTAAGGAGCAGCCCTATGAAGGATTATAGCACACCTGGGGAGCGTAGAGAAGGTGATAATTTATATTATAACGTCCAGAAATAATGTGTGTGCATTTGTTTCCATAAATGCTGAGACTCCCTCAGATTTTGTCACTTTGCATACAACTGTGGTCACACAGGAGGCTCCCAGCTGCCAGCCCATGTTGACATTTCTGGGCTTTTTCTGTTAAACTGGGCAAGCATTTGATCAGTGCTCCATTAAGCCAGGCCTAGGAGGTGGCTTTGGCATAGGATGCTCCTGTGGCTGCCATGTCCAGTGGCTCCAGCCACTGGCTTGGTGCCTGTGCTCAGAGCAGGCGCAGGCCAGGCAAACACTGCAGGGAGGTAAAGTTAACACCTGAGTGCTGGGGAGTGTGTGAGAGATAAAAATACTCACTGCCAAATTTGGAGCTGATTTTGTGCCATTTCTTGCCCCCAGCTCCAGGCTGTCTCCTCCCAGCATCTGAGCCAGCCACACTCAGCCCCTGCCCTGACAGCCCAGGAATGGTCACTGATGCTCCTTTTTGTGCTTCCTCAAAGGGAGCTGGCAGATGAGCAGCACAGCTCCAAACCTCTTGGGAAGTGCAAGCAAGAGGGTGATAGGCCCTGTCCCACCTTGCTTTCCAGATCTCCCCAGGCAGAGCAGCAGCAGAGTGGGAGCACTCAAGTCCCACTTCCACACAACTCCAAGAGGGTAGGAGCACTGGGGAGAGCAGCAGAGGGAGAATTACCCTGCTACACATCTAAGATAATTACCATTTAATAGATGCAATTCTGCTAGAGACACTCAGAACTGTGTGCAATGGGCTTGGCTCTCTCAAGAACACTTTAAAATGGATTTTGTGGCTATGGGAGGGCAGACAGATACTCCCAGTGCATCACACTGGGTCTACTCTCAACCGCAGCAGGGAGCAAAGAGGGGTACAAATTCAAGTCTAAGCAGCAAGCAAAAACTAAGTTTCATACAGAGAAGAGGTGTATTCAAAGAGCAGTGTGTTAGGGAAGCATTTTGTTTCCTTTCTCTGCAGTGCTGCTGTGCCTGTCATTTAAAATTTTTGGGAGGTGGAGTTTAAATTTACAAGCAGCAAGGACATGGGAAAAGTTGATAATAGCCATGGGCTCAGTCTATAGAGATTGATCCTGCCAGTGATTGAGCTGCTTTCCATTAAAAGGTTGACAGCAATGCTGGGTGTTTGATTTACCCCTTCCAATATCAGGATTTTTTACCCAAACCTCCTCTCTCCTCTCCAGGACTGTTAGAATATCTTTCCATTTTCACAGAGTATCTTTCCATACCACTTTTTTTTTCCTTGATTACTGTAGAAATCCACAACAACATTAGTGTATAGCAACACAATCATCAAGCAGATGCAAAAATTTCTTGAGCACTCAGTCACAGTGACCAGTGTCCCAGGGGGATTTCTGATAGGACTATGAAGCCAAATAGGTTTTTTACATGGTTTTAGAGCTCCCAGAAATGATCTTAAGACATTTAAAAAATTCTGCAAATCTGCTGGTCACAGAGTGCCCGGCATCGATTTTCCTGAGTGGGTGAACTTTATTTCCAGAAGTGCTCACACAAAGTCAGGTTGCTGCAATAGTCCCTGAGGAGATGGGTCTTTCAGGAGGGCAGAACGCTGTCACTATATGTTACACACAGCTCTCCTCCAGGTCAGACCTCTCCAGGCTGCACTCCCATCCCCAGAAAGTCTGGTCTCATCAACCCATCTGAAGTATTTCAACTTCTCTGACCTGATACCAGTCAATTCACTCATCAAGAGGTTTACAATTCACAAAATCAGAGTATCCTGAGTTGGACAGGACTCCCCAAGGATCACCCAGCTCTTAGATGACTGGAAGCTAAAAATCAAAAGTTGACAAACTATTTTAAACAAAACACCAAAATCCTGTTGAAGTTTCCCTGGAGTTTCTTTAAAGCTGTCACTCACCAGAGTTCATTTAGGCATCTCCAAGCAGCGTGTCCTGCATCAGCAGCTCAGCAGGTATCACCCCAGCTGAGCCACAGCCACATTGCGGTGCTTGGGTGGGAGAGGATCTCACAGCAACATCTGAGCTCAAACCCCACTGCTACCCCATGGTGTCACAGACATCTTTTATGAAAAATCCTTTCCTTAGGATTTTTTTCTTCCTGAGAAGCTGAGAGGCTTCAGGAACAAAATGTAAACATTGATTATCTGCTGCTGTGGAATGCAACAGGTGGATCTGTGATTGGTCTCATGTGGTTGTTTCTAATTAATGGCCAATCACAGTCCAGCTGTCCAGACTGTCTCAGTCAGTCACAGGATTTTATTATCATTCCATTCTTCTTCTTGCTTGCTAGCCTTCTGATGAAATCCTTTCTTCTATTCTTTTAGTATAGTTTTAATATAACATATAAAATAATAAATCAAGCCTTCTGAAGCTTGGACTCAGGTCCTCATCTCTTCCCTCATCCTGGGACCCCTGTGAACAGCACCACCCCTGGTGCCAGGGGCTGCAGTGACTGCAGCACTGAGGGGAGGGAGGCAGGCTGGAATCACTGACTACTGTCCACAACACCTCCTGCACCTGGAGGTTGCTGCATCCCCTCCTTGGCTGCAATCAGAGCAGGGAAATCATGGAGAACAGATCACTGGGGGACGAGGAATGAGTGGAGCCCATGGAAAACTGGGATTAGGTATCTCTCTGAGGAAACCAGTGCAGAGATTAGCAGTGGGCAGCTCCAGCCCCAGCAATCTCAGATGATCTATGACTGAAGCCTGGCGTGCAAGGCAGCCAGCCAGGAAGGGGAAATCGTTTCAGCTCAGGGTTATTTCTATTTTTAACATTTCTGTGCTTATTTCTGCCTTCCAAACAAAATGCACTGCAGACAACTACCTGTGCACTGAATTGCAGAGGCAGCTGGGGTGGTTTCAGATGCAGGTGAAGCTGCAGGAGGAGACATTTCTAAAGTGGGAAAAACCAAGGAAATTAAATCACTTTTATCCACCTGGTAAATCCTCCTCCAAGCAGTTCTGGGACAAATTAGCATTAGGTTATAAACCCCAGAAGTGTATTAGGAAGCCTACATTCCATCTGATGATTTTCAGGTCAACTCTTAGAGATTCACATAAGGAAATGGTTTATTGACCAAGTGTAAATATTGCTCCCTCCAATTTCTTAACAATGCTACTCCTGACCAAGGAATAATCCTGGCAAACAAAGCAGCAATAAACCCCCTTATCCAGGGGAGAGGGTTCACCCAGGCTCGTTACTGCAGACATTGTAAGGAGTAGTTAGCAGTAATGAATAATTAATGAATAAATAATGTATTTGTGTCTCAATACCCCAAGGTCTTTGGGCACCTTCACAGAAAATAATTAAAACAATAGATTACAAATAAGATGACAAGTCCCCAGGCAAGTGGATGTACATAAAGTCACAGGAATGTAAGGAGCTTGCAGGTTCTTGTGCTTTGCTCTGCAGAGCTCACAGCTCCTGATGGTGCACTGTGCCCTGCCATGAGGAGAAACCAAAACCACAGGCAAATACCAGCCCTAGCAAGAAATATTCACAAGCCTTACACTCAAACCCATCTAAAAATGAAAGAATGATAGCCAGGAAGGAAAGCACAGGTTTCCAGGTTTCAGAGGTGCCTGAATCCATGAGTGCAACCAGTGTGAGATGCAGGCAGCTCCTGGCCATGTCTCCTGTGAGGGCCTTTTTCAGCCAAGTCCTCCAGGAATTCAAATGGTTTGGTGAGGGCAAAGAGCAATTCCTGAGTATTTCCAGCTTTGTGCCTCCTACACAGACCAGTGCATGAACTATAACTGCTGGGCCAGACACCATCATTAGCAGAAAGCAGCCCAGCAGCAGGTTATATACACAGGTATTTTTGATCTTTGGGGTAGTCAGAGCCACCCCAAGCACAGTCTGGATTGGGAATTCAAGTGAGCAGCCGCTGCTCCCTGCTGTACACAAATTAAGACTGTTTTCAAACCCCCTTCACACCCACTGAATAGCAGGATCTCCTTAGAAAACACAGCAGTCTAAAAGCACCTTTTTCAAAATGACCCAAAGAAAGGTTTCCAGCTACCATTTGAAAAGCCACAAGCATAATATTTAAATAATTCACTGATCTGAATGGTTATGAGGAAAACGTGGAATGAGCCTGGCGTGGCTAAATCTTGGGAAGCAGAAGGGGAAAAGGGCTGTTTGCAATCTGGAGCACCTCTATCCTGTCTGTGCACATGCTCACAGAAATCTCTTCCCAGATTTTTATTTCTCTCTTGATGGTGCAGTAGAAAGGTCACTGGAATTGAAAACCTGATATTATATAGTTTCAGTTATTTGTGAGCATTGTGAAACCAGTATTTCCCCAGTGCAGAGAAAGAGCATATTTGCCACGTGTGCCCATTTATCCAACCTGCAGCATTACCCCTCTGCACATTACACTCCCAATTGTACAGCAGCTTGGCAAGGCTGCCACTGCACTTCATCTTAGGTATGAGCAGAAATGCCCCACTGATTTACACTCAGTGATCCACCTGAAAAACAACCCCATAGCTCTAAAGAGAGCTCAGCCTGCCCTGTGTGATGGTGTTGGTGAAGAAAGTGGCAAAGAGGGAGAGACAGCTTCCTTCAGCAGGCCCCACAGTTAGTTCAGCTTCGGTTAGTCGGGAAATTTCACCTTGGTTTTCATTGTTTACCTCATTCCATTCCCTATTACATTTGTAATTCTCTCAGTGAAGCTCATCATTACGTTTCTCCATTGTTTCTGAACTCCTCCCCAGGGCTCAATGCAGCGGTGGGGAAAGTGTGAATAGCCTCACGAATTAACAGAGCTCTTGCCAACATCAGTGCTCCCCCACCTCCCAGGCAATGACTCTTCTATACAGGGGACAGAGCCTGGGGGGAACACCTGAAAACCTCTGCAGAAAAATCAGCACCCAGATTCCACCTGATCCCACAAAACCAGCCAAGTTCATTCAGAGACATGGGGCTGGTGGGAATTGCATGTCCCAGTCCCTGCCTGGATTTGGGGTCACAGCTCCCCTGTCCCTGAGCTGAAGGAGCCTCAGTGTGCAGGGGTCACTCCTTCCTCCCAGGGTCAGCTGGTGGCACAGGTGACAGATCCACCTTCAGCAAAGCAAAGCGACGGCAGGAGGTGACACTGCCTCCCTTCCTCCAGCAAAGCTCAGAGTAATGGCAGCAGTGATGTCCCCAGGCACTGCTAGCTCCCAAAATTAATTTATAGGAGGCTTACTGAACATTTAGAGATGACCTCTGAAACCACCTCCAGCACCAGGAAAGTCATGCCGTGGTGGGGAACACTTTGCCATCAGGTGGAGTTTCCAGCCAGCCCCAGCTCGCCCACCTGGATGGAGGATGCTGAGTCCTGGCCACATCTCACTATACCAACGTGAGGATTTAGGTGCAAAGCACAGTTCCAGAAAGGTTGCCATGTCCTTACACTTGCCAGAACATAAACTTGGGGTGCACTACAGCACATGCTGCTGGGTTCAGAGGTGCTCCTTTGCTCATATTTGAATGCTATAACCATTTTTAAATAACTGTTTTATGTCCATTGCCTGGAGAACTGGGGTCAGCACATGCTATAGCTCTGAAAGGCATAAATAATTACTGCTTCAGAGTTGTTTAATCCAGCTGCCTCCAATAAGGTTTTTGGTGAGTTTTTGTTGTTGTTTAATTGTTGTTGTGCTGTGCTTTGGTTGGGTTTTTTCAGTAGATTAAAGGGTTATTTCTGTTGGAAACAGACATCTTGGTAATACTGAAAATGAAATGTCCTAAATCAGAGCCTAGGAATGCATTATTTCACACACTAGCTACTGAATGATGAATTAATAACAGTATCTCAAATACATCTTCCATCAATATGCTTATTCAGATTCCATCAGCATTTAATTAACATAAATTATATGACATTAGGAGGATTCAGGCAGTCATCAAAAAGAACAGTTCCCTTGTAATCTACTGAAATTCTTGTGGTTTCTGCAAGGCAGCAGTTTTTATTTTTATTTTCCTCTAGAAATTCATCACAAATCAAATGTTTTCACAGCAAATTTAGAGCTGACATTTTCCTGATTTTCTGAGGATGGGATATTAGATCTCTGGCTTTGTTTCAGGTGTTCTAAGTTTTATGCCAAGGACTAGCACTTGTACAAAGGAAGCATTGGCAGCATCTGACTGCAGAGGGACCTTCAGCAGTCCCTAGAACTCTACAGTGAGGTGGGGCATCAGTAAACCACACAAGCCACTTTTCATTTAGGCATCTAAAGTCAAGAGCAAATAGTTATGAGTGTCCTAAAAGGACTGGGTTGGTTTTTTTTAAAATCTCATAACAATATGAAGGTTTTGCTGTTCTGCCTTCAGAGGTGTGCAAGGAAAAGCACAGAGAGCCCAGGAATGGGGAAATTCAGGTGCTGGAATTGTCAACCAAGGGACCAGAATGGTGAGGAGAGAGAGAACAGCTGTAGTCCCCCATTGGGCTGAACAGCATCCAAATGCTCCTTTGCAAAAAGAAGGGAACCAAGCACAGAAGGCAAGAGTGAAAGCACAAGGACATGCAGGATGACAGAAATGGGAATATCAATTTTTCTGTGCACTTTTCTGGGGCTAAGAGAGGGAGATGCCTGCTTTAACTTACCACAAAGAACTAAAAGCTGGCAGAGCTGAACTAATAAAAAGCTATTTGAGTAAAGTATCACTATAAAAGCTCATTTTGCTGTTGTTTTGTTGCGGCTTGTGCTTCTGTTTAATCGTATTCTTTTGTCCTCAAAGTTTATTCAGCGAAAAAAATTAGTCTGAAGAGATGTGACAAAGCAAAATATTTTATCCTGACAGATGTGGTTGTTCTTTAAACTAGGACAGGGGATTGCCAAGAAGTGTCCAGCTCCCCAGGTATTACTCCAGGGAGGCAGGGATGCTGCTCTGCAGGCTGGGATGGCAGAGCTGCAGGTGCTGCTGGAAGCAGAGTTTTCCAAAACTCTGTAAAAGTTTCCTGAGCATAGTTGAGAGAAGATCGTTGCCCCAGAAATCTTTGGGGAGTTTGTAACAGGGGGCTGACTCTCCTCTGCATCACAGGAAGGAGAAAGAGTGGCAGTATAAATAAATGGATTCAATGCATGCTGCAAGTGGTGGGGAAAGGATGAGCCCTGCATTCCATTACACTGTTCTAGTCCATAAAATCCACTCCAAATGGCTCAATATAAAGCTCAGTATCCAACAGCCCTCCTGCTATTGTTAGGAGTTGCTGTAGAGTGACAGCACTAAGCACCCTCAGTCCTGCAGCTGCTCCTTCTCCAAAGCATCCATAGGCAAGGGGAAACAATAACAGCACAAAGTGCTCAGGATTAGGCAGCAAGTCAGTAACTGAAGCAGGAATAAAGCCCATCCCAGGTCCTTGCTGTGTGCAGTGGGCTCCACACCTGCCCTTTGGCTGCACAGCTCCACTTGATGCAAGATGCTGTGCTAGGACTCCAGTACCAATAACCACAGTCATCAGAGGACTAATATTAACACTAATAACCACAGCTCCCACAGGCATCATGCAGGTCTGTACAGGCCAGGAAATAAACCAGCAAGCATGGAATAGAGTCTTGGGCAGGACGTTTCCTCCCTGAGATGGCAGAGGATGTATGTGCCCAAGGACAGATCAGAGAGGCAGTCCTGTTATGGGGGCTTGTTTTCAAAGGGTGCCACTTGTACAGCCACACTCAAAGCAGCTGTGGGTGTTTGTGGAGCCTCAAAACTCTGCCCACAGAACAAATCACATTTGGGTTTTTCCCAGTGAAGAAAATCACTTGACATGTTTGAGCCTCAGAGCATGGAAAGGGGAACTGCAGGACCATCATTTTTATGTTACCATTCACTTCCATCCCATCCTTTTTCATATCCACAATTTAAGGACTCAAGAGGAGTTCTTCAAAAACTCTAATAGTGGCCCTTAATCATCCTCCTACCTCAAGATACTATTAAAAACAGGAAAGATGAGACTGTCATCCTTCCTTCATCCCCAGGGCAACACTTACCAGCTGCATGTTTGCAGGATCCACCTTTGGGTACACCTTCACACCACAAAACAGCCCCAGGAGCAGAGGGAACAGCACAGGCAGGGGATTGGGCACCTCTGGCATTTTTACAATAATGACTGAGATTTTCAAAGGGGAAACAAACTGTCCAAATCTCATTCTATCTCAGTATGAATTGGACTCCCAACCTCTGGGGTCATTTTTTTAAAACATCCAGATCAGAACTAGCAACAAAAGCATTTGCCTTTTTTTATGAGCCCTTTACTTCTGCATTTTCCATTACACAAGTAGGAAGCAATACTGTACTATAACAAGCAGCCACAGCTAAGCTGAAACACCTCTCCTGCTATAATCCCTCTCTTTTAGTTGCTCATTTCCTTTTCTCATGGCATCTCAAGAGGATTATTGATAATAACTGGGGACAGAGATCTTTTCTGTCTCTAAATTTGTAGTGGGTAAGTTTTCCCTGGAACATATTACTGAAATTTTTTTTGCCAGACATCCCCCTGCCATGCCCCACTCCTCAGGAGCAGTGGTATTTCCAGAAATTAAGTTAGCTCCACTAACTGCATTATACCTTCCACTCTTGACAAACCACCCTCCATTGCCTTAATGTTCCCATTATGTTTGATACATTGCATCACTGTTCATTTATTATGGCATTTTAACTTAGGTTCAGATTATATATCACTGGTGGAGCACTCTGGGATAAAGGGCAATGAACGTTTTAATTGCCTGATAAATTATTAAGGACACTCCTTTAATTGGGTAACTTGGTGTTTACATCTTTGAAGCAAACACTTCTGGAATCTGCATGGGTGCAGATTTGTCTAAACACACAGCCAGGAGCCTCTAGCTCCCCTTGAGAATAATAGTTTTATCAAGCTATTAAAATAAACACCACACAGGATAGATTGTACCAGATGCCAGGGGAGATCAGCAGCTGGAACAAAGAGATGAGGCTCCACCAAAGTCAAAGGAGGTGCACTGACTTACATCAGCCAAGGGACTGCTCTGCCACAGCCAAGGGATCTCACTCAAAGCCAGGCAAAAGAGCAAAAACCTACATTTTCCACTGCTTTAGCTAACCTAGTTCATTTGAACTGAAATGGGTCACAGTGTACCCACACAAGGAGTTCAGCAGCAAACCTGACTTCAGAGGGAGCCCAGGGAAAATGCAGCTGGGGAGAGAAAGTGCATATTGTGCTAAACAGAGCCTGCTATGGCAGAAACCTGAGCTTCTGGCTGCCTCTGCATGCAGGTCAGAAGTAAAACATCCCCTGGAAGGACACAGCCTGGGCAGCCCCTTCCAGCCCACAGAGAAAAGATGGGACAGCACAGCTGGGAGGAAGCACAATCCTGCCTGAAACCTCTCTGTTCCCAGCTTCTTCTTCTGTCTGTTCATCCCTGTACTTTGAAACTGGGATTTCTTCAAGTTTTGCCACATCTCTTCTTTGCTGAGCTGTGTGAATGTAAAAGTATTTGTTGCATTCTTTCCAGACAGATGCTATGCTTCTTGCTTATTAAAATAGAGAGAAGGGAGCAGATTGTCTAGCATGAAGCTTTATGCTTCTTAGAAGTGTTGAAGAAATAGGCTTTTTAGGATAAGTTAACATTTCAAAGGTGTTTCATATCTATTTGTTATCAGCTTTTGGTAACACAGAGCACCTGAGCTCAGTCCTGCATACAAAATAACACTGGAATGAATTGTGCTTTATCTCACTCTGACTTGACCCCTGCAAGCCAAGTTCTGCACAGGTTCAAGGTAAAGAGGTTCCAAGCCTGCAGGGGACAAAGCCACTTTTATTTCTGTGACTTTGCAGTGGCTCCACTTACAGCTGGCTCTGGAGCTGTGTCCCTGTGACTCAGGGCAGTCCATGCTGGGCCAAGTGGCAAACAGTGCACAGATCCCATGGGGAGGGTGAAGTCAGAGGAAACAAACCTATAACATTCCATGTTTTAGCAATTTGGGTACAGATATTCACTGCTTTCATTAAAGGAGCTGGGCAGTGGCAGGCAGTCACAGCAAAGGGCAGGAGTGCTTGCACCCATGTGAGATGAGCTGGAATTCAGGCAGCACCACCACCCTGCAGCTGTAATGGGGAGCCTCTGCTGGAGTCCTCTGGTGCAGTTTGGGACCTCCTTGTCCCCCAAAAAATGTTTTTCACCAGAATTGCAGAGCACTGGGGCACCTGGCTTTCACCTTACCTAAGGCTTCACTCTCATTCCCCTATGGCCAGAGGACAACAAAGCAGTTTGATAAGAAAATACATGAACACAGATATACCTTTACATGCACTATTTATGTACCTAGCCACAGCAGTTTTCCTAAGAAAAGCTGACATTTCAGTCTCCTTTTCCTGGCAAGAGGTCACTGTGTTTTGTTGGGGTAGGAGCCCACCCCTATGCCAGCCACATGACCCTGTCTCACTGCTGGGTTTGGCCCCCACTTCCCACAGCATTTGAGTAAAAACACAGTTCAGCCTTACAGATAAAACAGCCCTCTGCCCTTTCAAGGGCTGCTGAGGAAAATGCAGTCACAAACCTACTGCTTACTGTTGGTGACTCTCAAAAACAAAGCCACATTAAGTGAAATCCCAGTTGCTGCCTCCTTACAAAAGCTGAGGTTGAAGCAGTGCATCCAGAAAAACATCTGATTCAGTGCTCAGATCTTAGGAAAATCAATCCCTGTGAACATGCACCCAAACAAAAACAAGTGTAGATGGAGAAATTCCTCAGGTTAATGTTTCCAAACAGATCAATGCACAAATGCCTGTGGATTGATTTCCTGGAGCTTCAACGCCACATTGGCTCTTCAGGACGATCCTAATCAGCCATGGATCTATGAATACAGGATTGGATCTATTACAATTTAGTCTCCCACCTTCTCCAATTATTTTTCTTTTTACTTCCTGCCAGACTCTGACTACTTGGGCACCTGCTCTAGAAAAACCCAGAGCAGCCCTCCCTGCTCCCTTTCCATCCTGTCCCCCACTGGAGGACACCAGGCCAGTGGCAGGAACAAGCCCTGCAACGTGCACCCAAAAATCTCTCTCTAAACAGCTCCAGACCCTTCAGGGGAGTCACTTGCAGGATCATGTTTCAGCAGTAAAAGTGAGAACAAGGTGGGAAACAGCCTCAGACAGCCACACTGAGACTGCAAGGCCCGGAGCGCTCGGGCTCTGCTCCCTTGGCACCAGAGCTGCTTTGGCAGGACAGGCAATGCAGCTGTGCCCTGGAACACCCCACCTCTGCTGCACCTCCCAGCAGGGACTCCCCAGAGCAAACCCCTCCTGTGGGCAGCCCAGCTGTGCCCTCTCCAGCTCTGGGTCCAGGGTGGGCACTGGCAGAAGCAGCACCCATTTCTGGAGATCAGCATTTGCTGAGCACCAACAGCCCTTGTAGAAACGACAGATGATGGAGTTTCCAGTCTGATGAACAACATAGGTCAGAGAGGAAAAATTTAGTTGCAGTTGATCCAAAAATGATGTTTTCCATGTAATTAATAAAATCCACATTTCATTTCAAGTTTTCCATGTAATTAATAAAATCCACATTTTATTTCAAGTTTTCCATGTAATTAATAAAATCCACATTTCATTTCAAGTCTGCTTTAAATATTTTTAAATAGATTTAGATTTTTTTTTAACTAAGGGACATTTTAAAATTAGAAAACTATTTCAAAACAGAGTCCAAGAGTTTAATTTAAATTATTGAAACAGTATCTTGTGAGCTTTAAAACAGAGAGAGAAACAGTTTTGGAAGCTCTGAACCAAAAAATTCTGCAACCAAAAACATCACTCTGACTTTAGGACATTGTTGTGAAAAGTCTGAGCAACATTGAAGCAAAAAATTCCACTGAAAAAATTCCACTTGGAGAGAGTTAGTGGCAGCTTCTGCAGCCTGTTGCCCATTCTTTCCCTTTCTGCACATCTTTACAATGAAAACATATCTAGAAGGGTCAGAAGCAGAAGTGTGTCATCTACACTATCTGCAGGGATTAGAAAACTGGTATGAATTATCCCTTTCATTAATTACTTGATCCCACCTAATCCCCAGTAGATGATGTTGACCTCAATAGACCAAATCTAGGTTTCTTGGCCTGCCCAACCCCTTTACAGTGCTTCCAACTCCCATTGCAGTAATACTTTCAGCTGTGCTAGCTCCTGGCTCGCTTTCACTCACTCACAAGTTCCATGGCACATCCACTGTGAGTCCTGCCAGCTGCTCTGGGCAAAGCCCAGCCCTTGTGCACCCCTCAGAGAACAGGGGGTGTGTGCCACACTGCCCCAAGACATCATAAATCCTCCAGAAGGGACAAGGGAATGTCTGAGCTGTGTGCCACTCTGAAAAGTCAGGGAGATTTACATCCTGCTGCGTGTAAAATCCCAGAGAGCCGTGGGCTGCTGGGCATCCCAGGCCAAGCTGACACCAAAGAAGGGCCTAAAAACGCAGCATGAAGGAGGCAGCACTGGCACCAAGCCAGTTCTGAGGGATACCAGTTCTGTGACGTGGGCAAATTGATTTTTAAGCTTAGTGGCTACTTATCTCCAACAGCAAAATTACATTCAATTAGGCTTGCTAAATAATTCATGGCAATTCTTTGGATGTGGCAGATTCCAGCAGTGAATCACCAGTGTTTCACATCACTGTGCTGAGAGAAACCTGGATTGTCTCTCACACACAGACATCTTTCACTGTTTCCACCATCCACACCCAGATTCTTCTGGGCCTTGAAGCCTCACTGTCTCCTCTTACCTAAGGTTGCATTTGAAGGGATAAAAAGCATCTGCAGCCCTGAGGAGAAGGGCTTGGCAGCGTTGATTGACAAGGAGCTCCACATGACCTGGCAATGATTGTCCCCCTCTACTCTGCTCTCCTGAGACCCCACCTGCAGTGCTGCACCAGCTCTGGGCTCCTCAGCACAACAAGAACCAGGACCTGGTGGAGGGAGCCCAGGGAGATGCTCAGAGCACCTCAGCCATGGAGAGAGCTGAGAGAGCTGGGGCTGCTCAGCCTGGAGAAGAGAAGGCTCTGGGGACACCTCAGAGCTCCTTCCAGTGCCTAAAGGGGCCTGCAAGGAATGGAGACATGGAACAGGGAGGAATGGTGTTAAAATGAAACAGAACAGGTTTAGAATGTGTATTGGGAAGAAATTCTTGACCCTGAGGAAGGTGAGACCCTGGCACAGGCTGCTCAGAGAAGCTGTGGCTGCCCCATCCCTGGAATTGCTCAAGGCCAGGTTGGACAGGGCGGCTTGGAGCAACCTGGGCTAGTGGAAAGTGTCCCTCTCCATGGCAGGGGTTGGAACAAGATGATCTTGAAGGTTCCTTCCAACCCAAAAAATACTATTATTCTATGAAAAATAATTGTTCCTATTGTGGTTTTTAGCTTAAAACAATTTAACCATACATGGAGGCAGGATTTACTGCTGGATTTTTCTCCAACAAAGAAGCTCTGCAAATTTTTTGTAATGAAGTGATGCAGAACTATTATTTAGTCATGCAAATGAAACAAGAATTAACTGTAAAGCATTCTGAGGACCATGAACTTTTTGCCAGAATTCATAGCAAAAGATTTTTATTGTCAATCAAAAGGAACAAACACTTCAAAACTGTCCTTTGTGCATGTGCATTGTTGGGAGAAGGGCAAACAAGACAGAGTAAACATTTTCTGCAGTCTGCAGGATACACAGGGCATCAAATATTGCTGGAAGGATGAAAAGAGTTTTCTGAGAAACCTATGAACAGATACATAGAATTACTGCTGCAAACTGAGAGGGAAGAAAATTTTCCATTCATCACTGAGGCACCCCCACCTTTACCAAATCCATTCTTTTGCTATCTCCTTCACAACACCAGAGCAGACTTTCAAAGAAAAATATTTCAGCAAGCAAGCTACAAAAATTCATTCTGCTCTGCTTTGCAGTCTGAATTATGTTTTCTCTTGATGGTCAGACAAACTGTTTTTCTCCCAGGGCAAACCCACTATCACTCCACTGAAGCCTGCTGAGCAATCCCAGGCTTGGCCCAAGACAGCCAAAACTTAGCTGGTTCCTGGTCTCAGTAACTTTCTGCTCTGGCATTCAAAATCCTTCTCACAAATTGCTTTTTTTAAGACTTGTATTACTACACAGGGAACCTAGAAACATGGGCTGAAGGATGTTGGATTAGAAACTAAGAACCTGCAATGTGCCTCCTGCTAGCTGGATGGTTTTGTTTATTTGTGCCATCATGTTTTACACCCTCCCCTGCATGGGAGTGTAATTAAAGTCACCTGGAAACATGAGACACAGCCAAGCCACTGGCTCCAGTCCTGCATGACAGTGTATCCTCCAACTTGGCTTCTACATTGTCGCTCAAACGCAGCCTGGCTCCATGTCTGCTCCCAAAGAATAGGCAATTCCATAAATATGTGGTACCCCCTCCTCAGCTACACTTTTCATCTGGAAATCCCAGGTGCTGGCGCCAGCAGTGCCAGCCTCCAGCTCAGAGCACCCACAGCACTGCCAAGTCTGACTTTCAGGGCACCCACACACACACACAGAGGTTTAAAAGCCCAGCAGAGGCAGGGAGGGAGGGAGATCCACTCCACACTGCACGTGCAGCACTCCCCTCTTGGAGCTGAAGCATTTTGTAAACAGTTTAGCAGGCTGTATATAAAATTTGGGCTCTCCATTACCCTAATCTTAGAGATTGCTACAGACTCTCACATTGCTGAGGGACCAGAGATGAATAACCATTTTAACCTGTGCTTCCACAACGTGAGATGTAATGACCAGGTACTCAGATGTATAAACTGCTGCAACTTTATTTTCTCTGCCAGCAACAGCAGCCAGTTCACATCATCCAAGGACTTCTTGCAAGGTTAGTATTAGACAAGGCTGGTGCAGGTCTCACTAAATTCTCTAGCATTTATTCTTTTTTTTTGGTTTTTGCTGAGATCTCCACTGATGCAAAACAACTCAGTAAGATACTGTCTCTGCTGCAAACACTTGAGTTTGTTGACACGTAAGATCAGCAATAGATACTTTAAAAAAGGAAATAAAAAAACCCCTTCCACCACTTCCAGAATGAAGCTGGCACAGTGGGACTGAGATCCAGTGGTCCTGCACAGCACGTGGCAAGGAAGGAGCACAAGCACCAGGCACAGGCTGTTCCCAAATTCCTGCTTGTCCCTGTTTGCAGGGTGTGCATCCTGCATGACACAGCCACAGCTTCAACCCAGCCAGGGAAACAAGGTCATTGTCATCCTGATAGCAAGCAAACACTGAAGCTGTGGACTCACAGCCTCAGGCTGTGGGTGTCTCCAGGAGACAAACTGTGATGCTCAAGAAATACCCAACTGGTTGGAGGTGGCTCAACAAGCAGCAGCATCCTCCATAATGAATGGACCAGTTGTACTCTGCACAGAAGCCCCACAGAATTTGGTTTATCTCTTGGTCTCCAGTTCAGCCTAGAGCTATAACTGCATGTGAAAGCCAGAGGGGAATCCAGCTCAAAAAGTTTTGAAAGAGAAAGCTGTAAAACAAATCCCACAGGCGTTCTAAGAACCAAGTGTTACCTGGATCTCTGGAGATGGAGCCAGGTGTCTGCAGTGGGGTTCACACCCTGCACCGAGAGCAGGCAGCACACATCATAAAATACTGAACATCAGAGGTTAAAAGACACATTGCAGGAGGAACACATGCATTATAAAAGAGTTGGTGAATTAGTCAGAGTCTGGCAAAAGACTGGAAAGGCTGGAGAACACTTGAGCATGATGCCAAAAAACCACCAGCCACTGAAGGGCCCTGCTGGTTTGTGAGCTCAATGGCTGTTCACACCATTAGGATCAAGAGTGGCAGCACTAAGATTCATCACACAGAATCTACTCTGGACTCAATGAAGAACTGCCCCAGTAAAAACCTGCCAGCTCTGCTGATGTATATTATTTTTATTAGAGCAGCCTCTCTGATAACCACATTCATGAGGAATTTTAGCAATTCATCCCTTTGAGAAAACTCCTGTGTGTGAATTCAGCACAGACAGATGTGAATGGGAGCTTTGGAAAGACAGCATTATACTGATTCAGAGCTATATTTGTCAGTGGGTGTAGCAAAGAGAAAGGTTTAAAGTAGTTATTTCTCTGCAAAGCACATTTGTGAGTGAAATGGTAAATTACTGAAGATTCTGTGATACCACCTGGATTTGTATTTAGCCTCCCACTTAATCCTAAAGTCAGATGCAACATGGGGACACTGAGGCCATTACCTCAGGGTGTAGTAATTAGTGCTCTTCACTTTTCCTGACCAAGATCTGCACATATTCCAAATTAGACACAAAGCCAAAAACAAGGAACTTTCCTAATGGCAACTCAGTGAAGCAGGATGGAGCAGGATCCAGCATCCCTCCCTCTGAGCTTTCCCACCAAAGCTGTAGGGTCAGGAGACGGCAGGCTTGGCTGTGATGAGTGCCTTTTCCCTGCCAAGACTTGGTGAGCAGGGGTGGGGAACTGCAATATTTGTCACCTCCCATTTTCTTTCCAATGTGACAGTGCCCAGGCACAAAAGGAGCAGTTTTCCCCAGCTGCCCTCAGGGGGCAAAGCAGCCAAACAGTCCCTGGTACACCCCCTCTACCAGGGGGAGTCTGAGAGTCTCCCCATTCCCATTCCATAGCCTATCCAGGACTTGGCTTTGTGATCCCTGCACAAGAACTGGGTGAGCTCCAGCCTGCAGCAAAGCAGGGCTGGAAAAGCAGCAGCAAAAACCTGACCCTTGCTGGGGTGCAGGACTTCCCAGCTGCACCTGTCCCAGTCAGCAAAGCTGCTTCTCCAGCTCAGACACACAGGGTGCACAAAGCAAGGCGTCAGAGATGACCATGGGGACAAGGTGACACATTTCTAATGCACCCCTCCACACCACAGGCTGCCCTCAGACACGGGTGTTTCCAACCTGGGCCACGGCAGGAGCTTTTGGGAATGCCACTCCAAGCATGCAGAGTGAAGCAGCAGTTTCCACATCTGCTCATTCAACAGCCTAAAACCAGCAAAAATTCAGTGGCCATGCACAATTTCAGTGTTATCCCCTGGTGCCACAAGATGAAGCTTTTAGCAGCAAGGCCACACACAAATTCCTAAGTTTGCCATGCAACATCATCCCACTCCCACAACAGCCTGACAGGGCTCTCAGGAAAGGAAGCAGCATCTCTTGTTTCAATCTGTGTGCATTTATCAATTTCTCAGCTCTCTGTATATGCTAAAGGTCACATCATACTTTAAAGGGTCAGGAATAAGAAATGCAACAGCCTTTGACTTCTTTTCATCCTCACAGCAGAGACAGTCACTGTGGTGCTGAGGGCCTAAAATCTGCCCAGTCCTGCTGCCAAACTAGGGATATCATTAAATGTAGAGGGATACACTCTGTTTGTAAGCCATGAACCATCAGTCTGACTGTTCCCCAGTCTCTACCAAAGGCCATAGGTCAACACCCAGCCCCTCCTTTTGCCTGGACAGGGCTGAGGAGATGAACATGCATGAAATTGCAGCAAGCTATGCTGAAAAATCAACATTTCAGGCCAGTAAACCCATCCTCTTTAACTTGTGAAGAAATGGGTTTAACCTTGCGATGGTATTAACACAAATCTCACAGTATAGGCAAACAGCAACTTAATTTTAGTGCCATATTTTTATCCCTGGATGGCCAGTCTTGCTAAGTGACATGCCTGGTCCTCCAGAGGGACAAAGACCAGCAAAACCTGCAGTATGCAGGACAGGTGAGGAAAATCACCACACAGACCCAGGAGCCCATCCCACGCAAGGGGACACAAATGATGTCAGAGGTAGCAAGTGCCACTGAGTTAACCAAAACTCTGCTGGAACAGCAGGAATAAGGGCTGACAAACATGCTCCCCTAACAAAGGGTTCACCATGGCCTCTGTGGAAATGAGGTGTCCTTCCCTGCACCAGCTGGTAAATGTGAAGAGACAAGGGGAGCAGACAGACCAGAATCCTGATTACACTGTGCTGGGTTGGACAGGGGTGCTACATCCAACTTCACTCCAATACTTCAAAGTCCTTCAGAGGCATTTTTAAACAAAAGGCTAAAATGCAAATCTCAGCTCTTGCCAGCTAGAGAAGAATTTTCCACAGCAGCCTCTGAAACATTAGGCACATTATTATTAACGTTGTGTGAGAAGTGGACATTAATTAATGCTGAAATGCAAAGAAATTCCAGTAGTATCACATATTTCACTCCTGCTGCTGCAGCAATGAGCTCATTATGAATAAAGAAATTAAAAACATATATCAGAAGGCACAATTAATGGCCTTCCCCTTATTATTAACTGTGAGCAACTTACACCACCAGACTAGAACAAACGAGGAGGAACGTATCTCAGCTTTTGTTACAGGATAAGATCACAGCCCAAGGCACATCCTTTGCTGAGAACAAAGTGTTTATCAAGTGACTTCAAAGATACTCACTGTGACCTTGAGCCAAACACTTAATATCTGCCAACCAGCAGGTTTTCTATCTACAGAACAATAACAGCAGCTCTTACCTCCTGCAAATCCAAAGTTCAGGGTGAGAGGTCCTCTTTTCTTCTCTGTCCTTGCACAGTGGATTCTATAATGGTTGTGAAGACCCTTGAGACTCCTTCAGCCACAGCAAGGGGACAGTGAAATTACAGCTCCAGGTTACCTGTGTGGTATTTAGGAGCAGCCCTGCTGGAGGAGGAGCTGGGGTAACCAGAAGCACCTGGACACGGTGGCTGACAGCACTGAGAAGCCCAGCAATGGGTGGATACAGCCAATCAGGGGAAAATTGGGCTCAAAGAGTCAGAGGTGAGCCAGACCAGCTGAAGTGGGTGAGCAGATCAAGCAGGATAGGGTCAGTAGATCAAAACTGTGCAGCCAGGAGGAGAGGTGGCACTTTTCTTGTGGAGGTGAAGGATTGCACCATCATCCTCAAAGAGGAGCGCCAAAGCCACAGCTGTACAAAGTCACTGAAGCTCCAAGGACACCTGAGAGCAGCTCAGCTCCACCAGCAGACCTGGCCCAGGGACACCAGCTCTGCTCCTCAGCGTTTGCCTGTTCCCAAGGCATCTGTCACCTTGCACATTAACCCAGGCTGACATTCAGCCAGGCACAGCTGCAGCTGCAGTGAACCCTCCCTGCAAGTTCCCATGTCAGATATTTATTTCAGTACTTCTTGCTTTCATACCTCTACTATTTTTACTCTTTCCATCAGTCTTTTTGGCTTGAACTGAACAGTTTGCCTTCACATTATTTCCTTCATTGCTGTGCCCATATCCAATACTTGTGTCAGTGACAGCAAAATTCCACGAAGCTTAACTAAATCCATGTTTTCTGGTAAATAATAGCAGCGTGTCCCCCTGTTCAATGAAAATTATGAGAGATTTATTAATGTAGCATCAAATGAATTTCTGTTTTATGTAATTATGCATTGAATTTAAAAAGAGATGTCATGAGGCAATCTTTAGAGTCATAATAGACGATCTGTAAGAAAGAACAAAGGAAAATAATGTTAATAAAACATTATGCCCTAAGCAAGAAATAGGCTTCATATATCAAACATGAGTAAAGATAGTTATTTGATGTAAAATGGAGGTGTGACCTTGCTGCAGAAGTGTTCATTACCTAACACTGCAACAAGCAAATTAATGGGTTTTGGAATGGTGCAAATAGCAGTAATAATAATAGTCATTTTGGGTTCTGGCATTTGCTTGCTGACAGCCAGATTTAGCAGCAAGTGGTTTGTGTAATTTTTTTTTTATGAAAGGGATTGCAAATAGAATCCCACATAACCTTAAAGACATTAGAGAAGCATGTGTTTAGTGCAGGGGTATTGATGAGTAATCAAGGCTTTACAAATGCTTATATGCCAAGCAGTGGAAGCCCAAAAACAAAAGGCTGGCTGCCAGAAGAGGATGTGCTTCACACAAGGACACAGGTACATGGGGTACTCTCAAGTATCCTGACATTCCAATGCCTGCATGGGAAGGTGATGATTATGGTTACTATGGAAATTACAATTTCATATGCATTTTGCACCTGATAAATGGTGATAAACAATTAGTGTGTTGATGCTGTTTGAGGGAACAGCAGCACTGCTGGGAGGTGTAGAATTGTCAGGTTCAAACATCCTCCTCTCTGCAGAGAGTCCCTTGCTAAGTGATAAGGATTGTCTGAATTACCCCCTCCAGTGGGTCCCAGTTCAGTTCTGGCTCTCCTGGGCTGGGCTGTGGCTGTCCAGAGCCCTGCTAGCCAAAATGGCACCACCTCAAATTATCAGCCAGGAACTTCAGCAGCTGCTGGGGAAGGTTTGCCCTTCCCACCCCCTCAGCCTGTCTGCAGAGCACCAGGAGCAGGCCACAAGAATAATGTGCTATTCCAGGTGAAAATTTACTGCAAGAGTGACTGCTGCTCCTGGAGGAGTTGGACAGATAGGGAAAAGCTGATGGCACTGCAGTGATAGAGAGAGCACTGAAGCATGCTGCCCCAGCTGAAGGATGTGCTGCCAAAATTTACCAAAGGGAGCAGGAAACACTGGACAGGGGGTTTTACCTCATTAAACCTCACAAAACCCAAATTGGGCTTTAGGAGCCACTTGTGACAGAGCAAGTGTTCTGTGTGGACCTGGCAGGATTGCCTTTGTTTTTCAACAAAGATCACAAACAGATTTCTAAAGCACTTTGATGTGTTTAAAACAGTGAAGTTACTCAGCAAGTAGGTACAATAAAAGAAACATCACTGCAAATGGAAAACCCCCGAGCATATATGCCTTTCTAAATGCTATTGGAATTTCAAACTCTGATAATTGCTTTGTAATGTAAGCAATTGCATTATGAGCATGAACAGCACAGCCCATGCATCTCCACTTCCAGCTCTGCCTTCAGTCATTTCCCCAACACACACTCTGATTGCAGTAGGCTTAAATCTAGCTCATGGCAAGCACTAAAGTGAGTTCATTCATGGGCAAACCTCGTTTCTCTGGGGTTATCTGTTCAAGACTGGCACTGGGGGGCAAGGCTGGGCACCAGCTCCAATGCTGCCAGCTGGGAGCCTCTCCTGGCATGGCAAAAAAACCTCCAACAACACTTTTGGGTGTCCACAGCTGTGATTTATTAGAGACCACCAGAACAAGGCAACTTTTCTGATATAGAAAATTTCCCTCCTCAAAGTGAAACAAATTAAAATGGAGAAGGTGTAAACAAACCTGGCTGCACCTTTGCAAGCTGTTGTTTCTTTCTGACTTGCTCTGAATTTAGCAGCTTCACAGGCTGCATTTAAAATATCTTTAGTCTGCCCTGGGTTCTATGGATTTCTACTCCCCCATCACCACCCAGGGTGATGCCCAGCAGCCCTCAATGGAGCCCAGCTGCCTCACACAGCCTCCTGTGAACCAGGGCAGACACAAGGATCTGCCTTCCTCCCCTCCACCTCTTCTATGGACTAACATACACAGTAAATCACAAAAAAACCCCAGCTGCATGAGGGGGGGAATGAAATGAGGAGGGAAATTGCCTAAAAATGCAGGAAAGGCTGGATTTGGTACCTGGAATCAGAAGCTCCCCAAAGCTGGAGTTGGATCTCCATGGTCTCCATTGCTCTATAGGTGACCAACCTGCTGCTGGTGGGTCCTCCCATGAGTTTGCTGCTTATGCTGTGTTTTTCACAGAATTCAGGCTGAAGTTTTGTGGTGGGTGCCTGCTGCTGGGTTTGTGGAGTGAAAGTTTCACAAAACAGCATCACAGTTTGTGAGCAGTGGCCTGGAGAGGAGATGTGTTTTCTCTGTGTTTTCTCTGTGTTTTCTCTGTGTTTTCTCTGTGTTTTCTCTGTGTTTGTTTTCTCTGTGTTAAGGGCTCTGAAGCATTTAATTGAAAGTCCTTAGCAAGCTTGTACTTAGGAAGAGGAGCTGGGAATTTGACAGTAGATTTTTGGTGTCAAATGTGTGCCTTTTGCTATTTCTGGGGAGAAAAAAAGGAAAGAAAAACAAGGCAAAGTGGCCAAATTTTGATCTATCCAGCTTTGCAAATCTTCAGTGAAGACCTGCTCAAACTTAGGTGCCAAATCCTGCAGTCAGGCTCGCTCCCAAATGTTCTTACTCCTCAGATCCCAATAGGGGAAACCTCCTCTCCCAAGTCCTCGGGTTTGGGGACAAAAGCAAAAACTCCTTTTCCCTTTGTCCTTCCAGAAGAGCCATCCCAAGTGCATCCCACAGCTCTGAGCTTCCTGCTGGGTGCTCAGGCCTGGGAACATCCCACCAGAACTGGGGAGGTTACAGGGGCTGCAGGGTCCTCCCACAGACCCCAGCACAACCAGGGATCCTGGATCACCCACACTTGGGACAGGAGTCTGTTTTAAGCACTCCTGTACCCGTGTCCCAGACCTTTTGGCCATGCTGCAGTAGTCATTACCACTTCTGAGAGTGCTGCAATTTTCTGTAATTTCAGTTCCTCAATTACATTGATTATCACATTAAACATTCCTGGTACTACAGGAACAAACTAAAAATAATAAGCTTGTATCTTCCTAATACAAATGAAACCCATTTGTACTACTAAAAGTGTAGCAGGTTCATTGTTTCACAGTAATGAAGCTTTCATCTCAAGAGATTCAATTCATAAAAAAAACTTGCCAAGGCTTTGCACGTTTTCTTTTTTTTCAAACTGCCATTAACAGTCCTCTAAGTTCATATCTTATTCAGCATTAGGCCAACAACTGCTTTAAAAGAGAAGAGATACAGAAAAGCAGAAAAAAACCACCATCATCTCTGATGGCAGGGACCCCACATCCCCCTCAGCCAGGGTCAGTGCCCACCCAGGCTGAAGGCTTTGTGCACCTTCCCCTGCTAGAAATAGCTGCAGACACCTTTGTTCCACTTCCCAAAATAGAGACACATTGCAAAGGAGATAGGAAGAGCAAAGCACTGCACATGAGCTCTGTTTTTATATCTATAAATATCAATTTGTAACCAAACCCAGGTTGCAGGGTGGGCATTAGCCCAGCTGAGGAGATGCTGTGTGAGGGAAGCCAAGGGAAGGATGCAGGCACCAGGTGGGGGTGAGGAACCAGCAGGTTTTGATGTTTTCCACTTCTGCCCATGACATGATCCAAGTCACCACACTGTGATTAAAACATATCACATAAAAATTGAGATCTTGCCACTCCAGAAGTTCAGCAAAGGTAAACAGTCCATCTTCAGGTCTGCTCCCTGACTCCACAGCTCAGGACAGGCTTTGAGGGAGCTTCTCCTGCTCCAGAAGAGTTTGGGGGGTGGGCATGGCACCCAGGCTCTGCTCTGAGGCTCCTGCAGGGGAAACGAGCTCCTGCTACCCCTGGGTAAAACAAAAGTGGTCCTGCTTTTCCCAGTCTGGTGGCTTCTGGTGACAGAATGGCACTGAGTGGCAGTGCTGCTGGAGCTGACCAGAATGGCACTGAGTGGCAGTGCTGCTGGAGCTGACCAGAATGGCACTGAGTGGCAGTGCTGCTGGAGCTGACCTCTGTCCATCCTTCTCTCCAGAAGGGGATCCTGGACATGGAGCCAGCCAGGACATGCCTGCAGACATCCCTCCCATCAGGGCCTCCATCTGCTTCCCTCCCTCCAACAGGCACAGGCTCACTGATCTGATAGCAGCAAAGGCTTCCAAGCTTCAGGAAGGAAATTTAAAGGCAGGAGAGAGGCGGAGAAGAGGCTTCCCGTGGTAATTTGCCTTCAGGACAGAAACAGCAGCACCTGACCCCACACAGCAAGGTCTCACCTGCCCATGCCAAGGCTCAGCACCCACAGTGGCAGCAGGAGAGCAGGAAGGGGGAGGATGAGCATCAATCTCTCCTTTTCTTCCTGACTGAGGTGGAAGTCAGGCCTTGCTTATCAGAACTTTGATTATCTAGAAACTCATCCCTTAACCTAGAATGAGGTCGTGTTCCTGACATGTTCAATTGCATCAAAAATCAGCTTGAATATATCAGCCCTCATTAATCAGAACCAGCTTATTGTCACTCATATTCCTTGATAAATGTAGGTCTGAGCACGTTTGGCTTTGCTGGTATGGGCTGAAAAAACATTTACACTCAAGTGTTTTCCTGCTAAAATTAAAGACCCTGAAACCACGGTCTGAATCTAAGCAGGGCTCCCCAGGCAGAGCATTCCAGATGCTGGAACTCTCCTGCTCAGATATTAGGGGGGCCACACCACCTAATGGGAACACAGATTTGGTCCCAAATTGCTGACATCCATGGGGTATGGTCTCCTTACTGCCAGAGCTGCCTGGAGGAGCCACACTCCAGCTGCTGGTGCTTCCTAGGGCTGGGCAAGCTTCCACAATGAGCTCAAAACCCTCCTGCAGGAATGGAAAAACATCTCACGGATTTGGGTGCTTTGTTGCTGTTTGTTGTGATGATTCAGAGGAATTAGTGCCATGGAACATAAGGCAAGTGAGGAAATACAGAGGAGGATCTGGGTTGCCAGTGTGAACCTGCCTTGCTCTTCATCCTCTGCTCGCTTCTGCCAAGGGCTGCTGGAAGGGCGTTGCAAGAGAAGTCTAGGAGTGATAGAAATTCCTGATTTATCTGGGAAAAAGAACTGGAAGCAGATTGGTTCCACTCATTTAGAATTTGATGTCTCCTTCACTGCACGGGTGGGCTCAGTGCCACAGAAAGCTCCACCCAGAGCAGGACAGTGCTGCTGGCACAGCCTCAGCATGCACAGGGAGTTGGAGCTTTCAGACATGCACAACATGAACAGTGATCTCCAGCCCAAAACCATTCCCTCATCCCTGAGGAACCCCAGGCAAATCTCACCACAGAGCTTTATTTGCCTCTGGCATCCTTCACTTACACTGACTTTCTGAGCACAGTTACTCACTGTTTCAAACACAGAATATGCTTAGCCTCACCTTGGACCAACTTTTCCAGCAATACTGATTCCTAGAAAAAAAAAAATTCTTCAGTGAGCACCTTCCCTGCAGCTTGAGCAAGCACCAGAGCACAGGCAGCACCTTGCTATGTGTGAGGGGGGGGTCAGGCAGCAGGGGCTCAATGCCAGAGCCAGAGGGCAAGCAGACAGCATCAAACACACCAGGCACAGCTCCTGCAGAAAGTCACCCTGTCTCTGAATCCTTGTGCTTGGCAATCAGTCCCACACAAGGCAGAAATCTGGCTTATTAAAGCATGAACTGCTGAGCCCCTCGTTAAATGCCAGCCTCATCTTCTCCTGGGGGATTATTTACCCTGCAGATGGGGTTACTGACCCTGGAGCAGCAAAAAGGATTTCTAGCAGAGATGAGGCAATTGGGGCACATTTGCCATCCACAGGGTAATACCATGCTGTCTCACAGAGAGGCTGCTTCCCACACACATCAGAAGATATCCAGTATAGCTGTGTGCACACAAGGCATATGTTTCTGTATAAGGTATCTGTATAGTGTAGCTCCTCTTCCTGCTTTCACTGTGTTTTATCTTTAAATTGGGAGAGCTTTTTAGTAGCAAATCATCAGAGAGGAACTGCTAGTTACCAAGGAGATTCTCTGATGAATCAGAGACTGACTGGTATAAGACCTAGACAGGCTGTAGCTTCTTAATTTGCGAGACCTTACATTTTAAACAGGGGGAACAAAGATCCTTTCACAACTAACTGAGGACCTGACCAGCAAGAGCTGCTTTTCCTTCTGCCACAGAAGCAAACAGCAAGAGCGCAGCATGGGAAATCAGTGAGCAGCTGGGGACGGGCGGGAGCGCCTCTCCAGCACGCTCTGGGCTCAGGAAAGCAAACACCAGCCAAGGACAAAGTGGTCCGATGGAGGTGACTGAGGGAAGGGCTGGGAAGCCCCTGATTTCCCACCAGCACAGGCAAGGGCACGCAGGGATGAGCGAGCACCGGAGAAGGAGCCGCGCGCCCGCTCCTGCACAGCCCTGACGCTCCGGAGGCAGAGGGTGCACGGCCAGCCAGGGCTGCTGGCCACGGGCTCAGCACTGCACTGGCACTGCCCCAGCCCTGATCTCCTTCGTCTGCCTGACTCCTGCAGCTTTCTTCCAAGGAAAAATGAGAGGGATGAGCTTTGCCAAATGACAGAGAAGGCACCGACTCCACATGGAGCGTCCTGCCCTCGTGGACATGGCCAACATGCCCCAGTGGAGTCACGGCAGCCCAGGATGTCCAGGCAGAGTGGATTTCAAGAAGAGTTTTTATAAATGTGGGGAGAACAAGGAGCTTCGTGAAATAAAGTTTGGAGAGAGAAAGCTCAGCTTTTTTTGGGTTGACTTTATTCAGAGGGTCTTCACACCCACTTCCTACTGACAGCTTGTTTCTGTGTAGTTGCTGAATTCTGGTGCTTTGCCTCTATTTAAAAACCAAAAGTAATTAAAACTTCCTGGGAACTGTGAAAGCAGCAAGAAATACTTGGACACATTGAGAGACGAGATATTTGGAAGCCTTCTGCTGGTAGCTAGGCTGTTTTCCCAAAGGTGGCAGCTACAGAAGTTCGTAGATGAGAGGCAAAATCTCCCTGTCGCATCCCATTGAAATCTCCATTTTAGGCACTGCTGCTCCACTGCTGCTCAGGTAAACCTGATCCTTATGGGGGGAAGCTGCTGGATGGGCCAAGCAATTTGGGATGGGGTCGGTGGAAGAACTTAGGGCAGTGCTGGGGAGTGGAGAGTAAAGCATGTATCAGAGCACACATTCAGGTTTGACTGCTAGGTGCACACTGGAAAAGGATTTCCTAGACTGATTGCCACTGACAAGGGGCTGGCACCAGCCAGGCTTTAACCCAGGAGTCGAGTGAAGGGCATTTTATTAGTCAAACACTTTCAAGTGCTGCTCTGAGTTATAAATTACACTTGCTCATCTGAGGAATGAATTCGCTGTTGGTAGCATTTGTGGGCTGGAGCTAGAGGCTTACAGTGATGTCTAACTGATGCATATTGGAATGTTTCAACTTATTACTGTACCCTGTGGACCCCATTTGGAAAGCAAAATACTCCAGAATGCTTCAATAGAGACTGAAAACAGCATATGGGGTAGGGAAGGGACACAAGAAACACTCCCTGACAGCAAGCTGCGCTCAGAACCACAAAGCAAAACTGTCAGGAAATTCCATGCTGTGGCTCACTGCCAGGGGGGAACTCACTGTCCATTCCCTCCAACTTCACACACAGGAGTTCATACAGCATTCACTGGCAGCGCTCCCCAGCTGTGTCAGGCAAGCTAAAGGTGTAGGAGTAACAAATGAAAACAGGCTGCCAGCTTTAATGCACTAATTGGGGGTTATGATCTTCCTTTTTTTTAGGATGGACTTGAAGTCATGTATATGTTTGCATTTAAAACAGAAAAATACTGAGGAAGCTGTAACTGCACACAAACTTGCCACTGACAGAGCACAAACTTCCACACTCTCCCCAGCTTCCCCAGCAGTGCCAGCACTCCAGCCCTGGGCTGACTGGGAATATCCATATTCCTCAGAATGCATTCAGAGTTCTTTTGTCCAAACGTGTATAAGCAGCAGGAGCTGCTGGAACAGGAGCTGTACTATACACAGTGATTTTAATCCAAGAATAGCAAAGAGGCAGGTTAGGGATTTACAAACAGAAAAACTAAGGCAGTGAGCATTTAACTAATTTGGATAAAAACTTGAAGCTGGATAGAGCAAGTGTCCAGATGGGAACTTAGATCTTCACTTGCACTTTGTAGTAACATAATCTGGAAAGACTTGGATGTTGCTTGCTTGTGATTTTTGCTGCACAGTGCAGTTGGTCTGAGCACAGGGACCAGAGTAGCAAAGCCCCTCATGGTGGTATCCCTGGGCTGGAGCAGCACCTGCATCCTGCCTTTGCTTGTGAATTCTGACTGCAGTAAATGAGTAGGAGATGGACAGTGGTCTGAACAGTGGCTTTGGAGTTGGGATTGTCACCACAAACATTTTCCTGTTTGTGGCGAATAAGGTGAAGGAAAGAGGTGGGGATTCACAAGGAATGTAAACTTCCAGGTGAAGGGTGGTTTCCACCAAGCAGTGGGGCTTGACAGCACATTTGTCCCTCCTACTAACCTGGTGTGGGAATGAGGAGAGATTTTGTTAGATAACACAAAACCACAAAGAGACTGAGAGGCAGAGCTTGCTCCAGACCTCCACACATTCTTCCATGGTGTTTCTGGGCAATCAGTTATTCTCAGCACACAGAGTGTCTGTTGCTGAGCACGGAGTCCAGGCACTGGGGAAACTTATGAAACAGCCATACAGATTAGCTCTCTGTCATAATCTACTCAGTCCCACTGGAGGAAATCCTGTCTTTCCCTAGGAGGCCTTCACTGCCCCACTAGAAATCTTCTTATTCTCCAGCAGCCCCTGGGCAGGGCAGGGCAGGGCAGGGGGGTTTTGCCTCACAGGGATGCCTGGCACCAGCCTCAGTCACTGAGTCCTCACCACCCAAAAAGTGGGAGATAGATGCCACAAGGTATTCTCCCTGTGTCCCCAGCATGGTGTCCCAGCACTGCCCAACCTCAGGCACCAGCCCAGGAGCCCCAAGGCTGCAGTGGGCTGAGCCAGCCAGGTTTAGGAGCAGGACTCAGGACCAGCCCAGCACCTCCCATGCCCTGGAAGGCAAAGCTGTGTCCTGGCACAGAAGGGAGGTGCAGGATCATTCCTGAACACCTGCTCTGAATGACCCAGATTGCACCAAGGGGCTCTGGAGGGAGCCTGCAGCCAGTGCTCCTCAGATGGGAACATGGGATTTACAGCATGGGGCCCAAGAGAGATAAGGAGCACAGCCATGGCAAAGGAAAGCAAAAGGCCTCAGCACCTTTCCCACCTTCAAAACTGGTAATTGTTTCTTATTTCCCTTTCTACTTTTGCTTTTAAAGGAGCTGGAGAAGTCACTTATTCTCTGTGCTGCTTTGCATGCCAGGTGCAGACTGCTGGGAGATCCCAACACCAAGCACTGAACCTTTCAGGTCCAGTGCCTTCCAGGCTATATCCAAAATGCCAGAGGCAACCCAGCAGACTGGAGCATGGCATGCATCCAGAACAGACCAACATCTCTCCCCTTTACACTCCAGGATCAGCTGGTAGGTCAGTGTGCTCTGAGCCAGATGCAGGATGTTGTGCCAACAGAGGGCAGGGATAGCAAAGTCTCCTGGCTTTTTGCATGCCTGTTCAGAGGCTGCAGACACAGAAGTACTGATGCTTGCAGCACCCTGCAGGTCAAGGGCAGCAAAACTGAGTCAGTGGAGGGATCTGCATGAACTTTTTGAAATAATGCTTGGGGGGGACATGGGGGACATGCCAGGAGTTCCCACTGCCACAAGAGTGTCCCTTTGGAGCACTGCAGCTCTGCAGTGCCTGCTGGGCTGAACAGTCCTTTTGGCTCATGTAATCTAGTTTAAATGCAACAAGCATCCTCCCCATGCAGGTGTGAGCCACAAGCACCATCATTCCAGACACACGAGCCACTCAGAGCCACACTGCCTCTCTCTTAATGGAGAAGAGGCATCACAGCAGCAGCTACAGCATGGGCCATTAACTTACTGCCTGGCAGATTGATCCTAGACTTTAACATGCATTTAACTAGAGGTTTAGAGCAGAGGTATTGCAGTGCAGCTGTTGAAATGCACTTTTACAGGAACAGCTTTAGTGCTGGTTGAACTCAGTGGCAAAGCTGCCTCTGGCTCCTGTGTGACCAGGGACTCACTTCTGTGTGTCCAGGCAAACACTGTCAGCTGCAATATTTGGTTGTTAACAAAAAATATGAGGCAGTACAGCTTCATTAAGTGTTTCACCAGAAATAAGCAGAAAATGTTTATGTAAAACTTGCCCAGTGCAGAACTGAAGCTGTGCCCTTCTGAGGCAGCCCCACAGGTGCTGGTGACCCTTGTGCTTCAGGCACACTGAGATTCCTTGCTGAGCTCCATCCAGATCAAGTTGGCTTCACTTAGCACAGCACAGGCACATACCTGCCCCTTACTGTCCAACCATCATCTCCCAGCTGCACTGTTGGGGTGTGCAGGAGGGACAAGAGGCCAAATTTCTATAGAATACCTGTCAGTTTAATTACAACTTGCTCAGCAGAGCCTTGCCCATTTCTACACCAGGTCAGTTGTACCCCTCAGTTGGTAAGCTGGTCTTGCTAACTGGTATGTGTCCAGCAGCAGTGATTTTCTACCTTATATCAATGAAGATTTAAAATTGCCTTTAATTGGAGCTTTCAAAGATCCCCCTCTTTCTCAGCAATTAGCTTCTGTACTGGGTTTGAGCTGAAGAGTAGCCCTCCACACTAGAAATACAACAAACTGGAAAAACTGTCCATTTTTTATTCTGCTTTAATTCTTAACTCTGTTGTTGATGTGCAAAGGCTGGTGAGGAGATGAAATGCATCCCATATGAGGGAAGCATAAGTGAAAAACCTCAGAAATGTTTTAAGCCCATCCATGTCCCACCCCCATGCTTGCAGTTGGGTTTATTCTTCAAAACTGAAGTCTGATCCCTGCTAATGACACAGTTAATTATCTCAGAGCGAAGGAGCTGTGAGGTTTTGAGGAGCACTGGACCTTTCAGAGCCAGGGGAGCCTGTTGGGAAGCACTGCCAGATGACCTGATGGTCTCAGCACTGCAGGCTCCCCCCCCAGGACCAGCAGGTCAGCATTAGGAGGCAAAGGTCATCCCTGGGATTTCCTGTCAGCACAAGCTCTCAGTGAGGAAGGCAAAGAGCTTTTCCCCCTCACCTCATCTCCAGCCCTAGCGCTTCCCCCTGAGCACATGTCCATCCTTGTGTGCCCCCAGCTCTGCCATCCTCATTACATTTCCCACCCAGGCCTTATTCCACCTGCCCAGCTGTCTCAGGGTAAGAAGGACACTCACTCTCTGCACTTATTCTCACTCTCCTCCCATCCCTCTGCTCTCTATCCCATGGCCTCCTGCCCTCCTGCATTGCCCCCACACCAGCTCCAGAGCTGGCACGACATTCTTATCTATGCTTCTGATGGGGTGCTTCCAGCACCTCAAAAAATCCCTCCAGCCAAATTATTGAAGCCATTTAATACTACATCTGACTGGTACAGGCATTGAACTACTTAAAATAATTGCATTTCTCACCAGTTACAGATAGAACAGACCCTTTTTAATCATGTTTTAATCATTAAGATACAGCCTGATGTGCATTACAAGATTATTAACAGCCCCATAAGTGAAATAACAGATACAAGACCAAAACCTAAATCATAAGTGTTCTCAGATGCCTGTAGATTAATCATTTTATATCTCCATAGGAGCATTCATCAAGGCTTTCTGTTCTCACAGAGTCTTAAAGCCACAAGACAGCTCTGTTCCCAGTTGCAGCTCTGCCTTCCCTACAGGAGCAGAAGAAGGGAAGGAAGGCACTTGTTTGCCTCCAAATAGAAGTTAATGAAAAATATGGAACAGGATATAAAGTTGTGATTCCTCATTATTCTGTTTCACTCTGTGAAAAAAACATGCCCTGCTGTGTCTATCCTCTACAGCAATTATAGAATTAATACTGCTTTTAAAGTGTTTTTTTCTTCAGTGCCTTCTTGAAAGTACTCATCCACTCCTGATCTCATGGGCTCAAACTGTACTGCTTGTATTTTTGAAATTGATTGCAGACTCTCCTTATCCATTAAAAATAAGCAACACCATGAGCAAAACAAGAGCACAGGTGCTGCTGGAAAGTGCAATCACTGCTCAGAAACTGAGCTTGTGGTTACAGACACAGAAACCCACAGCCTCCTTCCTGCAGCACAGGGGCCAATTTCCCTCCATTTGGGTTTAAAGAGATGCCCATACAGCAGTGCCTGAGCTCTGTGTGCCCCTATGGAATGCTGTAAGTGCCCAAGGAGCAGCACAGCTTGGTTTTAATTGCATAAGCACACAGCTTGTTCAAACTGCACTCAGGCTCACACTCCAGGATTTGAAGAGTTCTTCAGAGCAGTCACAGCGCCGGACGCATCAATCTCCTTTGCATGCACACAAGGTGCTTGAAGGCTCCCATCCCTGCTCCTGGGGATAAATCAGTGTTTCCTTTTATGCTGGTGACTCAAAAAGACCAGCAAATTGCTGGTGTCACAGTGGTCAGGGAAAGCAGGACAAAAAGTTTGAGCAGAAAGGCTCTACCAGGATTCGCTGTAAAGCATCGGATGAGTTTAATCCATCTCCTCTTTATCTTTACAATGCAGAAGCAGTACATTTCATCAGGGCACCAGGAAGCCACAGCACTGCTCCCAGCCCAGTATCTGCAGGAGGGACCATCATGTCACACACACAAACACCCATTCCAGCTGGGCATTTTTGGCTGTTTTGTTTGCACCTGACACGAGCACCCAGCCACGCTCATAAGTCAGTCAAAGCATCTGCAGCTTCCACAGGCAAACCCATCATGTGAGACAAATGGTTCACTTGTTCTCACCATGGTTAATGGCCATGAACCTGAAATTTCAGTTCATGCCAAGGAATACAATAATCATCAATAAATTCTGTCCACAAATAACCAGAGAAGTCCTGAGCCGTGCTACGGACCAAGGATGGGAAGAAGACTCGTTTATGCCTCAGCTGTTTGTGATCACTCCAACACTCCCAAAATTGGCTCCCTCAGAATTATATTTAATGAGTTATTGCTGTAGCCTAACCCAGGGACAGCTCAGTGGCATGTCATTAGATGTGCAGTCTGACACTACAGACAGCTGCTCCCACCCAAAATTGCCCATCAGAGCTCGTGCACTTGTTCAGAGCTTGAGCACCAGGCCAAGAACAACCATGTACTCAGGTCAGGCAATTAGAACCATCAATACCCTCTAGTCAGGTGTGGAAAGGTTGTTTGTTCAGGGGAGGAAGTCAGCTGGGAGAAGGGAAAGCAAGTCCCTTGTCCCTGATCAGAAGCATCCATTTTGTGGGACCATGGCCAAGCTATTGCTTCTTCGTGGACCTGGCCAAAATCCAGCCCTTAAAGAGCATTATCAATGGCATGTTGTTAGGTGTCCCAAGGAAGAAGGTATTACAGAAATATGGGCTGTCATTCATTATTGCTGCCAATTTTATAGGACAGATGTCAGCCTAACACAGCCAAGGCCTCGTGTTTCTGGTGCCAGCAGGAGCTCACAGCCCTGGAAAAGCAGGTCAGGCACCCCCATGCTTGGCACCAGCTGCGGACAAGGCCACCATTGAGGGTGACCACAGACAAGAGCTCAAATCTGTTTAATTTTCTATCTTTCCCAAAAGCGCTTTTTCTTCTCCACCCTTAACTGAAGGCCCTGACTGTGCTGTTCCCAGTGAGGTGACTTGGTGCCCAGGTGGATCTTCGGGCTGCACCCTCATGTTTTCCCCCAAGCTGCTTCCCCATCAGGGGTGTCCACAGGAGCACTCAGGCTCAGTCTCATGCTGCAAACCATCTGGTACAGGCAGCATCAATCAGCTCCCCTCAGGCAAGGTCTGATTATTAACAGTGGAATTTTCCAAATATTGACTCATTTTAGCCTAAATAATCTCATTCTGTTGTTATTGCCTACAAAGCTGGCTCTGCTTCACCTTCTACGATACTTCAAAAGTACTGAGCTGCATCAAAGACATCTCACAAGTAACAGCACCAGAACCAGGTCAGGTTTAGAACAGTCCATCAGCTAAACTGAAACTCCCAGACCCCCATGTGCTCCTGTCAGGCAGTGACAGGCATAAATCAATACACTCATTTCTGCACTCTTTTTCCATGGCTGCATGCCTACAACAGGGAGGGAAGCACACACATTGAGCCTTATTGAACTTTAACATAGATTTACAGTGAACACAAAAAGTGGCATCTTGTTGCAATGTAATATACACATTTCACCCCAGAGGGGTGCAGCACAGGGAGTAAAGATATTTTAAGAAACAATGTACATATAAATAGGAACTACATCAGACTACTGTACACAGTACCTGGGAACACAAAGAACAATCTTCCACTTGCTTGCAGCTCCCCATTCTTTGGTCCAATACCTCTTAAAAAAAAAATAAAAACAACAAAACCAAAAAACACAAAAACCTCAAAATTTCTTCAAAACATCTCACAAAGAAGCACCACAGAACAAAGCCCCAAGCCTCCCTCTCTCCTGGGTGAACTATTCCTCTGCTCTTCATCAGCTTTGATCATGGGCACCTGGAACCCATAAGCACCGAGCTCATGCTGGGCTGATTGCTCTGAATTGCCATGGTTTCATTAACTTCAACAGATCCCTGATGATAATCAGTGTCAGCTGAGGATGCAGGAGCTGTGTCTGCTATTTGTTTATGAGCCCAGGCGGTGTTTGGAGAGAGTAGATAAAATAAAACGTTATTTTTCTTAAGCCTGAATTCAGGAGGGTGGTAGCTAAAGTTAACTTGCTTGCAAGCAGAAGGATTTGCTTTGTGATACATTGATTCTACCTCTGAAATTCAGAGGCTGAGCATCCATTTACTTAGAACAACTTCAAGGAACAGCAAGCAGGAGGTGGAAGGGGTTTTGGATGTTTTCCTGTTGCTAAGGAAACTTCCTCTGTGACGGCTCTGTACTCACCCCAGCTGGGTCGCTTGGGCTTTGCTTCTCTGAGTAAGGGGTGAGTCATGGCTGGAGAGTAAATGCACAAACTTCCTGAGGGATGCCTTTATCATGTGCTTCCACTCACAAGTAAAAAAAAACATTGTTAGCAGTGGTTCATAATAAAAAGCTCTAGAAAATCTATATTAATACATTCATTAGTAGTCACATGCTGTATATTACCAATTGTATCTAACCCTTCAAACACACAGGAAAAATAAAACTATTTTCTCCACACACTTTTGCAGGTCCTGTCAGCGTTAGTGTACATCATGCCAAAACTGTCTTGATGTCACAACACTTTGAATAACACTGTTTTCTAGTTCCCCTCACATGATACAGCCAAAATCTCAATTACTCAACACCCAGTAATAGATTTTTGCATGTGAGGCCCTAATGGGAGGTTTGTTTGGTTTTACAGTAAAATAATTGCTGTGGCAATTTATCAGCCCCACAAACATGACATTGTTATGGCTTGGATAGCAAAGCTCACTGTAAACCTTTCCTAGGTGAGCTGTAGTACCCCCTCTTAAGCTTGGGGTGTTTGGCCTTAGGATTTCAAATTATGTTCCAAATTTTCAGACATTCCAAAGCTTGGAAGGTGAGATGAGTTAATGCCCAAACCTACCTCTACCCTCAAGGCAGCACCTCCAAGTGAGACCTGATTCCATCTGGTGAACCTTGGCTCGGACAAGTGATAAATTTATCTGTTGCTGCCAGCTGTGAAACAGCAGAGAACTTGAGAATCCACACCATTCAGCCCCACAGGCCAGGGTGTTCTTTTTTGCTGGAGCTAGACAAAAATCCATCAGCCTTCTGGGGAAGAAGAGGGTGCAAGGGTTAATGGCTCAACAGTGCCACAAGCTGTTCTGCCTTCCATGATGGGGCTCTTGTGGGAGCACTGCTTCTGTTTTTGTTATTTTGATATTTTTGTGATTTTCTTCAGCCTATCTGCAAGGAAAGGTCTAATCTTATGTGTTATCAGCCACACAGTCTCAGATGAGACCATGTGGAAATGGTTTATGCTACACCCATGCAACACCCAGAACACTTTGGGTGTGAAGATTCAATGACAATTCCTCAAAGGCCCTTCCAAAGTGTAACCCAAAGTCTTCAAATGAACATTTGACTTCTTATCCACTGATTATATTTCTAATTATTTATAAAAAACAATGACTGATTTCTGAACCAAGACTTTCTGAAGATTTAACAGCTTGGCATTTGAGCATCAGTGACTTTGTTTTACTGAATTTTCCCATCCACTCCCTCAACTAGATGTCCCCTCCCAACACAGAGCTCCAGGGCCAGCCCTGTGTCAAGAAGAGCCAACAGGCAGCATATGGTGACACTGGAAGAAGGCAGTAAATTTTCCCATATTGTTTGGCCACTGACTGCAGTTGTACATGGCTCAGAGAGGAAATCTCAGAGCAAGCTCCTCTGCCCTCCTGTCAATGCCTGAATCATGCAGCAGCTCATGGGTTGCATCCAGGACTGCCAGAAAATTGAACCCAAAACCAACCTAAACTCCTTTGCAAACTTCATGCCTCTGTTCTCCAAAATGTGACTTGCTCCTAAGATAATTCCATTTGCTTCCAGATCGCCCTAAAAAAACCTTCACCTAGCTTTGACCTCAAATCCTTCTGTTCCAGTAAGGGCTGAGAGAAGATTGCTCTTTAGGACTCCATCACTTGTTAATACTCCTAAAGAGATTACTCAAATCTCCTAAACAAATATCAGAATAGATTCTGGATTAAGCTTGGGTGCTAAAATGACCTTGCTGATAAAATCAGCATCATCAAACCTCACAGATTGAAGAGGGAAGCCTTGGATGTAATTTTGACTCAGTAGCTATTATCATGGTAAGTTATCAGACTGCTCTGCATCTCTCTCCCCCTATCTCTAATTCTCTTGCAATATTCCTTGGGAATTGGTATGAGAAGTGTCAGATCTTGCAGATCCTCGTGGGGAAAACAATATACTGAGACAGTCACTGGGGCTATGCACCACCCACTCTTTTCTCTCAGTAGCACTATTTGCTTTTCCCATTTTGGGTATTTGAGTTGTCTGGTTCATTTTGGTGTCAGCACGAGGCCGGTTTGTGGAGCATCCTAACTCCTGTATTGTTCAAAGTGCCATTGATCAGATGTGGATCCAGTTTTGTGCATTTGGTCAGGCATGTTGGTGTACCCTGGGGTCCAGCATGGACCATCTCCTTTGCCTGCCACCTCTGAGTGATTTCCCCTGTTTGCAGATAATGCCCAGAGTTATTTATGTCTTGTGCCTGTGTGCAGTTTCCTTTGTGTCTCACCTGGGTTTCAGAAATAGTTAATCATGCAAAGACTGATGTGGATTTTGGCCTTGTAACAGATATTTTTTTAAGGACCAGGAGTGAGTTGGTGAAGTTTGTGTTAAGTATTTTTTTTTATTGTGTTGTGGCTAGGAATGAATCACAGAAATTTTCCTGGCGATCTGTGATGAGCATTTCACAAAAGAGAGGTCATTGCATCACTTTCAACCTACTTCTCTTCTGTTGTTCTTTTACTGTTCTTCTATAACCCCCTCAGATTTCTGCGTAAAATCTCTAGTGTCTGTAATGGGAAAAAATTTAAATCCAATAAGAATTAACAGGCTATTTTAAAAAAATATTCCTTAGAGGGCAAAGTCCATTATGACTGAAGCATTTACATTTACTTCCAAATCTCTTTACCCAATTTTCAGTTTATTTAGCCATTTGCTAATCCTAATTTTCCAGCACTGTGCTTACAATATCTAACTGAGTATCATTCATGTGGAAACACATTAAAATTCTGCAACAGACTGGAACTTACAGCCTCTGAACTCTTGTCACTTTGCTACTCAACTGTCAACCTGTAATGGTGGGTCTGACTCCCTCTCCCCAAAATCATTTAGTCACCAACCCCTTCCTGAGCACTCTGCTCCATTTCTCTGGCACTGTTGTCCATTCTGGCAAAAGTCCCACCAAACTTCAAGGACACCTAATGCAGAAATACAACTTTTTCCAAAATATCTCTTCATATGCTATTATTTGGGTTTTCTTTGGTCTTAAATAATTTAATGTGTTTCAATGTTGACAGTGTGGTGTGTCGTGCATAGAAATAGCAAATAAATGCACTGTGTCAAAATACTGTGAAGAGTGTGATAGTCAGAATAGTCAGAACTGAGAAGCTGTGTGCTGTACACCTGACTCCCAAGTAAAAGGGTGAGTGATCTGGTTTTGTTCCACTGAGCAGGGCTGAGTTTAAGCAGGCAGATCCAAAGGCTCCAATCCCATCACATCCCCCCTGTTCATCCACTGCAGGTGGAGCTGGGCTGGGACTCACTTCTGGCAAAGAACACCATGCAGGGGAGCATGGTGAACCCGGCCCTCTGGTCCCAGCTGGGCTCACAGGGATCAAAAGTGTCTGTAGGGACCCCAAGCTGAGGCTGAAAGTGCATCTCCAGATGAGGCAGCTGAGAGACACTTTGTACTCAGTGGTGCTGGCTCCCTTCCCTCCACAGCTGCCTCATTCTCTCTCTTCAGGGGGTTAGATTTCTGTGAGCCAATTTAAGGAGAAAAGCCTTTTTAATCCAGTATCTCACAGACTCAGAGTATGTATATTTTTATATTGTGAATAAAATGTGAATATTAAGCTCTTCAGGCAGGGGCTTTGTCTTCCGAGATCTCTTCAAAGCCCTTAGCATGCTGCTGGTATTACAGGTGTAAATAATATGAATAATATAATACAGTTTGGATCCCAGAGATCTTTGGGAATGGGCTCACAAAGTGTATTTCTGTGTTGGACAGAAAAGGCTCAGGAATGTGGAGGGCTTTCCCAGAAGTTAGTACTGAGCCTTGACCTGGAAGAACTTGTGGCCAAGAGCCTGCTTTGATTTAGGTTCTTCATAGTCCATGAGACTCTTCTTGCTTTGGGTCCACCAGTTAGAAAGGGACAGCCCGCCCAAGGAGCAAAAATACAGTTTAATACTCCTTTGAGAAGTGGGCAAGAGCTGTTTAACCCTGCCAGATAACAGCATGTAGTAGCTCAAGGCAGAAAGGAAGAATGAATTCCCTAACCAGATGAAGGCAAAGAGGGGGGAAAGGACTTAAGAAAGTAAAATCTTTGTAGAAAAGAATATATTATTAACTGAAAAAGTAATTTAACAGAATAGTAATGTTCTCATACCACTGAGCAAATCTAATACCAGCTCTGTAAATTTAATAAAATCGCTGCAAAGGCAGAGAAGTTCAATCTGAAGTGCACTCTTCTGAGGCTGAGGCCAATGCTCATTGAGTACAACAGAAATACTTCATCAGCTTCAACACCAGCTGGATCAGGTGTCCACTGGATTTGGGTTGTCAGTGGCTGATATTGTCTCCACAGAGTAATCCACTCAAACTCGCCATGGTGATTACAGGAACATCTGATTTCCACAACAATACAAGCAAATTCTCAGTGGAATAATAACACCTTTTAGATTGGAAAAGACCTTTAGAATCATCAAGTCCAGCCACTAACCCAGCACTGCTGAGTCAGCCACTAAACCATGTCCCTACATGACTCCTCTACATCTCTTTGAAACCCTTCCAAGGGTGATTATTCAACCACTTCCATGGGCAGCTTGTTCCAGGGCCTGACCATCCTTTTGGTGAAGGAACTTTTAATAATAGCCAGTCCTAAACCTCCCCTGGCACAATCTGTGGCCACTTCCTCTTGTCTTCTCACTTGCTGCTTGGGAGAAGAGACCAACCATTGAAGTGGTCCAGCTGGAGAAAGATTGTCCTTCTCAGACGTCCCTGCTGGCTATCCAGCACCGCCAGCAGTACGGGGGCACTATCCCGATCTCCCTGGTTCGGGACAGCACCTGAAGCAAACGCTCTGTGCTATGACAGCAGCAACATCTTGTCATAGGATGAGGCTGGTGGCTACAGTCAGCAGAAAAAGAAGAGAGAGCGCTCTCCAGCTGCGCTGAATCCAGATTTACCAGATCCCAGGGGAACCAACAGCTGAAGAGGAAGACGGGGAGGTTGCAACAGCTTATAAGGAGGGAGGGACACAGGGGAGGAGGACTCTTGGATGAATAGAGTTTCAGAGGGGAGTGGGATACAAAAGATTGACTTAGGGAGAACACCAATGGGGATAACTTGAGGGTGGGGCCCCGGCCCCTGAGCCAATCACTCGACACTCCAGCTGGAAGTTTCTAGAGCGTTCTAGAGAGAAGGGTGGGAGCGCCGAGTGGCGGACAGGGCGCTGGGGAGGGATTTGAGAAAGGGTACATTGATCTCCAAGGCAACTGGGGAGGAGTTGGGATAACTGGCAGCATAAAGGAGGGAAAGGAGAACCAGGGCAGAACCATTGCATGGTAGGGGGAACAGAACAGTCCAACTTATACAGACACAGCACAACAAACCCCTCACCTTGCTAAAGCCTCCTTTGAGTGGAATATAAAAAGCAATAAATGCCCCCCGCACACGCATCCTTCAGCCTCCTTTTCTTCTGGCAAAACACCCCCAGCTCCCTCAGCTGCTCATGCTCCAGGTCCTTTCCAAGCTCCCTTGCCCTTCTATGGACATGCTCTAGCCCCTCAGTGTTTTCCTTGTCGTGCAGGACCCAAAACTGGACACAGCTCTTGATGTATGGCCTCACCAGTGCTGAGTACGGGGGACAATCTCTGCCCTGCTCCTGCTGGCCACACTATGCACAAAGTGAGATGCCACTGGCTTTCTTGGCCACCTCTGACTCCTGTTTGGCCAGCTGTTGACCTGTGTGCCCAGGTCCTTTTCTGCCAGGCATCTTTCCATGCCATAATCCATGTGGAATCCAGCAGGCTGCAATGTACATGGAAAACTCCGGCCACTCACCGATTTTTCACTCAGCTATCTTGGTTTATCGCTTTTTGCAGGACTCAGCAATGTCTCTTGGTTGAGTGTTCCATTAACTTTTTCACCTCTTATGTCTTAAAAAAGACCAGAAGTAATCTTAATCCCCCTTATCTTGCTGCACTATTATCTTGCTGCATTCCTGGTGCCTTCCCACAGAGGCTTTGTGGAGCTGTGTTTTTCAACTTAGCCCAAAATTGGCTTGGAGGGACACAGTGCAAAGACTTACTTGAACAAACTAGAAATAGAAATTAAAGTCTTAGTTTGTTCCTGATGTTAATTCAGACCAGATTTGAGTGGGGTTTGTTTTACTGCATTTTAAGAAAAAGGAGCTTTTTTTTTTTTTTTTTGAGGTAGGAGATTGATTCCTGGGAGATCCTCTCTATAGATTAGTCCCTTGGGTGATCCACACACTTGGGCCTGCTGGGACCAGCAATTAACCCAAACCTGTCACTTCTGGAAAGGATGTCACCATGGCATCAGTGACGTTCTTTCCCCTGATGAACTCAGGGTGACTGTAATGAAAAAAGGGGGTGTAAAACTGGAAATTGTTTAAATAAAAATGACCAGGAAGAACAGGTAGAAAATCTACTTCCTTTAGCATGGGATTGAAGTAATTTTGTGGATCATACATCTGTAATAGCTTGCTGTATTAGTAAATGCAGCACAGAATCTTTCAAGTTCAAAGCAAGTCTCTCAGTTTATTGCTTCAGAAAGTGCAGCCCAAAAGCTACTGATCTATTTGGAGAGATAAGCACCCCACAGAGTTATCACAATCAATGCAAACACTCAGGCAAAGATTCTATGCAAATAATAAATAAGGACAGACTTAGGAAATAGAAATGTAAGACTTAAAACTAATTGAAATGCTGACTCAAAGAATAGACCTTTATGTGTATTTCTTCAAACTAATTTCCAAGAAAGGGAAAAAGAATGCAAAAGTGGTAATTTCAAGGTGGTAGCCAAGAGAAGAGATAAGCAGCATCTAGAGCAAAGGAGATGGACAAGGGCTAGGAAGTGGTGAAAGCAACACTGGATATTTTTTTTTCAATTATTTTAATACATATGCACTTAAAATGACTTTGTACAAAACAAGGTCTAATTTTGTGCCCACATTCTTTTTTAAGTTCAAGAGAAGTTTTGACATGAAACCTGTTTCATCTGCTTTGATTGTCTCTGAATCTGCCAGGGAATGAGATGGGACGGGATGGGATGGGATGGGATGGGATGGGACGGGATGGGATGGGATGGGATGGGATGGGATGGGATGGGACGGGACGGGACGGGACGGGATGGGATGGGTGTCCTGGTTCAGGGCAAATCATCATCCAAGCAGCTGCCATCTCTGCAGAGGTGGCAGGGCAGGCACTCTGCTGGTACAAACTGTGAGGATGGCAGAGGTGCCTGATGGACACTGACCCCGGGCAGAAACAGCCAAGAGAACAAATCCCTGTGATGGTGAGACAGAACAGAGTGGGGAGAGGCAGCAAACACCAGGCAAATGGGAAAAAAGAGGAAGATCAGGGGTGACCTCAGGTTGCCACACACAGTAGGTAAAAGAAACAGGGAAAATTACACTCTCTTTGACAGAGAACATAATTAAATTGTAGAGCTTCATGGCAAAAGACCCAGTGAAAGCAACAACAGAGATGACTTGGGACAAAGACCAGCTCTGAAACGTGCCAAGCACAGATACCAGGAGAGTCTGAGAGGTCCTACAGGCTGCTCACAGCTTGGTGCAGGTCCATCCACACCCGCTGCTCCTCACACCCATCCCCAAGCACCCATCAGCAGGTGCTCAGCACTGAATGTGCTGGACCTGAGCTTCCCCCAGGCTCCAGGTGGAAGGAGCAGAGGGCAGGCCACAGGCTGATGTCATTCAGCTCCACTGAAGTCACACCAGACAGTCCTGGAGCATGGGAAACACCACTGGACATACATGATCCAAAGGAACTTAGGGAAAGAAAGACAGAGAGAGGGTCAAAATTAAAAAAAAAATTATAAAAAACCAAGTAATTGTCAAAATATCAATCAGAAGGCAAGATTTGGCAAGATCTGCACTTGTTTAACCTTCAGCTTGAGATCAGGTCTCAATCTTTCTATTCTTGGTAACAGCTGATGAACGCAGTGAAACAAGGTATTAATAAACATCTGCCCAGATCCCAGATTAATATGGAGAAGAATTAATGGAGGTCTTAGCACATTCATATTTTCTAATTATGGCAGATGACTTTATTTATAGAAATAATAGAGAGAATGGAAATTGTCACTGACACCATGTCAATATACGTAACCAAATCCAATCATTTAATTGCATTTGGCCACGGAGTCACATCAATGAAGGGCCCTCCTTAGAGCAGTTCAGTGGTCACTACATACTTTATGTTAGAAAGCTATTAGGATTCATTCTATTTTCAATGAATCATGAGGAAAACAAGTCCTCTTGGCTGTACCTATTCCTGTGTATCTTTGCTTTGGTGACAAAGCGAGAGGGGAAGGCCACTGCTCCTTGTGCAGCTGTCTGATTTTCATGCTCATTTCTGGACACACTTTGCTTCCAGAGCTTCCAAAATAATGGAACAGTACCCAAACTCAGCTCTGTTTCAGATGTCGCTGGCCATGGCTGAGCCAGCTCCTGCAGCAGCTCTGCTTCATGCAGTGCCCCCCTCTCTGCTACAATAAAGAATCACCAGTGCTTCTGTGGGAACAATAACACACTGCACCACTGAGATAAATAAAGCATCATGTTAAACCTTGATATGTTTACACCTCCTAAGAGAGGGGAGAGAGGCCTATAAAACTCCCACTAAAGGAGCCAGGGCTGTTCAGTTCATTTGCAGCTTGATAGGTAAACCCTGCAGCCTGTTTTTATTGGTCTTAGAGAGCAGTTGGGGTTTAAGAAGGTTTTGGGCTGAGTGTGGCTGTTTCTTGAGGGTTTAAAGGACATTTCATAATGTTCAATTTACACAGGTAGCCAGGGAAGTTTGGATCATTTGTCCCAGGAGCAGGGAAAAGTAAAACAAGGCTACAATTATGGTGCCAGATGGTTTGTCACACCCAAAGCATTGCTAGTGATTTTGCTCCTTACACATTGAAGGAGATGTGGAGGGATACTGAAAAGCTGAGAAAGTCCTCTAGTTCTCTCCTGTTCTTCCAAAATGTGTTTCCTAATCTGGTCTGGTCTTCTGAAGCTATCAGTCTGAATTAATGAAAACAGAGCAAGGGAATGGTATAATTTCTATTAATTATAGAGGCAGGTTTGTGCAATAAACAGAATTCATATCCCTACAGTGCTGCTTAAGTACCTATAATTCAGCTGCCCTGCTCACAAGTGCAGCATCTTCTTCACGTTGTTTTACAAATTAGCAAACCTGGAGCCAGCAGCTGTGTACAGTGGGATGACATTTAGTTTAACTGCAGGGAATCTGAGCTGCTCAGATCCACGGGTGGTCTTCCAAGTGCTGCTTTTTGCTGGGATTGAGTTGCATCTCCCAAATTAATTGCTCCTAGATCAGCTTAATGTTTTCCATAGAAGTGAAAATGCAGACACTTAGGGAATAGTATCAGTAGCTTATTGCAACTGCTGATGCTCTTCCATGTGCTGCCAAGGTAACACTTGGGGGATGCCCTTTCAAAGATGAGCAGAAAGGGGGGTCAGGGCACTGCTTCCAGCTCAGCCAGTTGGTTTGTATTTACAGCAGGGTACATGGAATAGGAGCCCACACATGGATATCTTTGCTCAGTGACCCACACCCCACAGGAATTTATTCTGTGCATCCAAATCTGCAGAACAGAACGGGATGTGCTGTCTCCTGCTCAGCTCTTCCATGGTCCTCTGGGGGGACTGGCAGCAGCAATGGGCTGGATGAGCATCCTCTGCCACACCAAACCTGGGACAGCAGAGCCACAGGAGGACCTGGCTGCTGAAACCACTGCTGCTCCAGCTGTGCTGGAGCGAGTGAGAGCTTTGGAAGTGGTGATAGACAAAACAAGCAAAGTTCCTGGGAGCACAAAGGAAAGCTGGAAAGAGGGATAGTCATTTTTGTTCCACTCCTGCTTTCTTCTTTCCAGATTAAACAAACTTTGCTTTTCTCTGCACTGAGTGAGAGGAAGCAAATTGCTGCTTCCCAGACAGCAAATGTGTTTGACAGCAGAACTCCTGCTGCAAGGCCAGAACTTTGCACCAGCAAACTGGTCTGACTGGGGAGCACTCTGGCAACTGAAACTCTCCAGCAGCAACATTTTCCAGCCCTTTGAATGTGCCAATAGCAGACCACTTTGGGTGAAAACGTGTTTTGATAGCAAATTACTCCACCAGGCTGCAGGAAAAAAAAAAAAGAAAAACAACAAAAAGACATTTCTCTGAGCTATAGTGCAAAAGGTTGATTTTTTTTAATCGACTACTCACAGGGCTGCTGGTGTTACATTTTAAGCATCTGACTCAGGCAGTCGAGTGGAAAGGTGATAAAATCCTTGACTTTGATTGAATTTCCATTGTGGCAAAATGTAAAAATAAATACAAACACTACGAAGAAATAAAAAAGCCACTATTGGACAAAATGTTCCACATCATTTTTTAAATCTGTACAGATACTGGGGGAAAAAAAAATCTCTTTTTTGCCTCACATGAAGGTCAAAAATCAGCTTTCAAGCATTCCCTCAACAGGCATTATGTTTAAATACTGAGCTGCCTGCCTGTTTAAGGAGTGTCTTTCTTCAATTACATCCAACATTAGTGCAGCTGTTAGGATTTCCCAAAGGACCACTGCAAACTGAAGAAAAGCCTTTGTTGTGGTGCTGACAGGCTCTGTGGCATTGCTCTGGCCCTTTGCTTGCTTCTGCATTCAGCTGCTGACCTCACAGGTGTAAATAAGAAGAAAATCAAGTACCCAGTCTCTTCTGAGTACATATCAAAGAGCACTGAAATGAGGGACTTCATTAAGCTTGTACAGAAGCTTAAAAAGAAGAATTTTTAAAAAGCAGCTCTAGTGCAAGGAAGAGGAGCAAGTATGGGTGAAAGTTAAAATACAATAAAGATGCAGTTCCTGATAATATTTACTCTTATTGAATCACCACTATGAAATCAATAAGGGATAAAAGCCCTCTGAACACATTTGGAGGAAGACTACCAGCTTTTATTTACTTACTACAGTGTATTAGAGAGAAAGGCCCACACTTTACAACAGGAACAGCTCCAGGCATGAGCAGGGCATTAGCTGACACCTTCACAAGTTACCCTACAGCTGTGTCTGCTTAAATGATCCAAACAATTTGTAGAATTCAATCACCAGCTTTTAGGTGCAGGTAGTATACTGGGAATATCTCCCTGTGAAAAACATTTTTGGTCATACTTCCCTTAGCAGCCTCCTCAGTCACAAGCTCTGCTCTAAAGCACCTTTATAATGGAAATGGTCTTCAGGATTTCAAGGCCAATGTGACCACACAGCGTTTCTGCATTTTGATTCAAATGTAATCCACATGATTACTGGGGCTCAGAGATCCTTAAAAGAGATGGAAGCAGGAAGAACATCCATAGAAACATCAATCTGGGTGAAAATTAACATGTAATTGTTAAAATTTCCTAAAGAGCAGAGAATACAGACGTAGCACATAGGTTCTGATTTTCAGCATCTATTTCTTTGTTTCATTAATGGCAGTATCAAATGATTAGTAAAAGCCTTTTGCTGTTTGGGAGAAGGTGGGTGGAGGCTGGCCAAATGATGGACACCTCAGAGACAAAAACCAGGGAAGGTGAGATGGTGAAGGCTGTACCTTTGAACAACTCCCATCTGTGTGGCACTGGAGGATAGGGCCAAGCTCCTGCTCTCTGGGCAGCTCTCCTGTGCATCTTCAGTGCACATATTAGCAGGCAGAATCTGGTTTTAATCTCCCCTGTGACCTTTGGTGTGTTAGGACAGTGATTTCTGCCTTGGTCCTGATGGTTCCTGCCATTCAGTGGCTGCTGGGTGCCAGTGGCCAGCATCAGCAGCACAGCCCATGGCAAAGCCAGCAGAGTGGGTCACTGGGAGGTGACACAGGGATGTCCAGCTTGGGAATGTCCCCAGGACAGAGGTGGGATGCTCCTCTGGCTGTGACTCCGTGGTGGTGAGGAATGTTGAGGCTGCAGCACATGAGCCACGTCCCATTCTGGGAGGTCCTTTGCACTCTGGTGCTGACCCCAACAGACAGCCAAACTTCCCTGAGCCTGGGGAAGGGGCTGGTGCACAGAGCTGCTGGAGAAACAGGGGAGCTTTTCCCTGAAGGAAAATACATGTGTGGACCTCACACATCCACACACAAGGACCTGTGGCCTGTCCTGGACACTGTCCCTGAGTAAAGCTGTAGGAGGTGGGTAGGAAGAAACCCTCCCCTCACTGAGCTGCCCATGCACAGCCTTGAGGTGCTCCCCAGCAGCAGTGGGGATCAGGATGGTGCTGAAATAGTGGGGTTTGGAGAGTTTGGAGACCTGAATGAGGACCTTTCATGGATCTGTAGCCTGCCCTGGTCAGCACAGCCAGAAATGTTGTCAGGTGAACCCACCTGTGAAGAAGAAGTTGCTCAGTGCCAGACCTCTCACTGACTCAAGTCAATTCTCCCTGCGTGTCTTGCACTGGAACTCCAGTTCTGAGGTGGATATCTTCCCAGGAGCTATTACAAAATAACTTCCCACAAATGGCCCAGCAACCCAAAATCTCTCCCTGCATTCTGACAATTTCAGCGTGTTGCCAGCTCACAGCTTTGCTGCCACCAATTCCTTCAGGCAGTTTTGCCCAGCACTGTTGAAAAGGAAAACACTCACTGTGCCCCAGGGGAAATGAAGCATGGAAGTCCCGTTATCACTGACAGAAGTTTTGTCTCTAATTCCCCATCTGCTCTTCTGAATGCTAACCCACAGTGCTGGCGCATCAACTTAAATGATAAATAAGGATTCTGAGCAGGAAGCGACAAAATATTAGTCAGATAGGCTGGTGGTATCTGCAAAAATGTGGTGTGGATGCCCATGTTTCACAGAAGAGAAGTTGTAGGACAAAATAATGTTGTTATATTACACTGATCAAGGGAAAATGCTGTCACAGAATAGGACAAAGTAATGGTCAAAACCAGGTCTATGTATTATTTTACCTTTAATACATATAGGATTCTGCATAGTTTCTCCTCCCTGTTCTTATTGTTATTTGTGTTTAGCAGCTGAGTAAAATAGCAAAAGAGGCAAGAAATCTGTGAAGAGAGTAATAATGTGATGCATAGTGTCAACTTGCTTGTTTTGGAAATATCCATTTATCTTGGTTAAATAGAAGCTTGGCCCAAGTACTAAGCCGAGTAATCATGATTAGGGAGAGAAAAAGACATTCACCTCCTTGGAAACTCAATACTTTTAAACAGTAATAGCACTGCAGTGACACTGTTTAAAGCTGGATGCTTGCAGTAATTATTATAGATTATTGTCATGTGAGGAACAGAAGCATCTGTGACTGCTCCTACCATTGCTTTCATTTCCAGACCAGTTATAAGACCAAAAATACAAGGGGTTTTGGTTTCATGGACATGGCCCTTTCACTGTTTAGTATGCTCCACTGCCCTCAGAGAGCTGCAGAGATTTTGTTCTCATTTTTGGTTCAAAACTGCTTTGAAGGCATATGCACATCCTTCTGTCTTAGAGAGACTTTGCTTTTGTTCTTTCTCACTATCTTTTTTCCTGACTCTAAAGAAAAATTTTTTTTATGCTAAAAATTATACTACAAGGACACATCTGTAGAGATTCATAACTCCTGAGCTATTGTTTACCAAAGAGGCTGAATCTGCATCTCCATCACCCAGCCTACAGACACTGAACTCATCTGCAGCTGCTTTAGATTCACTCTGATTTTTGACCTCGTGGCTGGTGCAGCACTGGGCTAAGCCCAGTCATCAGCCTCATCTCGGCAGTCAATCAACTCCTCACCTCACCAGATTTCCCATCCACCTCTCCCCAACTGCCTTGTGCAGTATTTCCTTACTGCCTTGCTGCAGTGTGCTGCTGCTCCTGCTCTCTCCTGTGCATCACTGCTCTCTCTTAGGTTGTGATCCCTCTCTTTCTAACACTCTGCCTTCAGGTGACCCACTCAGTTTCTAACTTTCTCCCTTGCCTTGCTCGTCAGGCTGGATTTGATTGTGTCCTAAGCACAAATGTCTCCACTAGAAAGGCTTCCTTCTTCTTGCACTGGAAATGGATCTCTGGGGCATGGAGCTGCCCAGGAGGATTTTGCGTTTTGCATTGTTTTTCCAATCAGCCAGTTGGCTTCTGTCTCTAATATGTGGCTTGGACATCCTTACCATCACTCCACAGACTACCACAGAAGATATCTGGTGATATATGAGCAGAGGTCCCCAGCTGGGACAGCATCAGCTGTGTTCAGAGGTCATTATAAATGTGATTTGCACATTATTCCAAAGAGCTGTTCTATTTTGCTATGAATAGTAGGACTACTCAATGGAGAGAACTCCCTTCCATTCAATTGTTATCTTAATATTGAGCCCATTGTTAAAACAACAGCTCCTCACCACTAATCAGCAAAAAGCAATCAGGCAAAGCAAATAGGGATCTCTAGAAGACAAGGGTGTGAGTTCAAAGGTCCACAGAGTTGTAGCCATGTTGCACAGGACTCAGACTCAAAAGCCAACAGGCAGCTGCACCTACAGAATTACTTTTTAAAAAATAAGGACATAAAATTTTTAGATTATGGGAAAACTATGTGAAATGTGTGCAGGAAAAAAATATGTCTGGAGCTTTTCTACAGCACTTGGGCACAAAATTTTGTTTTGTGAATCTGAGCAATTTATCATATTCAACTAAGAGGGCTACAGATGGTGAAGTTTGTGTTCTGAAAGGATGACGAGCCACTGCAGAGTGCTTATGATGTCAATTTTACCCTTTTGTAATAAGACAAAGAGGAAAGATGCTCATGAGAGCCAAGCTGGGTGTTTGTTTTTACCAGAGATTTGCTTATTTCACAGCTCCATGACTCAGTATCAGTCAGATTGGATATTCCAACTGCCTTTCTCCATCCAGCCCTTTCCTTGGCTTGAGGGGAGACAAGAACTTTCTACCCAGGGTCTGCCATAACCAGGTTTGGCTGATGTGTCAGGACTATTCACAACCTCACTTTAAACATTCTCCTGAGTTCAGAGGTCCCCCAGCAGCTCCAAGAGACCCCTTGTGATGGAACAGCACTGCCAGTCAGATGGAGACACACACTCCAGCTCCTCCTGTTCCTCCAACCCAGCAGTCTCTGACATTTAGAGCTCAATTATCTGTTCCTTGCATATGTCAGCAGATTTAATACAACATTTTCTCTCTGACAGACGGAGAAATTAAACCAGCAGCACACAGCTAAGTAACTTCCTTGAGTTTCCAGGTCACACTGGCAGGGCTGATCCAGGACTCCCTGTCCTCCTCCCTGGTCACTTCTTTGAATCAGATCTTTTAGGAACTTGCCTGCACAGCACAAAAGTGCAGAAGGGGTTGCCTGCAGTGGTGAAGGAGCTTCACACCAATACCCAAAGCAGAGATCCAACCTGCTTGCTGGGTGAGCAGTGCAGCCTGGAGCTCCTGTCTGGACCGGGGATGATGACAGGGAGGAACTTTTGTAAATCATGTCCCTGCCCTGCTCTGAGTGTCTGTGTCACCCCTGCACCTTTGCAGAGGTCTTTAGTAAGATGTGACATGAGGAGCTGCAGCAGTGGCTTTGTGCTGGTGCTCACTGCCCATCCCTCAGCAGGGTCTGGCCAGCTCTGCTCTGCTGGATGCTCATAAAAATTAACAAGACTAAGAGCAGACTGCTGTATTTTACCACAGAAAATAAAGTCAAACAACAGCTAAAACTGGGGAGGGGAGGAGGGAAAGGGGAGCACAGAAGACAGACCAAAGGCAGCAGAAGGGTTGTATTTATTTTCTAATCCTATCTCTTTTAGTGTCTGTGATGAGCGCTGTAACTAAAGGAATCTAACTGAATTAGAATTTCAATATGTCCTGAGCAGATTGGAGCTGTTTCCATTCATGAGCAGCACGTCCCAGCTGTAATTGCCTGCTTGCTTATCCACATAGCTCTTTACAGCTAATCCAAATGCAGACTCAAAAATAAGTAGTGCCAGAGTATTCACTTCCCGCTGGGCAGTGGTTTGAGCTCTCCTCTGCCTTTGCTTTGTTCTGGCTGCTGCACTCCATGGCACAGGGACTGACTCAAAGGAGATAAAGGATGATTGACCTGCTCAAGGAATTAGGTGACAGAAAAGCCACTCCTGCCCTATCTGCCCTGCCTGTTCGTGCCTTTCCTCTGGGTGCTGCTTTGCACCTGTTTATCTTTCTCTGCCCTCACCTCCCTCCCCAGCCACATCACTCATGCAATATGCTTCTCCTGTGTGGTTTCCCTAAAAGCTGCTGGTGTCCTCTGTGTCCCCAGCAGCCCATCACCCTTCCTCCCCTGTGCTCCTACCCTCAGACACACCATCAGTATTTTAGTGCTGAAGTGAAGCTCTCTCCAGGGACATTTAAAAGCCATGTCCTTCTCAGATCAGCTTCTCTGGAGGGGTGTAAAGCTGAGGCACAGTTGCACAAAGCTGGAAGGGGTGTCCCCATGGGTGGGAATTGGCACAACCACAAAGCAAGGCTCTGCCTTTGCTCTCTGGCACAGGCATCTGTGCATGTCTTGGCTCTCCTCCCTCCTCGCTGGGTGGACAGTGGTTGTCCACCATTTTTTAGGCTGTTTTTTCAACTACAACCACCAGAGTGTTCCTGGGAGCCTTTGGCCAGGTCTCAGCAGCCTCTGTGCCTCTGTTCATCACCTCTAAAGCAGCACTACCAACACTCTGCTGTTTCACACTTTGGGGTGTAAATCCCAGGTCCCTCAAATGGAAGCAGTGAGTCAGTCTGAGGCCAGGTCACTTCAGCATAGTCAATTCAGCTCCCACTGTGCACAAATTACTATTAAAATATGTTTATTAGTATCCAAAACAGCATCCTTTAAGATCTGGTGAACTAGGTACCCACAAAAGCTCCTCTGGGGACAAGGTCATTCCCTTCTGATGGCCATCAAAGAGACTGACCTCGTCATGGAGTGTGCCTCCACTCCATCTCCTTTCTCTCACCCCATCTCCATTTCCCCCTGGGTTTATCAGGGCACAGCCATGAGCCACAGAGCCTCTTCAGTGCCACCCACACGCTCTTATCCAGCCAGCCTGGCCCAGCTCTCGTGGTGCAGTGCAGCACCCAAGGTGATCTATCCCTCTGCAATTGCAGAGGGCTGTGTTCAGATTTAAAGGAGAGCATCCATTGAGGTAGTGCAGCACTTTCACTGCCTTCTTCCTTCCCCCCAGGATCCTTCTCCATCAGTGTAACGCTGCCTGGTCTTTGGCAGAGCAGATCTCACTGCAAAACTCTCTTGGCTCAGCTGGACAGAAGCAAATTGCAGGGGGTGACCCTGCACTTGCCACTGCTACCCCCCTCCCAGAGCCAGCCCCATCTGACAGGCAGATTGTGCCCTTCTCTGAAGCCAGGGAGCAGCTGAGATGATGAATATAGTGCTTGTCCAATGTGTCACTCGCTACGTAAATTCAAATTCAGCACGGAAAGCTAAAAATGTTTGCAGAATCCTGACAGGCAAAGTGGACAATTATGTTCAGCTGCTCCTCACAAACGTTGATCCTCATGACTGCAACGTGCCAAGAGAGGCATTGCCTCGTGCTTGGACTGCAAACTCACCAGCACCAAAACATGAGGATGGGAACAGGGGCTGGCTCTTCACTCCATGGGGATGGTCTGAAGGTGCCAGGTGCAGTGGTGGCACCAGCACCTCTCTTGTACAGACAAGGAAACAGAGGCCATAGTGCCAGAATGCTCAAGGCAACCAAAAAGTCACCAAAGAAGAGAAGTTGTGAGTCTCTTGCTTGCTCTAGCCCCCTCCTTTGTAGCTGACCTGGGAGACAGGAATTTCTTCAAATTCACTGCTTCAATCAGCTAAATCAGAATAATTGAGACAACACAGTGTGGCCAAGGTGAGTGAAACAAATTATCACTGGGATAGTAATGTATAGGAAGAGGCACTTGGAAAACAAATAAGGAAAGAAAATTGGAGAAGGAAGTTAAAGGTAAAAAGATCACAAAGAATAAAGGCTATAAAGTCTACAGGCATGCTGGTGGACTAGGAAGGCAGCTGTTGGGAAAGTGGAAGCCTAGGGATAAGGG